>NC_083740.1:20788101-21114887 GCF_033458585.1 Syngnathus typhle
TTGAGCTGTTTTCCAAGGAAGAATGGGCAAGAATTCCAGTCTCTCGATGTGCAAAACTGATGAGACATACCCCAAGCGACTTGCAGCTGTAATTGCAGCAAAAGGTGGCGCTACCAAGTATTAGAGCAAGGGCCCCGAATAATATTGCACGCCCCACTTTTCAGTTTTTTATTTGTTAAAAAAGTTTAAATTATCCAATAAATTGTTCCACTTCACGATTGTGTCCCACTTGTTGTTGATTCTTGACAAAAAAAATAAACTTTTATATCTTTACGTTTGAAGCCTAAAATGTCGCAAAATGTTGAAAGGTTCAAGGGGGCCGAATACTTTCGCAAGGCACTATATACAGATTAATGCATGTTCACTCTACCTATGAGTTGACTCATTCTTCAACCATGATTTCAAAATTATTTTTGTCTATCCTCTCCTCTTCTTGTGTTGTCCATCAGTCTGAAGCCCAGGAATTGACCATTGTCATGATGTCTAAATTCGGAGGTGGTATTGGTGCTCCGAGTAAAGAAGAACGCCTTAAAGAAGCAGGAGATATCCATTTGAGACTAGGACAGATTCAGCGATACTGTGAATTAATGGTGGAGCTTGGACAGGTGCTGCATGTGCTTACATGTTTGTTCTGCGTAGTATACAGCACACGCACTCACACTTTACTCAACAAATGTGTTTTGGACCCTTATAACTCCAATAACAACAAAAAATAAATATTTTCTACTCGTGAAGTGAATCCATTTTAATAAACTTAAGTTTGTAACTTGTTTTATCTATCTTTTGAAGACAGATCAAAGAAAAGGGACTTGTTGAGAATGTAATGAATTCATAATTAAGTGTATAAATATTTCTCTCTCGCAGTGGGAGAAAGCATTAGCTGTAGCACCAGGAGTATCCATGAAGTACTGGAAAAAACTGATGCAAAGGTAGGTTTTTATTTAACTGCACCTATGTATACTGTATATTGATCAATTATGCAATAAGAATACTGAGCAATGACCAATGAGTGTAGCAGGACAGCACTAAAGACAAACAGGGGTAGACAAAATATTAGCACAGGTAAATTTGCTTGCTTAGGCAATGTGACAAAAGAGATTTTCAGTGACACAACTTTGAAAAGGCTCTGAGGAATAATTTGAGGTATTGTAAGATCAACGTACGAATAAAAAAGACACCAATACTACAAATGCATTAAAAAAAACACTATACTCTGGAGAAATATACAGTAATCTCTCGCTACATCGTGGTTCTTTTATCACGGATTCACTACATCGCAGATTTTTTTCTAAATTAAAAAAAAATTAAAAGTCAAAATAAAACTTGTAAATTGAGGAATTATGGCATAAAGCTTGCCCACATGCCAGCAGAAGGCAAGGAGTGCCCACACAATTGCAGTGCGTACACTTGTACGTTTTTATAAAGAAATTGTTAAAATATTAAGAGTTCTGAAAACATATTTACAGTGTTGTACCTTGTTATAGAAAAACTGTTATAATAATAAGAGTTCTAAAAATATATTTACAGTATGTACTCTTGTACCTTGTTATAAAACATTTATAATAATAAAAGTTGTTCGAAAAACATATTTACAGTATATGTTAAGAATTCTCCATGTTATTTATGTTATTCAGCCGTGCTTTGATTTGAGGTAGGGTGATTTATTTTGAAGGCCCTTTTCAGGCGATACCACTTCCTGTTTTACGTTTGTTTACATATGTCGGTTACAGTGGTACAGTAGTCATTGGTGATGTAAGTGGGTCTCCTAACAAGAGAAATGAACGATCACATGTGTCTAACCTTTAGGACAATGTAAAATTGCTCCAAATGTTCGTTTAGATTCTTTTAGAGGTCCGTTTTCGCGTGTTAGCACGATCGTGAATTAGCATCTTTCCGCTAACTCGTTAGCCTGCCCAGTACTTCTTGTTAACATGTTACACGCACACATGTATATTTATATTTTCAATATTTATACAAAATGTTCTATATGTTATTTATACTATTAATGTATTATTTACATCCATCCATTTTCTGAACCGCTTAGTCCCCACGGGGGTCGCGGGTGTGCTGGAGCCTATCCCAGCCGTCATCGGGCAGTAGGCGGGGGACACCCTGAACCGATTGCCAGCCAATCGCAGGGCACACAGAGACAAATAACCATTTGCACTCGCACCACACCTAGGGACAATTTGGAGACTTCAATCGGCCTACCAAGCATGTTTTTGGGATGTGGGAGGAAACCAGAGTGCCCGGAGAAAACCCACGCTGGCCCGGGGAGAACATGCAAACTCCACACAGGGAGGGCCGGAGGTGGAATCGAACCCGCACCCTCCTAACTGTGAGGCGGACGTGCTACCCAGTGCGTCACCGAGCTGCTATTATTTACATGTTTGAAACGATTATTTAATGTTCTAATAAAAAAATATGCACAAATGGTTTCATATACATCTATTGACACACAAAAATGTACAGATGAAAAAAAGTACAGATGAGAGGCTCACCGTACTTCGCAAATTTCACTTATCGCGGGTGGTTTTTTGGAACCAATTATCCACGGTAAACGAGGGATTACTGTGCATGGTTACAGACTTAGTTTCTGCCCAAGAAATACTTGTATAAGAGATACTTGAACTTTTCAGTGAGAAAGTAGTCGAACGTACAGTTGTGCTCAGAAGTGTATGTACCGTAATTTTCGGACTATAAGTCGCGTTTGTTTTCATAGTTTGGGTGGGGGGGCGATTTATACTGAGGAGGGACTTATATGTGAATTTTTTTCAAAAATTTGCTAAATTAAAAAAAGAAAAAGTGGAAGCACGATCTAGCAAGGGATTACTGCAATTTGAATTTCAAGTGACGTCAGCAGCGCGGCGCGACGTGGCGCGGCGGTTGTTTACAAAAAGGACAAAGATTCGATCACGGGATGACGAAAATGACGAAGGGCCCCACGTACTACTGGCATCATTAGCGGCTTTGTTTGTAAGTGACACGGAGGACGAAGAATTTGAAGGATTTAATGATTTGGAGTGACACAGAAGGTTTGAAAAACCATTATGGCTTTTACGCACGCCCGGTGCTACTCTACGGAGCTCTCTTTCCCCTCCATGGATGGAAGTCGGGGGCCGGCGCTCGGCCGGGTGGCTGTCCGAGGACGGTGGATGGGGCTTGGACACAGCTTTTACGCACGCCCGGTCCTACTCTACGGAGCTCTCTTTCACCTCCCTGGATGGAAGTCGGGAGCCGGTGCTCGGCCGGGTGGCTGTCCGGGGACGGTGGATGGGGCTCGGACATGGCTTTTACGCACGCCCGGTCCTATTCTATGGAGCTCTCTTCCACCTCCGTGGCTGGAAGTGCCACCTCAGGGGATGGAAGTCCACACCGCCACACGCCTGGAAGTGAACGCCGGTGCTTGGGGCCGTGTTGCGGTGAACTATTTATGTTATAGTTATTTGATATATTTTATTTCGTTTAGCAACTTGTATATGGTTTTATTGTTACAGTTCAGTAGTTGTTGGCTCGTTGAACTCTTGTTTTGTTAAATAAAGAGCCGTTTCCCAAACCCACGTCTTTCCTTGTACTTTGTTAACGCTACAATATAGTTATATCCTAGATCTGTGGAATAACGACGAGGCTGACGTCAGGGCGCACGCGCGGCGTTGTTGACAAAGGACAAGGAATTTGATCGATGGATTTAATGATTTGGAGTGACACAGATGGTTTGATAATATTATCGCTTATGTAATAGTTATCCATCCATTTTCTGTACCGCTTAGTCCCCACTGGGGTCGCGGGCGTGCTGGAGCCTATCCCAGCCGTCATCGGGCAGCCATTGTTGATGATCGATGGATTTAATGAATTGGAGTGACACAGATGGTTTTATAAACGTGTTATTTATGTAATAGTTGTTTGAATAATTCTGAATGTTACGTCAGGCCCGTTCTCAGCTCTCTGTTTGTGTTTATGTCACTTTTAGTCCAAAAAATACGGTAATCTTACGTATGAGCACAATTCTACCTTTCTTTTAAATCTCTGTTATGGTTGTTTTGTAGGAGAGCTGATCAGCTGATGGTGGAGGATAACGATGATGCAATCCCGTACTGTATTGCTACAGGAGACGTTAAGAAACTTGTAGCATTCTTCACTGGCAGAGGACAACTGGTTGAGGCCTTACTAGTTGCACAGGTACATTGGAGAATACCTCAATGGCATTTTATTCATGACAGATAATTGACTAAGTTTAAATGGGAGTCTAAAATTATACCCATTACGTGCGTGGAATTTAGAATTAAGTTTGTTACATTGAATATACGAAATTCTAGGGCAAGGGGATTTTTATTCTTTTAATAATGTAAGAGAAATGATTACTTATCCCTAGCTTTTTAGCTGCTTTAAACTGAGCCAGTGGAATTTCAAATATTTCTAAAGAAACTAACTAAAGTTGCTTTTTTGTCACACAACACAATAACACCCTGACAGGTATCAACAGACAGCAGCTTAACATACTTCAGCAATCTTTTCCCAACTTTGACTCAAATTTATTCTTTTATTTATTGTATTTTCCGGACTATAAGTCGTAGCTTTTTTCATAGTTTGGCCGGGGGTGCGACGAATAATCAGGAGCGATTTATATATGAAATTATGAACACTATTACTTGATCATCATTAACACATTACCGTATTTTCCGGACTACAAGGCGTACCTAAAAACCTAAAATTTTCTCAAAAGCCGACAGTGTGCCTTATAGTCCGGTGCGCCTTATATATAGACTAAATTCCTAAATTTAAACTGGCCCGAAGCATTGTGTCATGAAATAAAACATAAGTGGCCCGCTGAAGACTATGAATCATGAATCAAAAAGACTATGGATCATTATTTTGTGATTATAAAGTAATTTGTTGCGTCTGAAGTTGAAATAAAAAAAGATAAAATGGAGAATGATTTGATTTGGATTAAAAATCGGACATGATGCATTAATAGTCCGATGCGCCTTATATAAAGACAACGTTTTAAAATGGGCACTTCATTGAAGGTGCGCCCTATAGTCCGGTGCGCCTTATAGTCCGGAAAATCACCGTATTTACTTACTAGTATAGTTTTATCATGTCACATTAAATTGTGCACGCAAGATTATTTGAATAACTGTTAATATGTTACGTCAGGCACATTCTCAGTTCCTCGTTTATGTTTATGTAACGTTAGCATACCGTATCGTTTAGCCTGTTTTTGCCTATTCATGGCTGTTCTGGGTGATAGATTTTGTCAAATAAAGTTCCCCCAAAAATGCGACTTGTACTCCGGTGCGACTTATATGTTTTTTTCTTTATTATGCATTTTATGTCTGGTGCGACTTGTACTCCGGAGCAATTTATAGTCCGGAAAATACGGTAGTTATATTTTTTTAATTTCATTTTCATTTTATTTTTTTTCTTGTGCAAAAGTCAGGAAAAAAACATTTCAACATTTTTGTTTTTTTATTACGTGATAGGGCGTTGGTTTTGAAATTTTAAATTAAGTACCGTAATTTTCGGACTATAAGTCGCACCGGAGTATAAATCGCACCAGCCATAAAATGCCCAAAAAAGTGAAAAGAAAAACCATATATATGTATATACCGTTTTTTTCCGTGTATAGTGCGCAAAATTTAACGAATTTATTGTCCTAAAATCTGGGGTGCGCATTATACATGGGTACAAAAATTTTTTAATTTTTTTTTTTTTTTAATTTTTTTTTTTAGAAAACAAAACCAACAACAGGACTGACCGACAAAGTCGTGGAACAAAAAGACAGGGTGACATTACCAAAGACAGGAACAGAAAGCAAACAGACATCATGACAGTAACACATGCAATGATCCAACGGTGAGCGAGGGGCAGACAGGACTTAAATACAAAACACGTTACATCGATTGAGGTGACACAGGAAGAGAGGGGCGACACGAACAGAAACTATGGCAACCTAGACACATAGCAAAACTGGGGACGAGACGTGACAAATGTCCCTCGAAATGAAACTTGAAATCACCAAGTTTTGGTTTCCAAGGGTGTTTTTATTCCTCTTCAACGTCTCTCCCATACAGAGCCGCCTTTTTCACGTCCGCACGCCTCTTTCCCGTGCCCGCACGGAGCGCGGTGGTGCGTTTATGGGCAGTCGGAGAAATCAACGCCAACAAAAAAAATTACATCCAGCCTAGTTAAGACCATACCAAAGACTATAAAAATGGGACCCATTGCCTCCCTGCGTGTGTGACGATCATTGGGACTTAAAAAAAAAAAAGAAAATTCATAAAAAAAATTCATAAAAATTGGGTGCGTATTATACATGGGTACAGGCTTTTTTCCAGCATCAGCATGCCATTTTTAGGGTGCGTATTATACATGGGGGCGCACTATACACGGAAAAAAATGGTAAGTCGCTCCTGAGTATAAGTAGCCCCCCCACCCAAACTATGAAAAAAAACGCGATTTATAGTCCGAAAATTACGGTATTTATTCAATCCATTTTGGAATTAGGCTGTGGAAATGTTGAAAAGGTGAAGTGCAATGAATGCTATGCCATGAACTATATTTGAGGTTTAAATAAGCGTCCACTTAACAGGCTGTTGGCCAAAAGCCTCTCCTTTATAAACCTGAGGTGAAAAAAGATTGTTGAGAGCATTTTTGTTTTAGGGGGCATGTGAGGGGAACATCTGTACACCGCAAACCTCCTCTATCAACCACAAGAACAATGATGTGGATAACAGACATCAATACCAAAGGTAAAGCACACAAACATGATACCAGGGAACATACTTTTCTTTTGGCTGTACTAGATTAAAGGGTAATTAGACATCCACTGCAGTATGTGGGAGTGGCGGTATCACTGTAAGAGTGTGCGCAAGGAGTAGTCGCTCTACAGCAGGCGTGCCCAATACGTCGATCGCCACTATTGGTCGATCACGTGATATTAAAATGTTTTTTTTTTTCTCGCACTTGACGCGTGTACAAACAACGGCGCTAACAACACAACACAAACACGCTAGCTCGCGAGTTCCCTCCAATTGTAAGAACCCTGTTTTTTCTCTTAAAAAATGAGTGGGGCAGCTGGCCATAGTAAGAAGTATCACTTTCATAGAGAATATGACTTTTTTTTTCACGATGACATATATATATATATATATATATACATACATACATACATACATACATACATACATACATACATACATACATACATACATACATACATACATACATACATACATACATACATACATACATAGATTAAAGGCCTGGAAAGTGAAGGCCTCGGTGGTGCCCGTGGTCACTGGGACACTTGGGGCAGTGACCCCCAAACTGGAGGAGTGGCTACAGCAGATTCCAGGAACAACATCAGACATCTCAGTCCAGAAGAGTGCAGTGCTAGGAACAGCCAAAATACTGCGCAGAACCCTCAAGCTCCCAGGCCTCTGGTAGAGGACCCGAGCTTGGAGTGGGAGACCACCCGCGGAGGGTGAGAGGGGAATTTTTATATATATATATATATATATACATACATACATACATATATATACATACTAGGGGTGTAAATCGCGGGTTTTGTCACGATACGATATCATATCGATACAAAGAACTACGATACGATATTTGCCGATATCTTAAAGCCTGCTGCGATTCATTCACGATATATCGCGATATAGTGCTCTACGATCGATATATATTTTTTTAAATAAAAAATATAGAACAATATCCTGATTTATAACAATTCATACGCAAAATCAACAAGGTACTGCAAACTCTTTATTTAGGAAATTACAAGAGTATTGTAGTATACAAAGTGCTTATTTTAACACTGAACTTTGATGTCGTGTTTTTTCTTTAAATGTGTGGCGAGATTTGTGGTCCCTGAATATTTGATCACCGCATGGCAGGATTTACAAACTGCACGTGTCTTGTCCGTTGACCCATCTTTTCTTTAGAATCCAAAGTGCTTCCAAACGAATGACTTGAAGCCTAAAGGGGAGCAAATTTCCTCGTCTTTTTGGACACTAGCCATAGCACCAGCCCAGGAGCCGCGTACCGTTTTTTTCCGTGTATAGTGCGCAAAATTTAACCAATTTATTGTCCTAAAATCTGGGGTGCGCATTATACATGGGTACAAACATTTTTTAAATTTTATTTTGTTCTGAGAGTTCAGTTCTCTACCTAAATCCGTATTACAGGTAATATTTTATTTCACAACACTTTGCCTTGTTCCTTTCTTCTCTGCTGTTCACTTCAAACACGCTCCATACGAGCGCAATGCTCTCGTATCAGACAAGGCTTGCTCCATCACCTGCTCGTTTGCTGTCTGTCACAATGTACCCTACACAAATCCGAAACATTTGTTGCGGCTCCGAGTCACGACGAGGGGCAAGTTTTGGTTTCCAAGGGTGTTTTTATTCCTCTTCAACGTCTCGGTGGTGCGTTTACGGGCAGTTGGAGAAATCAACGCCAACAAAAAAAATTACATCCAGCCTAGTTAAGACCATACCAAAGACTATAAAAATGGGACCCATTGCCTCCCTGCGTGTGTGACGATCATTGGGACTTAAAAAAAAAAAAGAACATTTTTAAAAAATTCATAAAAATTGGGTGCGTATTATACATGGGTACAGGCTTTTTTCCAGCATCAGCATGCCATTTTTAGGGTGCGTATTATACATGGGGGCGCACTATACACGGAAAAAAACGGTACTAGTTGTCGACTCCCCTTTCACGTGCCTGCTCTGCTTAATAACACAACAACGCCGCGCGCACTGCTCCCGGAAAGAGGAAGCAAGCAACAATGAACTGGATTTCAAAATAAAGTCGCGTCCAATGTCCGAGGTCAAACACATAAATCGATGTTTACGTTTAGCATCGATGCCAATAAATCGTAGAGCATTATATCGATTAATCGATGTGTATTGATGAATCGTTACACCCCTAATACATACATATATATATATATATATATATATATATATATATATATATATATATATATATATATATATATATATATATATATATATATATATATATATATATATAGGAAGAGACGCAGACCACAGATGTCAAGACACGGAAGCTCCTAACCATGCACGGAGGGTTCCACCCTAAGTCCAGCACCCTGAGACTGTACACTAGCCGTAAAGAAGGAGGCCGAGGACTACTGAGTGTGAGAGCCACTGTTCGGGATGAAACAGCCAAGATCCATGAGTACATCAAGGAAAAGGCCCGAACGGATGACGTGCTCAGTGAATGTCTCAGACAATGGCAAACAGAGGAAGAGTGGCTAGAGACACCATCATGGGAGGACAAACCCCTAGATGGGATGTACCATCGGCAGATAAGTGAAGTGGCTGACATCAAGAAATCCTACCAATGGCTGGAAAAAGCTGGACTGAAGGACAGCACAGAGGCACTCATCATGGCTGCACAGGAACAGGCTCTGAACACCAGAGCAATAGAGGCCAAGATCTACCACACCAGACAAGACCCAAGGTGTAGGCTGTGCAAAGTGGACCCTGAGACAGTCCAGCACATAACAGCAGGGTGTAAGATGCTAGCAGGGAAAGCATACATGGAACGTCATAACCAAGTGGCTGGCATAGTGTACAGGAACATCTGTGCTGAGTATGGACTGGAAGCCCCAAGTTCAAAGTGGGAAGCACCCCCTAAGGTGGCAGAGAACGGGCAAGCCAAGATCCTGTGGGACTTCCAGATCCAGACTGACAAGATGGTGATGGCGAACCAACCGGACATTGTGGTGGTGGACAAACAGCAGAAGAAGGCCGTTGTAGTAGATCTAGCAATACCAAGCGATGGCAACATCAGGAAAAAAGAACTTGAGAAGCTAGAGAAATACCAGGACCCGAGCTTGGAGTGGGAGACCACCCGCGGAGGGTTAGAGGGGAAATTTAATTTTAATTATATATGCATACATATATACATACATACATACATACATACATACATACATACATACATACATACATACATACATACATACATACATACATACATACATATATATATATATATATATATATATATATATGTATGTATGTATGTATGTATGTATGTATATATATATATATATATATATATATATATATATACTAGGGGTGTAACGATACATCGATACACATCGATTAATCGATATAATGCTCTACGATTTATTGGTATCGATGCTAAAGGTAAACATCGATTTATATCGCCGTGTTTGACCTCGGACATTAGACGCGACTTTATTTTGAAATCCAGTTCATTGTTGCTTGCTTCCTCTTTCCGGGAGCAGGGAGCAGTGCGCGGCGTTGTTGTGTTGTGAGCAGAGCACGCACGTGAAAGGGGAGGCGACAACTAGTATGCGGCTCCTGGGCTGGTGCTATGGCTAGTGTCCAAAAAGACGAGGATATTTGCTCCCTTTTAGGCTTCAAGTCATTCGTTTGGAAGCACTTTGGATTCCAAAGAAAAGATGGCTCAACGGACAAGACACGTGCAGTTTGTAAATCCTGCCATGCGGTGATCAAATATTCAGGGAGCACAAATCTCGCCGCACATTTAAAGAAAAAACACGACATCAAAGTTCAGTGTTAAAGTAAGCAATTTGTATACTACAATACTCTTGTAATTCCCTAAATAAAGAGTTTGCAGTACCTTGTCGATTTTGCGTATGAATTGTTATAAATCAGGATATTGTTCTATATTTTTTATTAAAAAAAAACATATATCGATCGTAGAGCACTATATCGCGATATATCGTGAATGAATCGCAGCAGGCTTTAAGATATCGGCAAATATCGTATCGTAGTTCTTTATATCGATATTATATCGTATCGTGACAAAACCCGCGATTTACACCCCTAATATATACCTTAATTTTTGGACTATAAATCGCTCCGGAGTATAAGTCGCATCAGCCATAAAATGCCCCAAAAAGTGAAAAAAAACATATATAAGTCGCTCCGAAGTATAAATCGCATTTTAGGGGGCAATTTATTCGCCAAAATCCAACACCAAGAACAGTCATGAACGAGCAACAACAGGCTAAACGATAGGTATGCTAACGTGACATAAACACAAACTAAGAGCTGAGAACGGCCCTGACGTAAAATTCAACGTAATTGACGTAAGTTATTCAAAAAACGATTACATAAATAACGCGTTAATAAAACCATCTGCGTCACTCCAATTCATTAAATCCGTCAATCGTCCTTTGTCAACAATGCGTGCGCAAGGCTGACGGCTCTTGCACTTCAAAATATTCCACAGGCCCATATAACGATATATAAATTATATATCAAATAACTATTATATAAGCAATAATGTTATCAAACCGTCTGTGCACTCTAAATCATTAAATCCATCGATCAAATTCCTCGTCTTTTGTCAACAACGCCGCGCGTGCGCCCTGACGTCAGCCTCGTCGTTATTCCACAGATCTACTATATAACCATATTGTAGCGTTAACAAAGTTCAAGGAAAGACGTGGGTTTGGTAAACGGCTCTTTATTTAACAAAACAAACTTACAGGCGTGTGGGGGCGTGGACTTCCAGCCACAGAAGTGGAAGAGAGCTCCAAAGAATAGGACCGGGCGTGCGTAAAAGCCATGACCGAGCCCCATCCACCGTCCCCGGACAGCCACCCTGCTGAGCGCCGGCCCTCGACTTCCATCCACGGAGGTGAAAGACAGCTCGGTAGAGTAGGACCGGGCGTGCGTAAAAGCATTGTCCGAGCCCCATCCACCGTCCCTGGACAGCCACCTGGCCGAGCGCCGGCCCCCGACTTCAATCCACGGAAGTGAAAGAGAGCTCCATCGAGTCAATCTTTGTCCTTTATGTAAACAACCGCCGCGCTGTTGTCAGCAGCGCGACCGCGACGTGTCAGCAGCGCGACCGCGACGCCGCGTCAGCAGCGCGACCGCGACGCCGCATCAGCAGCGCGACCGCGACGCCGTGTCAGCAGCGCGACGCCGCGTCAGCAGCGCGACGGTTGTTTACATAAAGGACAAAGATTGACTCGACGGAGCTGCTGCTGACGCGCTGACGTCACTTGAAATTCAAATTACAGTAATCCCTTGCTACATTGCGGTTCGTTTATCGCGGTTTCACTTTTTTTTTTTTTTAATGAAAATTAAATGAATCCTTAGTTAATGAAAATTAAAAAAAAAAAGTATATAAGTCGCTCCTGAGTATGAGTCGCCCCCCCCCCCCAACTATGAAAAAAAACGCGACTTATAGTCCGAAAATTACGGTATATATATATTTGCATCACAGAAAATTATTGAGAAGCACTACCTTAAACTAATATAACAAATCCAGTACAAATGGCTAATGAGAATTTATAGGACACCAGTGGAAACAAACGAATAGAATCAAGACCTTCCGCACACATGTTTCTAATGAACCGGGTGAAACGGGGAGCATTATTTTGTGGTATGTGGCATAATGGAGAAGTAAGAAGGTTTTAGGATGAAATAAACATGATCATGGGAAGGGTTCGTTCCAAAACAAAGTCCTCTGAAGCCAAGGTTTTTTATGTGGAAATTATTTTCAGAAAAATACATCTGTAATAGGAATAAGCACTGTATTGATTTAATGATAGCATGTTGTATTGGTATGGAAGTCTTGTCACAGGACAACTGTCAAGCAATAGATGAATCAGATGATGTCAGCACTTCCTCTGGAACATATAATTTACATTGTAAAGGACAGCAAACTTATGAAGTTTCAATATTTATTCCTTTTGTTCAGAATATGGACATAATATAAGAAAACATTTTGAGCTGCACCTTGTGATTTTATGTTATTGAAATGACTGAACTCGAGCCATCTGTTGGAAGAGGAGCCTGTTCTGTTTTATGTTTGTTTGTTTGTTTGTTTTCTGGTTGAGTTTGCATTTTTGAAAATATAAAATTGCGAACCGTAAAATTATTGTTAAAAAAAAATTGAATCTAGCGGGGTGGGGTAAAGGTAATGTATCTGTCCCAAATAAACAGTGCAGTAGAAATAATGATTCTACCCCCCACAGTCTACTTCATCAGGTATGCGAACAGCTGGCTGAGTGGTACTTTCAGGATGGCTGCTCTGTTCTGGCTGCATGCTGCCACCTAGCAGTCGATAATGTCAAGGTACGTAGTGTATGTATGAGTGTATGTGACCATCCATGCGTTAAACACTGCATGTACATTCAAGAAAATGAATGACCATCAGTACTGGAGGAGCAAATAATTTTTGACCGGGAGCATATAAACTGTAAGATTTCTGATATTGAGAGTGGTTTCTTGTTTAGTCTAATCCTTAGTCAAATGAGCGAAAGTGTGGCTATAATTAGACAACCCTCTGTAAAAATAGTCTGCTTATAGTCTGTTATTGATATTGGGTTATTGATGTGAATGTAATAACCGCATATACTGTACGTATCATTTATTGCAGATGTTGAGGTATTTGCTCAGTTTAATTCACTTAGGAGTTACCAATAACTACTCAAGTGTTGAAAAATCAAACAATTTGCTTATGTCATATGTTTTACATCTCTGTGTTTTTTAGTTAGCCATGTCTAGTTTGATCAGAGGTAATGAGCTGGAGTTGGCTGCATGTGTGGGTATAGTTCTTGGAGAGACGGCCGCTCAGAGTACGGCCTACTGTCTTGAACTCCTGGCCAGGAAGTACATGACCCCACTGACATGGTGAGTCCCCTTAGTCTGTAATCCTGAAAGACTGACAAGATTTAGAAATATCTATACCAATGGTCACCAAACTACGGCCCGCGGGCCGGATACGGCCCACGGGACCGTTTAATCCGGCCCGCCAACCCTGAACAAATTGTATTATTAAACTTTTTTTTTTTTGGTCATTTTGCCTGCAATGACTGCGTTTCCCCAGTAGATGGGGAAGCGCTCGCCTGCGCATTGACTACCGGAAGCCGTGTCAGAAAGCTCGGTGCACACTCACAAGTGCGTGTACGTACTCAGTAGTACGGACATGGCGCACTCGCGCTCTATTTGTATCAGTCCCGAATTTAGAGCGTGGGCTGTGAGGACAGCATTCTTGTAATTCGCGCGCTGAGCTTTCAGATGCAGTTTTGCGCTAAAGCCACCCACAAACCTTCCCCTGGAATCCTAAAATGAGTCGCCCAAGGAAAAGCAAGGTGGACACAGTGCCGAGCGTTTAAAAGAGAGTGGCCAATTTGGCTCGCCGTACGTGACGTGACGTTCAGCCACATGAACGTCAACATCAACCCGTCACAGATCGAGGTAAACGGACCAACACCTCGGATCTCGCCTAAGAATTGCCACAACAAATTTTACTCCAGACTATGACGTACTAGCAAACTTTAACAAAAAAGACAGCGGTGTCTACAAGCCTACTGGAACCTACAAAAAGATTATAAGGAAGGAACACAAGAACTTTAAGAGACTGCTCATATGTGACAGAGAGATTCTGCTCTGACAACTGAGCTGAACTTTTATCTGTTAAGAAAGTCTCTGATCATTTTCTCCCTGTCCTCACCGCTCTCTGTAGAGCAGTGGTTCTTAACCTGGGTTCGGCCGAACCCTAAGGGTTCGGTGAGTCAGTATCAGGGGTTCGGCAGAGCCTCCACTGCGGAGGTCTGAACACACCTGAATTATTGTGTAAATTCGTGACGATACGTATCTGAACTGGTCTCACAAAGGCAACAGCACAAGTCACACTGGTTTGCAGGTATGTACCGTATTGGCCAAAATATAAGATGATGTTTTTTGCATTGAAATAAGACTGAAAAAGTGGGGGTCATCTTACATTCGGTGTCTAGACATGATACCCAGTCACAACGCTAGACGTGCCAGATATCTTTAAAGCAAATGCTGAACTAAACTCCCCAGGACAAAGCGAACCCGTCAAAAAGAAGAAAAATTAAAATTGCTGTTAGAAAGGTTCCTATGTTGATGTTAAAAAGTTGGAAAGTTACATCACCGTGCCTTAAGTTTCGCGTGAGTTACCTCAGCTTATCGCGATTGTTGGAGCTTGTGCGCACTTAAAGGTTGCTGGTATCGACTGAGTATGTTGCTGTGATCGTGTGCGTCGTTGACACAAAGTGAGTATATCCATTTCATTGTTACTACTGTCTATTGTTGAGCCGTTTGTCTGATCGCGGTTTGTTTCGTGCATGCGCCGTTTGATTTATAGCTTCGGCAAGCTCCTTTAAGTTTGCCTCGCATCGTACGAGTAGCCATTACGCAGCGGCACGGCGACTAACGGTCGCCAGCAAATGTATTTTGTTGTCTTATGTTTGGTGTGTTGCCGAGAGTATTTCATTTATGGTTATTCAGTATACCGGAACAGTTACGCGCAGTTAGTTATGTAATGTGTGCCGTCTACTAGTGTTGTGTGACGTCAGAAGTTAAGCGTTGACTTATGTGCTGTATTTCTGTCTGTTGCAGAACCACACACCCTTCACACGCTTCATACAATAATCACACACACAAGAATCACATTCACACCCAAAGACTCACCCATGTGCACTACACACACCTGCTCTCACATCCTTACGACCAAACATGTGCCTATACCCTTTTGCCAGTTTGCCTGTATGCCCCTATGAGCCACAGTGCCTGTTATTTTTGCCAATAATTCAGTAAAGCAATCAAAACTTAACCACTCCTGTGTTCTGACCGACACCCTGGGGCGAAAAGAGCATAATCATCCGAGCCAACCCCCTATACAGTCCTCAAGCTCCCCAACAATAACGGTAGCAGTTTTCATTATTTTTTTGCAATGTTTTTCCTTATTCAGCTTTGTTTCAAGACTACAGTTTGACTTCACTTTGATGGTTAATGCAGTTATTGCAATTTTGTTGTTTTATCACAGTAGATTGGCTTATTTACATTTCAAAAACCAGAAGCCAGTCATTTACAAATGTGATTGCACTTTAGTTTATATATTTAAATGTGCAGATATTAAGATGTGATGGACAGTTTTTGGATGATTTGAATGAGGCAAAATAACATGCTATTTCTCTCGAATATATTGTTATGATCATTTGTTTCAGATTTACTGTAATTATTTTCTGTATAAATATTAAATTTGATGTTCAAAAAGTCTTTTTTCAAACGAGTCTTGAAAAAGAGGGGGTCGCCTTATAATCCGGGTCGTTTTATATTCGGGCCAATACGGTAATTCGTTTTGAGTTCATGCATTGTGTTGGTTATGTTCTTTGAACAAGGTGATGTTCATGCATGGTTCATTTTGTGCACCAGTAATAAATAAACATTGAAGTCTTGAATTTGAAAAAAACACTTTGTTCACTAAAGAGGGGTTCGGTGAATGCGCATATGAAACTGCTAGGGTTCGGTACCTCCTATAAGGTTAAGAACCACTGCTGTAGAGAGTTGCAATCTATGGCCTTGCAGGCCCCAAATCAGACAGAGATGCAACTAGTCAACAGGCTCTCGATGGTGCCTCTGTAGAAGGGGACCAGAATAGAATTGGGTAGGAGATTCTCCTCAGCTGGCATAGGAAGTGCAGCTGTTGTGTGTGTGTTTTTTTAGATGGGGTGGTGTGCCAACCTTCGGTGATAAGGTGTGGCACCTGAAATGGCCGAGATTTCCTAAATTCAACATTAGTGGTGTGCATCTCTCCAAAAAAGACGATTGGATATGATTCTTCAGTTATTTTCCAGTGGCTTACCTGAAAGTCTGTCATTGTTATTTTTAACACGCTTCATTCATCGCTAAATTACATTTCGTCCCCGCTACTTTAGAAACGTCAGTAAAAAAAATTGTGCTTACAACACACAATCACGTTCCACAGAAAATTATAAGTTCTATTACCTCCTGCTTCTTGTCCCCAAACTGCCCGCCATCTGCTTTTTGAGTTTGTGGCAATCTTATCTGGGTTTGGCTGAAACTCGTCAGTGTTTGAAAGGTACTATCAGGTGCCAGTCCGCCAACAAAAACAGGAATTCGGAACTGACATACAGTCAATGACAGGTGTAAGTGCCCACTTCCAGTGTTGGGCAAGTTGCTTCCAAAATGTGTTCCGGACTGTAAGTCGCTAGTTTTTGCACAAGCTTTGAACCCTGCGTTTTATAGTCCGGTGTGTCTTATTTATGGATTTTTAATAATTTCCATGATATTGTAAGAGGATTTATTTTGGTCATGCAGGTGATAGAAGTGAGGACATTTCCTGCATCTTATAGGTTTATCCATGAAAAAAAAAGGGATTTTTTCCTAATTTTACCAGGTGCGGTTTGTAGTCCAGAAATTACGGTACTGGAATTTGAAATAATATATCTTTATATTACTGTCTGAAGAGTAATAAATTAAATTTGTTCAATTGGGCATGGCTAATCAATAATCAATTCATAATTTGCTGACTCAGATGAGATGATGTGACGTTTTGTTGTTTGTGCTAGTCTTCTGACAGTTACAGACCACCTTGTAGGGGAATGGCCGTTGAGGAAACAGCCTGCTTCCTAATAAGAAATCCTGCTTAACACAAATTTAGCAAGGAGAAAGATGAGCATTCATGATCGCCATCAAAGTCAGTTTATTCACTTGTTGGATGCCACCGGCGCCAGGACACTACACTTCATCTCTATACATATGTAATAGCTCACCATGGCCATTTAATAGTAATTCTGAGCTATAACTCACAAATGACAGCTTCATAATGTCTGGTTTATTCTACCGGATAGTTCAAATGGTCATGCGCTTCTTTGGGAACGTCCCAAGGGACGCCGTTAAACAATGTGTTTATTGTGATGTTGCAGCCTAGGAGAGGGGTGAAACATAGTACATTTATACAACATATACTGTCAAATTAATCTGATGCATCATCTAGTTATGAAAAAAATACTGTGAATCTTTGTAACATTTGTATAAGTAATCATTTCTAAAGGTAACAAATTAATCAAAATATATTATGCCTCTGGTGTGGGGTTTATGTCAAACTCAAGGCCCCCAAGCCAAATGGGGCCCACCAATTTAATTTGCCCTGTATGTGAGACCTTGAAAGGCCTTGTCTTACAATATGTTTTTTAAAGCGTGCGTTGAACATGATAATAAACTACATTTCCCACATTGTATGCCCATTGTTACTTATGCAGTGACAGCATCCTGCCACTAAATTTCTGTGAAGGCTACTTATTCACAGTGCATCTAATAGAGCCAACATAATGTTGGAGGAGCTTCAGATGGGAGAATCTGTCCACAGGACATCGATTTGTCTTTATGTGGACTCTAAAGTTTTTTTTTGCAAGAGTTGCGAGAAAAAAAACATTGTTGAAATTGAAGTGTACAGTTTGCCAAACGCCATAACAAACTTTTGGAAGAATTTGCATTGGTTTACCATTTATATGGTTAGTTTTAAACGGAAGCCAAGAAAGAAAATTATGTCAAGCTTTCACGGGCCACATGAAGTGACGTG
This sequence comes from Syngnathus typhle, assembly GCF_033458585.1. NCBI lineage: Eukaryota > Metazoa > Chordata > Actinopteri > Syngnathiformes > Syngnathidae > Syngnathus > Syngnathus typhle. Next base: position 20,806,510 of record NC_083740.1, read on the forward strand.
GAGGGCTTTATGTATCTGGCTTTTGAGTTGACAACTGCGATTTTCAGTTAAAAAAACAAAACATGTAATTGATTTATTGTTCTTTACTGTGTTTACATTTAGGAATCTGTCAGTTGATCTACTCAAAATGATTCCTGAGAATGATATTTTACTGGCTAAGGTCTGTGCCTTTTATTCTGGGAGTACTGCAGAAATCAACCAGTTACATGAAAGGGTAAGTAGGACAAGAGTAATCAGGCCTCTAGACTATTCTTTTGTACACTTTGCTCTAATGCGCCCCAACTTTTTTTTTGTGGTTACATGAGCACTATACTAGTTAGTTTTACCAAAATTGTTGAACGCATCATGTTCACATAGCTGCCAACCTATAGAAATTCACTTGTTGAACAATCTGAATTTTGTTATTTGTAAAATCCTGTCAGAAATATGACAGTGGGACTGCACTTGGGAGTATTTTATTTACAGTGTAGTTAGTAATATTGATGCTTCCCAAAAATATCACACAAAATGATTTGCTTAGCAGTGACGTTTGCATACACAGTCACATGAACAATTTGAAAAAAGAAAAAAGGCAGGACTCCAAATATTTTAGTTACCGTAATTTTCGGACTGTAAATCGCACCGGGGTATAAGTCGCACCAGCCATTCAGTTATTGGGTCATTGTTTTCCAAAGAAAAAAGCAAATGTATACAAATGTCCTTGATTTTGACTAAACTCAAAAATCAGTCTACTACTGACAAAAATTAGAGCGAGGTTAAAATCAGTGAGTTTAGAGGATATTAGGTACCACAATAGCTCTAAGCAATGACTCAATTATTAAAATAGTTGTTGATTAATTTGATAATCAATTACTGACTGCTTAATTGTTTATTTTGACACGTCTAGATGAAACTTTACTTTGTGCCACACTTAGCCTCAAGTACTGTTGCACTGAAGCGCGTAACCATCGTTTTATGAATAAATCCAACAGTTCCTAATGCGGTGATTTCCCGCTAGTTATTGTTTCAGATCACCCTTTGTCTGGATCTGACCTTGTATATGCAGGGAGGCTTGACAGCAAGGTTTAAGTAGTAGTTTACCTTCACTGCCCACAGCGCCTGCCAAACCTCACAACATTTCCTGGAGGTTTGCTGTCTTTTCCGAGTTGTTGCACTTGTTGCACAAATCTGGTGAAAAGTCAGTAGAAAGCGTATATTTGAACTATTTGAATGTCAATTGGGTCCATGTGATTGTAGTATCCAACAATGGAGGTAACAGTACAGCTTAAAAGGAAACTCCACCGTTCAGTTGCCATCACTGGCTTCTGAGTGCGCTAGTGGCCACCCAAAGCGACCACCTCCGAGCCCGCAAGTTTGTTGGATTTCGAAGATTTCTTTGAAGTTTGAGGCAAAGGTTGCTCGACATTTCGCGTCAAACTACGAATATGTTGAGTCGAGTTCCGGGGTTCTACTGTACTTGCGCAGATCTAAAAATTAACTCATTGATTTGTATTTTTCTTGCATGTGCAACTGATGAAACTCATTAGAATCAGACTATGAACACGTGTCTTTTGTAATTTCAGTGTTGTCTCCCCTCGTTAGAGGAGTGTAGAGCATTAGCAGAGGAATCCATGAGTGAAGGAGATCTCTTTTCAGCTGTTAAATTTCACCTTCTGACCACTGAACCTGAGAACGCCCTTAAGATAGCAATTGATCATGTCAAAGGTATTGACAACTCATCATGATTTCATTCATAAACATATATGACAATGTAATATTGCTGACATCTATATTTTGCATTGTTTTTGAACATTTGTGAATGACAGGTATATAAGATAGCAATTGATCATGTCAAAGGTATTGACAACTCATCATGATTTCATTCATAAACATATATGACAATGTAATATTGCTGACGTCTCTATTTTGCATTGTTTTTGAACATTTGGAAATAACAGGTATATAAAGGTCAAATCGGTAAATTTTGAATCACATATACAAACCAGATTTGGTTGAAGTTGGGAAATTGTGTAAAATGTAAATAAAAACAAAATACAATGATTTGAAAATCCTTTTCAACCTATATTCAATTGAATACACTACAAAGACAACATATTTAATGCTCAAACTCGTAAACTTTATTTTAATTTTCAAATAATAATTAACTTAGAATTTCATGGCTGCAACACGTGCAGTAGAAGTTGGGGAAGGCCATGTTTACCACTTCGTTACATCACCTGTCACGACTCGCCCCTCCTGTGTGCTCATGTCCGTGGTTTATGTCTGTGTGCTCGCCCCTCCCCTCCTGTGTGCTCATGATTAGTGTGATCATTCTCACCTGCCTCTTGTTACCTGTCTTGTATTAAGTCCTGTCTGTGCGTCACTCCCTGTCGGATCATTGCGTGTCTGTTGTGTTGTGTGTTAATGTCATGATGTCGTTTTGGTTCCTGTTGCTGTTGTCATGTCCGGCTGTCTTCTTGTTTCACGTCCTGGTCAGTCACTCAAGTTATTGTTTTGTTAAGTCGTGTCAGTTTGCCTTTTGAGTTCGCCAATAAACCCTGGTCCAAGCTGCATTTGGTCGCCCTGCTCCATTTCCACTCCGATTCCTGACAGAATTCAGCGACCAGCGCTTGGACCAACCGTTGCCCCCTCCCGCAACTGCTGCATGGTCGCCACAGAGCTGGGCTCCAGCGGCGCAAGACGCACGACCGCCCCGCGACCCAGTTCCGACGCCGCGGGTGCTGTGGCCGCCACCAGTTCCGGCGGCGTGGATCCAGCGGCCGTTACCCAGTCGGCCTTCGGCGGTGTGTGACGAGTGGCCACCACCAGACCCAGTTCCAGCGATGCAAGATGCACAGTTGCCCCTCAACCCAGATCCAACGGCGTGGAAGATGCTGCGGCCGCCACCAGTCCCGGCGGCGCGGATCGAGCGGCCGTCACCCATTCTTCTTTCAGCAGCGCAAGACGCACGGCCGACCCCCGACCCAGTCCCGACTGCGCGGATGCTGCGGCCGCCACCAGTTCAGGCGGCGTGGATCCAGCGGCCGTCACCAAGTTGGCCTTCGGTGGCGTGTGACGTGAGGCCCCCACCTTGACCCAGTTCCGACGGCGTGGATGCTGCGGCTGCCACCAGTTCCGGCGGCGCGGATCCAGCGGCCGTCACCCACTCTGCTTTCAGCGGCGCAAGACACACGGCCGACCCAGTTCCGACGGCGCAGATGCTGCGGCTGTCACCAGTTCCGGCGGCGCGGATCCAGCGGCCGTCACCCAGTCGGTCTTCGGCAGCGTGTGAAGTGCGGCCGCCTCCCCGTACCCTCCCGCCCCTTGTTGGACAGTTTCGGATGTTTTTCTTTTTTGGGACATCGGGAGCTGTCCCTTGTGGGGGGGGGGGTTCTGTCACGACTCGCCCCTCCTGTGTGCTCATGTCCGTGGTTTCTGTCTGTGTGCTCGCCCCACCGCTCCTGTGTGATCATTCTCACCTGCCTCTTGTTACCTGTCTTGTATTTAAGTCCTGTCTGTGTGTCACTCCCTGTCGGATCATTGCTTGTCTGTTGCGTGTGTGTGCGTGTTGTGGGTTGTGTGTGAGTGTCACGATGTCTTTTTGGTTCCTGTTGCTGTCGTCATGTCCTGCTGTCTTCTTGTTTCACGCCCCGGTCAGTCACTTAAGTTATTAGATGTTGAAAACCCTAAATTCCTTGCAATTTTGCGTTGAGAAATGTTGTTCTTAGACTGTTCAACTATTTTCTCACGTAGTCGTGGACAAAGTGGTGAAACTCGCCCCATCCTTGCTTGTGAATGAGTGAGCATGTTTGGGGAGGCTCCTTTTATACCCAATCATGGTACCCAATTAGCCTGATCACATGTGGGATGTTCCAAAAAGGTGTTTGATGAGCTTTTCTCAGCTTTCTCAGTATTATTTGCCACCTTTCCCTACTTCTACTGGAAGTGTTGCAGCCATGAAATTCGAAGTTAATTATTATTTGGCAAAAAAACAATGAAGTTTATCAGTTTGAACATTAAATATGTTCTCTTTGTAGTGTATTCAATTGACTATGGGTTGAGAAGGATTTTTAAATCGTTGTATTTTGGTTTTATTTACATTTTACACAATTTTCCAACTTCAACCGAATCCGGTTTGTAGATTGTACAATGCTTTTGGAAATGGTATTGGTACATGTGATTTGTCAATGCTTTAACTGTTGCACTTTTCATTGATGTCCAAGTTTTCTTAATGACTAATTATTGGTTGCTTTTGTGTGAAACACAGTCAGTTTTTAGTACTTGTGTTTAAATTTACTTGAAATGGGGATTTGCAAAAAAACCACCACATTTTGATTCTACATCGAAGATTTCACTATATGATTTATTTTCATTGTTGGACTTGACTTGACCAATGTACTACACTTCATCATTCTACTGTATTTGGTCCTAAAATTCGACTGGTTACTATACATTTCAACAGTGCAAGAATTAGTTGTAATATTTGCTTGTAGTCAAATTTGTTTTTATGTTTGTATACATCTGCAGCATGTTTGATGACAGACTGGCTTTCATTTTAATCTTCATTAGAACAGCTGACTGGATCTGACTGGACGGTGGAGAGTATTCATCCAATACTTGACCTGTTGAGTTATATCAGAACTGACCGCCTCCTCATGGCTAAGTTCACTCAGTAAACCAATTATTATGGATTATTTCAATAACATCTACTTTCCATATAATGTCAGAACTGATCATCGTGTGTGTGTGTGTGTGTGCGTGCATGTAGAGCCCGCAGTGAGCTGTTGATCCTGTGTGGTTACATTGGTGGGTTGCTTGCCGTAAGAAGACAGTACTCCGGCATTGTACCTGCACTCTATGAATACACCAGGTACACAATGATTAATCCCTTACAAACGTGTACTCACACGTTTACAGAAAAGTGCACAAGTTTGTGTTCAGTTCAAGTTGACATTTGGTGGAAAATGCATGAATTTTCTCCAACGACCGGTGTGGCTGAGGCCGGTTCCCACTGCACCAGTCGACGATTATGTTTTGGCTAATAATAATCATAATTGCTAATACCAACATGTCCATGTGTGCTACCATCTCATTTTCCTTCTGTGACACAGTCAGTTGTTGAAACGGAGAGAAGTGAGTGTTCCTCTGAAGATTGACCAGCTGTCAATGGAATTGGATGCCTGGCGAGTATGCACTCAGAGTAGCGACAAGTAGGTGTACACACACATCATCCATCACAAATTCTGAGGCATATTTCGCCAAAGTACAAGATAGGAATTTTAAGAGTCCACCAGCAACATAAGGGACATTTTCACCAGCAACTCAGTATAAATTACAGATTGTGCCTTGTACCTCTGTCATAACACAGCATTTCATAAAACCATCATACCAACAGACAGTCAAATGTGTTGGTGGTTGTGTGATGGTCTGGGGTATTTATTTTTATATCAGGAAAATGCAGTTTTTGTTTGATCCATTCATTTTGAAGAAATAATGAAACAACCAATGGCTTTAAAAACACCCATTTTTAATGAGGAATAAGGCCACGCACCCCTCCTCTCCATGTCTTGATCACGGAAGGAAGAGATCACAATTTTCCTATTGGAACTCATTGGTAAGACTATTGCTTAAAATGTACAAAAACAGCTACCAATTGGCACCAAAACTTATGATACTTCAACATATTAAAAGGATTAGCATCTCCGTGGCTGACTTTAGAGCAGTGCTTCTCAAATAGTGGGGCGCGCCCCCCTTGGGGGGCGCCGTGCTATACCTGGGGGGGCGCGTGTGACCCTGGGGAACAGGCTTTTTTTTTGCAGTACTAGAATAAAGTGTAATTGCGCATCTTCCCAGCAGGGGGCAGTGGCGCTCTCATTGTTACTTCTGTGACGTTTGCGACAGTGCAACATTTCACGATTTACAAGACAAGTTAGGATAGTCACGGTGGGGAGGGGGGGGCGCGAAAAGTTTTCTTCTTGCTAGGGGGGGGCGTAACAGAAAATAATTGAGAAGCACTGCTTTAGAGAAATGAGCAGTCTCTCTGCAGCTGAAGTGCCCTCTCACGTCTGTCTATGTCCTTTCATCAGTCACCAACATATGCAAACACGATGCATTCCGAGATTCATGTATGGGCACTGAGTGTAATATTGGTGAAATATATTAAACAAACACACGCCAGCAGATATAGGCAAATATTTCCCTTTGCAATGGATGCCCTCTACAGAATCATGTTCTATGAAAATATTTTGCTCTTAAATTAAATGCTACTACAACAAAAACAAAAAACTCACTACATATCAATGTCAAGTCAAACATTATTTTTAGTCCACAATTCTTTTACAAAAACAGCACAAATCATATACAGTATTGCATTTACTTTAAAATCTATATTTAGAACAGTGCCTTTTTTAATAGCCCTCCATCAGAGAGTCAAAAAGAGGACTTCCGCTGCCTTGAGAAAAGAATCCTGCCTGTGAACTCAGGTAAGAACAGTCACAAACATAAAAAAGTTCACTGAAACCAAACAATTGCATTTAAAATACCTCATGTCCTTCCTCCACTAGTCTCATGCGGTGCTGATTATGTGACAGGCTCCAATCTGCCAAGTCACTCTGATGTTCAACTTTCTTGTTTTACTGGTTCCAGAATACAGGTGTGTGTGGTTCTTTTTTTGGTTTGTATGATTAGCCTGTTTGAGTAGGCCTCTTGGGCACATGTGATCAGCTTGGTGGCTTGAGCTATGCTGTTAGCTTGCAATGACCCTTCTGTTGCTTTCACTGGCCTTCCCTTCTCTATGACACTCAGCACGAGTTGATTTCAGTTAAGATTACAAAATCACACATTATCACACAGGCTAGGCAGACTCACCCCTTTGCAGGAGGGCGGCCAAGAGTAGTAGAAGAATAGAGACCTTGGAGGTAGGGATTTGACCTTCTTTCGCAATTTTTCAGAGAAGGCTCCAAAGTTGTGTCTCGATCTTTCTGGCATACATTAAATAGCCTCCTAGTAATTACTATTAGCATACCAAGCATTAAAGATAAAGAACTGGGACAAAATATAACAAGCCATTACACTCAGCGGACAACTTGTTAGATATTAAATACCAGTGAAAACTCTTGTAATTCTGGCAAAAATTATGGAATTGCCAGTCTCAATAGTCTCTGACCATTCATTCAGATGTTTAAATTTGGAGAAAAAAGAAGCAGATCTAAGACCTGACAGAATAAAACTCGCTGACAGCCAACAACAACATTAACAAAGTCAGCAATAAATTAAAAAAAAAATAAGATTCTCATTGTGGTAGCACGGTGGCTCACAATTCAGAAATTTGATTTCGACTCCGGCTGTCATTTGTGGAGTTGTTTGTCTACGTGTGACCTGTAATTGGCCGGCGACCAGCTCAGGGTGTACCAGCACACCCACGACCTTCGTCAGGATAAGTGGTTTGGAAGACAAAAGAATGGAATGATACTGTCACGGTCGGAATGAAGCAGGGCGATCAAATGCAGCTTGGACCAGGGTTTATTGACTGGAAAAGGTAGTTGGAAAGGAAGACAAGGGGAACAAGACCAACAGAAGCGGCAAACTAACATAACTTAACGGACCGACCGACAGACTGACCGACGGATGGCAAACAGAAAACGACCGATGCAAAAACAGAAAGACAGGAACGACGAGAGACAAGAAATAATCTGACAAGGTTGTGACACGCAGACAGGATTTAAATACGTGACAGGTAACAAAAGGCAGGTGAGGATGATCACACTGATCATGGGCACACAAGAGGGGAGGGGCGAGCACACGGACAGAAACTATGACATACATTCAAATTGTACTGCAACTGTGCTTTAATGATAATTGCCCAACTGAGGTGTTAGATATTTATGCACAGTATATAAGTATGGTTAAGGCTGCATAGTAATAAATAACATCGGTCATTTGGTAGATTATTTTGGCTGATGCTTTAAGGTCCATAATTATTAAATCCAGGCCATTGAGTCTGCCAGGTATAATAAAACCCAGAGGCGGTGCAAGTGTGGTGTGTTGAATTGTTTCTTTCTTATTGGTTGGGTTGTCATGATTCCAGATTTTTGTCCTCAGAATAGAGTGATTCAATTTTTCCCTCTGCTTGATATAAACAAGTAACTTACTGACAAGCACATTTGTTTTATTTTATTGCTCTGACTGTTTCTTCAAACCAGTACGTTTCCATTGGAAATGACTTCAGTTTTGTGCCATGTCTGTGATTTGTCATGTTTTTCTACAAAACTAAAAAACAGAATGAGGATATTCCTCTGAGACTGGCATCATTTTTCCCTAGGTTGTTTGTACCAGTGTGCAGAAGTGCTTTTTAAAATGGAACTATTTTTTTCTTTTTTTACATGCAGGGTCCAGTGTTTTTACTTGAAGATGGCAAATCAGCTATTTCCCTGAATGATGCTCTGATGTGGGCAAAAGTCAACCCCTTCTCTCCACTAGGTACAGGAGTGCGTATTAACCCCTTCTAACACCCCACCCACGCACACGCACTCAAGGAGGGTGCACGAAAGACATCAGAATAAAGTCCTTTAAACAAAGCATTTGTGGAACTACAACATACAATGTTAAAATGTTATAAAAGTAATGTTATAAAAGTTCCTGTTTGTACATTTTCTCTCTGTGTGGGGAATCATTCTTTGTTGTTCATCGTGTTTGTACATGCGTCATAAATATGATAAGCCTCTGAGTTCAGTTTATTGCATCACTGTAAAAAGAACAGTTGGACAGCAAAATGAAGCTGGTGTTGCATGGCTGTGTTGTTTTGTGTCGTTTTCTTCCCATAATTGTATAAATAAGAAAAATATAGACTATTGGTGGCAGTCATAGCGGTATGAAAAGGCACTGGCAATGAATGAAATATACAATACTAAAGCTCAAAGAGCTTTGATATGTCATGTATGAATGGAGCAGGGTGACCATGTGCAGCTTGGACCAGGGTTTATTGAAGGGAAGGGGGGTAGTGGAGAACAGAGGCACAGGTGGGACAGAGGCTCACTGACAGCGGGCAGGGAACAAAGTCCACTTGGACAAGGAACAGAGACAGGTTGACCGTGAGCCTACACACGAGACCGGGGGGAATGCACAAGCGGGACAGGAACAACAGCAGCAGAAACAGACGGACATAAACAGAGGAAGAAACACGCGAGCAGGGTTTAAATACAATGGTAAACAAGAGGGAGCAGGTGACAGTCATTACGGTGATACGGGGGCGTGGCTGAGGGAAAGTTTGCGGCTGAGTGGCATGTGGCACGGGCACGTGACATGATAATGTGATTGATTCAACAAAATAATGTACCGTTTCTTTTCCGTGTATAATGCGCCCCCATGTATAATACTGTTGCATGGCATGGTGATACTGGAAAAAAGCCTGTACCCATGTATAATACGCAGCCAATTTTCTATTTTATTTTTTAAGTCCCAATGATCGTCACACACGCAGGGAGGCAACGGGTCCCATTTTTATAGTCTTTGGTATGGTCTTAACTAGGCTGGATGTATTTTTTTTTGTTGGCGTCGATTTCTCCGACTGCCCGTAAAGGCACCACCGCGATCAGTGCGGACATGTGAAAAAGGCGGCTCTGTATGGGAGAGAAGTTGAAGAGGAATAAAAACACCCTTGGAAACCAAAACTTGCCCCTCGTCGTGACTCGGAGCCGCAACAAATGTTTCGGATTTGTGTAGGGTACATTGTGACAGCAAACGAGCAGGTGATCGAGCAAGCGTCTGATACGAGAGCATTGCGGTCGTATGGAGCGTGTTTGAAGTGAACAGCAGAGACGAAAGGAACAAGGCAAAGTGTTGTGAAATAAAATATTACCTGTAATACGCATTTTGTTATTTGCTGATTGAAACTGCTAATTAAACTGTGAATTGAAACTAATAGGAAGAAAACAACTCTCGCTCTTTATATAGCTGACGTGTCTTGCGCATCCGTTCTGCGCATCGGATCCATAGTGCGCATGCGCAGTCATACTGCCTCCGTATGACGTCCGGTCCGCGATGGAGATTAAAAAACAAACAATATTTGACAATAACACACCATCAAGGATTGCACCATCGCATCAAACGATGTGTCGTCAATTATGAATTTTACTGACTAAGTGGGTTGGGCAGGATGGCTGAATGCGATGCGCCATTGACAACAAACAAGAAGAAAGGGGATTTCAAGTTTTATTTCGAGGGAGATTTGTCATGTCTCGTCCCCAGTTTTGCTATGTGTATAGGTTGCCATAGTTTTTGTTCGCGTCGCCCCTCCCTTCCTGTGTCACCTCAATCAATGTAATGTGTTTTGTATTTTAGTCCTGTCTGCCCCTCGCTCACCGTCGGATCATTGCATGTGTTACTGTCATGATGTCTGTTTGGTTTCTGTTCCTGTCTTTGGTAATGTCACCCTCTCTTTTTGTTCCACGACTTTGTCGGTCAGTCCTGTTGTTGGTTTTGTTGTACCATGATTTTCTTAAAAAAATTAAAAAGATTTTTTTTTTTAAAATTGTACCCATGTATAATGCGCACCCCATATTTTAGGACAATAAATTTGTTAAATTTTGCGCATTATACACGGAAAAAAATGGTAATCGTTTATTCATGCTTTATATTAGCTATAATTTCACAGATGGAGAGTTAAATTGGATGTGTTTTATTAGATGCATTTACCTTTTCAGAGCTGTCAATTTCTCATGGATTGTCCGTATTTTGTTGGTCAAATGTCTGAACATAACCTGGTTACGACTGGAACATATGATCTGGATAATAAAAAAAAATCATAAAAAGAAAAATATCATCCATCACATCGCCCACACAGGTAGGAAACAACCAAAAATACAGAAAAAAGGTAGTGATGATGTAACTAAGATTATTCCAGGTTTTGAGTGTGTGCGTGAAGGAACAGTTTTTTATCAGGGTATGGCATGAATTCAATTAGACTTTTCTGATAAGGTTTTGGTTAGGTACGCGGAAGAGGGGGTTGTTGATCAGTTTCCGCTGCATTGGTGTTAATGGAATTAACAACAGGTGCACTAGAGGGGCAACAACAAGACGGTCCCCAAAACAGGACTGGTTTTGCAGGTGGCCATTTCAAGTTCCTCCCTCTTGATCTTTTCTAACTGTTTTTCCACAAGTGTTGGCTTTAGCTAGAGTCATTATCACGACTGGGAGCATGAGGCGATTTCTTAACCCTCCTGAAGTTGAGCAGATTGTCCAACTCCTCCAGGATGGCACATCCATGCGTGCTGTTGCAAGAAGATCTCCAGAGCATGGAGGAGATTCCAGGAGGCAGGCAGTTACTCTAGGAGAGCTGGACAGGGCCATAGACGGTCCTCATCCCATCAGCAGGACTGATATCTGCTGCTTTGTGCAAGGAGAAACAGGCTGAGCACTGCCCGAGCCCTACAGAATGACCTCCAGCAGGCTACTGGTGTGAATGTCTCTGTCCAAACAGTCAGAAACAGCCACGAGGGTGGCATCAGGGCACAACGTCCTGTACTGTACCCTGTGCTCACTGCTCAGCACCGTGGAGCTCGATTGGCATTTGCCATAGAACACCAGAATTGGCAAGTCAGCCACTGGCGCCCTGTGCTTTTCACAGATGAGAGCGGGTTTACCCTGAGCACCTGTGATAGATGTGAAAGGGTCTGGAGAAGCCAAGAAGAGCGCTATGCTGCCTGCAACATCATTCAGCATGACCGGTTCGGTGGTGGGTCAGTGATGGTCTGGGGAGGCATTTCCATGGAGGGACAAACAGACCTCTACAGGCTAGAAAACAGCAGTCTGACTGCCATTAGGTATCGGGATGAAATCCTTGCACCCATGGTCAGACCCTACGCTTGTGTAGTAGGTCCTGGGTTCTTCCTGATCCACGACGATGCCCGGCCTCATGTGGCAGGACTATGCAGACTGTCTCTGGAGGATGAAGGAATTGATACAATTGAATGGCCCTCACGATCACCTGATCTAAACCCGACAGAACACCTCTGGGACATAATGTTTCAGTCCATCAGACGCCGCCAGGTTGCTCCTCAGACTTTACAGGAGCTCACTGATGCTTAGACAGATCTGGGAGGACATCCCACAAGACACCATTCGTCGTCTCATTAGGAGCATGCCGTGACGTTGTCAAGCATGCGTACAAGCACGTTGGGGCCACACAAATTACTGAAAATAATTTTGAGTTGCAGAAATTGATGAATTTAGGCAAAATGGACGAGCCTGACACATAATTTTTTCACTTTGATTTTTGGGGCGTCTATACAGTGAGCCCTCTGTAGCCTAACAACTTTTATTTCCATCAAAAGATGTGGCATCCTTTTGTTCCTGAGACATTAAACTGTCCATATCAGTATAGATATCCAACATTTTTGTTGTCACCGTTGAAATCTGATGTGTTTTCAAAGTGTTAATTGAATTTTTTTGAGCAGTGTATATAGTGTATATATATATATATATATAGTATATATATATATATATACATACACACATATATACACACATATATACACACATATATAACAAATATAGGCTTACAGGTGTATTAAATAAGTACATACATGAGCTGTCAAGGTGTCATGGTCTTGATTTTATTTTATATGCTTCCACCTGCTCCAAAGCTTTAATTACTTTTGATTTTCTCTTTTAGTCTCCAAGCACAACTCTGGCAGCTGCCCCCTTTGCATACATGCATATGAGGATAAGGTAAAACAACATCAACAAACAGTATATTCAAATGTCAGTTATCACTGCTCAATGTGTGGTAATTGGCAGCAAACATCCTTCTAAGTCAAAACACAAATGCAAACAATCCCACATGGTTTTTGTGCAAGTATTACTTAGGTAATAATAGTTAGTTACAGTAGTGACACTACTTAATTACAGAAGCTTCATGATTGACTATAATGGATATATATATATGTATATATATATATATATACACAGCAGTAGTGCTTCTTCCTGGTTTTAAAAGAAGAGAGAAGAAAACAACAAGGACAAAGAAGACGATAACCAAGAAGATAACGACGACCAATAAGAAGCAGCTGAGGAGGAACAGGCATGGCCATCAAACTTGATTTTAAAGGTTGAACGTCGCATTAATCCACCAGGATTGTACCCTTGGCTAAAATGCATGGCAGGAGTTGTTCTGGTAAGCCATTTTAGGATCAAATAAAAAGATTTTAACTGAAGTTTTAGCCAACGTTCCGTTGTATTAGTCTGTTGCCGGCGGGCAGAAGACACTCCTCACAGAGCCTGTGGCTCGCTATTTATTCTTCATTTTGCATTTTAAATGGTAAAATTATTACCGTTTTTTTCCATGTATAATGCGCAAAATTTAGCTAATTTATTGTCCTAAAATCTGGGGTGTGCATTATACATGGGTACAAAAAAAATAAATATTTTTTCTCAAATTTTTATTTTATTTTTTTTAAATCCGGATATCATACGGAGGCCGCCATTACAGATGTGCTTTCTTCTCTGCTGTTCACTTCAAACACACCATACGAACACAATGCTCTCATATCAGACGCTTGCTAGATCACCTCCTCGTTTGCTGTCACAATGTACCCTACACAAATCCGAAACATTTCTTCGCTATTGAGTATGCTAGCGCATGCGCAGTGATACTGACCGGCAGAACATCCGGTTGTTTCCAAAGATGATCTTTTTTCTGAAATAATTTTACGTTCACGGACTTAAGTAGGAGTCAAAATCTAGGTGCGTATTATACATGGGTACAGGCTTTTTTCCAGCATCAACATGCCATTTTTAGGGTGCGTATTATACATGGGGGCGCATTATACACGAAAAAAAAACGGTAAGTGTATCAAGTTTTAGAGGGAAAATTTTTAAATAAAAAGCCAACCAAGCCAACCTCAACTTCGCGGATTTCACGTATTGCGGGCATTTTCAGGAACGAAACCCGCGCAATAATCGAGGGAACACTATTTATACAAGCACCCTAAAAGATAAATGCTATAAGACCCTTCAAACCTAGCACAACTGGCGCAATTTGCTCATAATGAGTGGGCCACAATACCCGGTCAGAGGTGTATGTCTCATTGAAAGTTCATTGTAGTCATTACTTTATCAAGTCATATTTGTCATCATTTTTGCCAAGGCCAATTTCATGCATTTGGTTTTCAAAATAATTCTGATAAAACAATTCAAAAGTAATATCTGATTCTCATTGTCTGTTTTGCATTCCATTTGAATGTATTACTTTTGTCAGATTCTATGACCACTGTGGTTTTTTTGGGTGGTGGAATAGCGGCCGGAGGTCCATTGTATTGCACTTTTAGTTTTCTGAGGGTTGCATTGGTAATAAAGCTAGTACTGCATTCATTCTATAATTTTGTCATAGAAATTAGTTCCTTTATTTGTATTGACATATTTAAGTAATGTTCAAGCCACGTTGTGCACTAGAATCCAAACATTTGTGGGTTATATACTGATAGGATTCCCACCACATGTCCTGACATATCAGACTGTGATGTTCCAGTCTTTCAGGTTACAGCTTTGTACCACTGCTCTCTTCAGCTCTCCAGCACGGGGTAAACCATTATGCAATGGTCACGCAGACATGGGTTCATAAGTGTGGAAGTGGATTCCTTTGGAGCATGTAATCTTCATCACTGCACCGTTTAGGCTGGTGTCGTTAATCAATCTCATCATACCTTCTGCGATCATTGATGGCCTGGAGATGAGGAAGGAGATTGGTATTAAATGACATTTTAAAAAAAAAACACTTAGATTAGCATAGACGAGAGCAGGCATGTCTAGCTCCCGTCCTGGAGGGACGCTGTCTTTTCATGATCCCCTGCTGCAAGACACCTGATTCAAATAATGAATTCATCAGCAAGCTCTGATGAAGCTTGATCATGGAAAACAGGCAGGACAGCAGCACTCCAGGACTCAGTTTGGACACCCCTGCACTGGTCTGGTTTAATCATTGGTACTTATCTGGAGAGGCCTCTTTACTATTAAAAAGCTTTGCCAACATCTTGCACTACGCCATAAAATACTCCCCAAAATAGCAACTGTTATATCAGCCTCAAATATGGATTGGTGCTTGTAGTGTGTTTGACTTTCTTATTTAAACAATGTTTATCATCACCTCTGACACTACTGGTTCACTGATCTTCTTTAATGTGAGTAATTTAGTGTCACAAGCCACTTGTTGGCTGATTATAACTACACTATACATGAATTTCCTCAAAGACAAAACATCCTCCCAACTCCAAACAACATAAACAACTTGACAGTAACAGGAATCTAAACAGAATAGGGTAAAAAAAAGCCCTCTGTGCTGTCTTCCATACTTTTCAACAAATGGTTTAACTACATCTTTAAGAACTATATCTGGATTTATTGTCAGCCTTTTGATGTCCTGTATTCAAATAACATATTGCGAACTGAGTTAATTCATAGGCCACAGATTCATACATTTTCATTTCAACCCAATTTTCTGTCAACCAAGACATCACACACAAAGGCCGTATTTTTCTACACTGGCGACTGTGCGCTTGCCGTAAAATCAGATGTAGCTTCATTCATGCCAGCGCAAGTCTGGTCAAGCATTTTTGGGCCATCTGGCCATCAACTCATCTGGCAATTTGGTAAAAGAAAGAAGTCTGTGTTTGGCATAGAAATCGATGCATCATCATTTTAATGCTGGGACAATGGTTTAGTTTGGCATGTTTGTGAATTTGTTGACACTCTATACCTCACTGGGTCTTCCTGGTGTGCCTCAGGGGCATTTTGCAATTTGGTAACAAAAAATAGACAACATTTAAGACAGGGTCAAGGGAGCTTTATTTCGATGCGCAGGTGGTCTAACACAATTTTGGTGTATTTAATCGAGGTGCAGGCAGACAAATTTGGCGCGCTGCGGTTGTTCATGGTGGACATCATGATATTTCATTTAGAAATATGACGACAGCGTGGGACACTCTCTCTGAATCATTGTAGAAATCCATTGATTGAAGAAATTATTATCATTATCATCTCAAATATATTTTATTAGCAGTGCCTTCAGTATTAAAAGGAGAGGGAGGCTGGCATCCACAGCACCCCCACCACAATTTCAAAATCCGCGGTCAACGTACATGAATTAAGTGCACGTTGATTGGCTGATCAAGAAAAGATTACCATAATGTCAGGCACGACGTACTCGGGTTTGTGTGTTGAACACCCCAATTTTGATGCAAATGAAGAACATCACATTAATGTGCAGAGAAAAGTCTACTTCCATCCAACAATGGCGCGGACACACACACAGGCCTGCTGGGTGAGAGGCCTGGTCCTGAGGTCCACCACAATAATATAATTTTCCTTAAATTCTTTCTTGTACAATTAAAATTAAACGATTAACTGTAAAAGCAGCAATTTAAGATGATAGTTCCGTAACTACTTTTATTTCTATTAAATCAAAATAAATGGTCAGCTACTATTTCAGAAGAGACTGTTCAAGCTTAATTGTTCCACTACATTCCATTACAGTTGGTATTCGCATGATTACAGAATGAATTACAACTTATATGTTTGCATGTGTTATGGAAGGCATACTCACTGTAAAACTCCAAACTTGTTCATGCTGCGCTTGAAATCATCCTTGAATTTGACAAATTTCCCCATGTTTTCCTCCTGTTCTACTGAGTGGAGCAGAGGAGTGTCGACAAAGGCAGGACACAGCACATTGATACGCACGCCGTAGTCGCTCTGCGAAGATGCATCCTGTAAAATAGGACAGTGATGTCCCACCGTAGACAGCACTCAAAGTATATGTTTGGTTTACATGACTAGCTCCTATCTAGCTACTAATGGTGCATTTGAGTATTCTACTTACGGCCATAACCCTGGTAAAACCAATGACTCCATGTTTTGTGGCTGTGTAGACAGGCTGGTGAGGAGAGTGCAGGAAGGCTGTAGCAATACAATGCATAAAAGACATAGCCATATTAATGTTAATTAAACATATAGCAATAATCTAAACAAAATATCAACAGCTACTCCTTCAGCCATCACTTTATCATGGCGGAGGGGTTTTTGTGTCTCTACGTTGTTGTGTTTTTATGCCTTAATGCTAAGGTAAAAACCCAGACAAAGCACGGCTAAATAACCCCAAAGTAAAGATATTCATTGGGCCATATTTTGTTTAGCCTGGACGCGAATCACCAGGTCCCTTCCCTGAAGCTAAAACCGAAAGTTGGCGGAGGGGTTTTGTGTCTCTACGTTGTTGTGTTTTTTATTCTTTAGGCCTAAGTGGAAAACCAGACAAAGCACGGCTTAATACCCCAAAGATAAAGAAATCCATTGGGCCATATTTTGTTTCGCCTGGATGCGGATCACCAAGGCCCTCCCCTGATGGAGTTGACTGAGGAAAATTAACCAAATGGGGTCATATGTGAAAAGTAAACCAGTTTCACCACTCCACTGTCGATTCAGGTCCTTGGAGAAAGTCATACTACTCCATATATGTTGACTACCTACAAAAGTTAGTTTCCCCATTTATATAGTTTACTGTATTTTCCGCAATATTAGGCGCACTTAAAAACTTAAAACTTACTCAAAAAAACACAGTTCACCTCTTAATGCAGAGCGCCTTATATATGGATCGATTGATGAATTTGTTGATTCATACTGGTTGTACACAGCGCTCTGCCAAAATGTTTCAGTACGTTTTAGTACGGCTAGTAAATTACAAGGTTGCATCGCTTCCCGGCATTACGGCAACCGTGGTCAGGGGGCGTCACTGAATAGCTGTTGTACCCGCGAGGCTATTTCATTTCAAAATGGGCTGTTCCGTTAATGTTTTCGAGTACGTTTACGGATCAATATCCAACGGAATCATGAATAAGCAGCACCAATGTGTTAAATCAGTCTTTAGTCGGTTCCGATCACTTTTATGGGAGAGAGTTTGAGAAACGTGATTGTTTACTGGGGGCTGCCACGACACTTTGCTGAGGCTCATGGGAGTCTGCAAGCTGAGGCTCATGGGAGTTTGCGGGTGGCTAATGCTATAATGATAGCTGCTATATGCACGAGGCTATTTCATTTCAAAATAGGCTGCGCCGTTAATGTTTCGAGTAAATTTACGGATCAATATGGAAGGGAAACATAGGTAAGGAGTACCAATGTGTTAGATCAAACTTTAGTCAGTTCCGATCATTTTATAGGAGATAGTTTGAGAAACGCGATTGTTTACAGGAGGCTGTCACGACACTTTGCTGAGGCTCATGGGCGTCTGCGCGTGGCTAATGCTATAATGATAGCTGCTATACGCACGAGGCTATTTCATTTCAAAATAGGCTGCACCGTTAATGTTTTGAGTAAATTTACAGATAGATATTGAAGGGAAACATAGGTCAGCAGTACCAATGTGTTAGATCGAACTTTAGTCAGTTCCGATCATTTTATAGGAGGTAGTTTGAGAAACGCGATTGTTTACAGGGGGCAGCCACGACACTTTGCTGAGGCTCATGGGGGTCTGCGAGCTGAGGCTCATAGGAGGTTGCGGTGGCTAATGCTATAATGATGGCTGCTATATGCCCGAGGCTATTTCATTTCAAAATAGGCTGCTCCGTTAATGTTTCGAGTAAATTTACGGATCGATATGGAAGGGAAACATAAGTAAGCAGTACCAATGTGTTAGATCTAACTTTAGTCAGTCCCGATCATTCTATAGGAGATTGTTTACAGAGGGCTCATTGTTTATTGGCTAGTGGATGCATACCGCAACCCTAGTCAACCTCAGTTTGTTGCAGTATAGCTTCTATTTGATCCACCTTTTAATCCGGTGCGCCCTATGTATGAAATAATTTCTAAAAGAAGAAATTCTATGAGGGTGCGCTTTATGGTGCGAAAAATACGATAATACACTTCTGCTTTATGGTAGGTCTCAGGTCAAAGCACAAGGTTAGACAGGATGTTTGCGGGACAGTTCTGTAGGTAAAAGTACTCACCAAAAGGTCATTTGTTTATAATGAGGCTTTGTCATTTTATATGAACAACAAGAAGCAAGATGTTGATCCATCTAGCAAGATGCATTTCTCTATTCATTCAGTACAGGGGTCCCTGATCCCGGTCCTCGGGGTCTGGTGTCCTGCCTATTTTTACATGTCTCCCTTCTGCATCACACCTGATTCAAATCATCGGGATGGTTAGCCAGCTTCTGTAGAACTTGCTGACCATTTGAATCAGATGTGTTGCACCAGGGGAGACATAGAAAACATGCAGGACACCGGCAGACCCCGAGGACCAGAATTGGTAACCCTTGATCTAATGAGTCAATGCCTGCGTATTAATTTAATTTGTGAAAAGATTTATTTGCTCTTGAAGGTAAAAAAAATGGTGGCAGTGCAAGCTATCTGTCCGCATGTGACAGTGTGCACAATATAGTGTGTAACTGTTTAGTACCTGCCATAGAAGAAACATTGATGATTGTGCCTCCTTCCTTGCCATGCTCCTTACTCATATGTTCTAGAGCCAGGTAAGTCCCATTTATGACAGAAGTCTGTAACAAAATGGACAACCTCATCATGGTGACATTCTTCACAACAGACGTGTGGCACACAAGCAGAAGTAAAAATCTTTAAAAAATTATTATTTAATTACATGTTAATCAAAATTGGAACATTTTGTTCAAACTTAGGAGCGGTTTTACGTCCTTCCTAGCACATACCAAGAAAATCCAACAGAACATCAGATAAATCCCCTGGAAAACAATCCCTGCTTATGTTTGTTGATGAGGAATTTCCTCCTCTTAATAAGCTCAGCAGTCAAAGATGGTAAAGAAAGATAAACATTTCTGCTCTCGGTGCTCAGCCAAATTGCAGAATTACAATTACTTTGCAGTCATACAATAGATCACGAGAGAGACTCCTCTTTTTTCCTTCTCATGTATTTTTCTGTGTGGATCCATTCTCGAGCTCCACAATGCATCACATGAGGCACGTGGACGGAAAATTGATGTGTTAAAACTGAAGACTATTGCTCTACCTAGTTGTCTGTCCAGAATAGAACCTCTGGATTTGCATTAGTATGACCTTTGGTGTTGAAATATTATATACAAAATGCTTAATTACAAATGATTTTATGTTTTGAGGACATAGGCATACTTATAGAAAAAAAAGTGCAAAGCTGATGATTTGTTATCGTAACATTTCACTTTCAACGAAACCTTTATAAATCTCCCAGGGAGTCTAAACATTGCTTTTTTATTTTGTTTGCTCGGCAGAATTTGTACAGTGCTAAACCATCCCTGGCTCCGAAAAAAAGTGTCACTCCTGCTCCCGAGGCTGTGTGAATGACAAACTAAGAGTTGACAGCATTATGCCTCTGGACAAAGAATTGGCAGGAACAGGAAATTAGTCAAGCCACACAAAGGAAATGTAACTCCAAACACCACTAAAATAATCGAGAAACAAGTTTAATGTACACAATCGTTCATGAATTTATTTAAATCACATTTTAAAGGCCGCTCCTCTGGTGAATATGATGACCATCTACTCAAAACACTTCACTGTAAAAAAAAAACTTTTTCTAATTCACTCGCTGGGTAGCTGTAGTTGGTTTACTTACTTTACTCGTTTGGACCCAGCAGACTTGGTCAGAGATTGAATTTGGGCGGTCTGAAGATCTGAAGCTGACTGCCTATTTGAAGTGTACTAAAGCTCAACTAAAGTTAAAGCAACATAATACTGAAAATTGATTGACCTTCATTTGATTAGGCAGTATATGAACATTAAATTAGTAATGCAAGTATCAATGGGAACTGATTCCCTGTAAAAAAAAAAGTTAAATTTGATTAAGTATCAAAATAATGACATAACCTGCCTAGCACCTGTTTTGACATAGTTTATATTAAATAATCCTGGTTTATTTTACTGTAAAATGTCATACTGCATCAATAAGTGCTGCCAAGATTCAGATAGCACTCCTAAAACCGTAAGGTGTCATGTTCTCATTTACAGCGGCAGTGGTTGGAAAAGGCAGCTAGCCTGTCAGCCTCCACTGTAGGTCAGGGAGGCCCAATTCTGATTCTCAAGAGCCCCTATCTATCCTGTTTTAGGTGTGTCCCTTCTCCTAGACACCTAATTTAATAGATCAGCTAATCATCCAGTTTTGGGAAAGCTTGATAACGATTCAGATTTGTAGTCTGTTGAGTGAATCAATATTTGGAAGCTCACAAATGTACTTTGTGGGGATTCTAAGGAGTACATTGAAGTTTGCTGTATTAGTTAGCAAAATAAATAAACTCCACACCTATTATCATCACCTCACCAAGTTCACTTGAATGGTCTTCTCCCAGTTCTTTTCATTGTTGATTCCAGCATTGTTGATGACAATGTCTAGACGACCAAACTGGTCGACGGTGCTCTGGAAGGCATCTAAATGACAGAAATCAAATGGCATGAGTGAATGATTTGAGACATTTGTATAACAAGGGATAAAACCTGACACGGGCTCTTATGATAACAATCGTTTAATGCAGGGTTTCTCAAACTACGTCAAGAGGAGCAGAAAAATAGTACTTTTATGATTCTTTTTCATCAAACAAAAACTAACTTTGACAAGATAGTGGTGGAATTGTTTTGTTAAATCAGTTTATGTACTCATTCACTTTCCAAAAACAAATATAAATGGAACGCGTTTGTGATGTGACACACATGCACACAAAGCAAGACGCCGAATGACAAGTACAAAAGATGACCAGCAGTGTTTAGCCTCCATAGAGGCTCATCCTATAGAGGAGGTCAAAATAGGTAGGGAAAATTAGGTGAGGCTTTTTGATCTCTTTTCCTGGAGACCTCTACTAAAGATGACATCACATCACGATTGCCGCATAATGAATGAACCACGTGTGACTTCTCATTGCAATACACAGGTCAAATGGATAGTTTTCATTATTTTATCTTTGCTTTGATATGAACTGTTATGTCTCAAAAACATAGTTTAAATCCGTGGTTCTTAACCTGGGTTCGGCCGAACCCTAAGGGTTCGGTGAGTCAGTATCAGGTGTTCGGCAGAGCCTCCACTGCGGAGGTCTGAACACACCTGAATTATTGTGTAAATTCGTGACGATACGTATCTGAACTGGTCTCACAAAGGCAACAGCACAAGTCACACTGATTTGCAGATATGTACCGTACTGGCCCGAATATAAGACAATGTTTTTTTGCATTGAAATAAGACTGAAAAAGTGGGGGTCATCTTACATTCGGGGTCTAGACATGATACCCAGTCACGACGCTAGACGTGCCAGATATCTTTAAAGCGAATGCTGAACTTAACTCCCCAGGACAAAGCTAGTGTTGTGTGCTGTATTTCTGTCTGCTCGTTTGCTGTCACAATGTACCCTACACAAATCCGAAACATTTCTTCGCTATCGAGTTTGCTAGCGCATGCGCAGTGATACTGACCGGCAGAATAACAACCGGTTGTTCCCAAAGATAATCTTTTTTCTGAAATAATTTTACGTTTACAGACTTAAGTAGTAGAGTCAAAATTTGGGTGCGTATTATACATGGAAAAAAACGGTATATCCATTTCATTGTTACTACTGTCTATTGTTGTGCCGTTTGTCTAATCGCGGTTTGTTTCGTGCATGCGCCGTTTGATTTATAGCTTCGGCAAGCTCCTTTAAGTTTGCCTCGCATTGTACGAGTAGCCATTACGCAGCGGCACGGCGACTAACGGTCGGCAGCAAATGTATTTTGTTGTTTTATGTTTGGTGTGTTGCCGAGAGTATTTCATTCATGGTTATTTAGTATAGCGGAACAGTTACGTGCAGTTAGTTATGTAATGTGTGCCGTCTACTAGTGTTGTGTGCTGTATTTCTGTCTGTTGCAGAACCACACACCACACACCCTTCACACGCTTCATACAATAATCACACACACAAGAATCACATTCACACCCAAAGACTCACCCATGCACTACACACACCTGCTCTCACATCCTTACGACCAAACATGTGCCTATAGTCTTTTGCCAGTTTGCCTGTATGCCCCTATAAGCCACAGTGCCTGTTATTTTTGCCAATAATTCAGTAAAGCTATAAAAACCTAACCACTCCTGTGTTCTGACCGACACCCTGGGGCGAAAAGAGCATAACCATCCGAGCCAACCCCCTATACAGTCCTCAAGCTCCCCAACAATAACGGTAGCAGTTTGCATTATTTTATTGCAATGTTTTTCCTTATCCAGATTTGTTTCAAGACAACAGTTAGACTTCACTTTGATGGTTAATGCAGTTATTGCAATTTTGTTGTTTTATCACAGTAGATTGGTTTATTTACATTTCAAAAACCAGAAGCCAGTTATTTACAAACGTGTTTATATATTTAAATGTGCAGATATTAAGATGTGATAGACAGTTTTTGGATGATTTGAACGAGGCAAAATAACATGCTATTTCTCTCGAATATATTGTTATAATCATTTGTTTCAGATTTACTGTAATTATTTTCTGTATAAATATTAAATTTGGTGTTCAAAAAGTATTTTTTCAAACTTGAGTCTTGAAAAAGAGGGCGTCGTCTTATAATAGGGGTCATCTTATATTCGGGCCAATACGGTAATTTGTTTTGAGTTCATGCATTGTGTTGGTTATGTTCTTTGAACAAGGTGATGTTCATGCATGGTTCATTTTGTGCACCAGTAATAAATAAACATTGAAGACTTGAATTTGAAAAAAACACTGTTCACTAAAGAGGGGTTCGGTGAATGCGTATATGAAACTGCTAGGGTTTGGTACCTCCTATAAGGTTAAGAACCACTGGTTTAAATGTTTTGAATAAATCTGCCCAAGAGGGACAGAGAGAATATTGATATTGATTCTTTTATATCTACAATGTTTCAGTGTTTTGGTTTTGCAAATAATTTCCTGAAATAATAATAATAATTTTATTGTTACATTATTTTGCTGCATTACACTTAGTTTGAGGTCGTGTTTTAATGCCCGGCATATGATGAAGGGTGATGTCATAGTGGTGAAAAATAAACTAATCTCGTTTAATGGAATGCGGCTTTTACTAGAAATCAACTGCCACGGGGAACGCTACTCCCACTGAAAATTACTGACCAATAATTGCAAAAATTATTTCCAACCTTGGTTGCCATGAGTACAAAGGAAGAAAACTCATGGTATAGCCAACATTATGCCATCAGGCCATGTGGAGCATCCTTCGAATTAAGATCAATTCCCTGTGACATACGTATGTTATACCCCCCAACAGCAAGGAAATTCTTACTTCCTCAAATGAGATGCAGGCAGAAACTATCCATGAACTATCCATTAGAGTGGATGAGAGAGTTGTTAAGATGAAGAAGAAGAGGAGGAGGGCATCTCGGGGACCCACCCTAATTGGTTAATATTGATCAAAAAGACTTTCTGTCTGGGGTTGTAGACCGCCATAAATTAGTCTGTATCCCTTTACTCAAGGTTTTGTCTTATGGCACAACCTGTTGGAGGTCTGCGTGCTTCTTTTTTGAGACGGCACCCGCAAATTTCCAAAGGAAAAAAGCTACTACTTGTAATGTTGTTGATCACCAGCTTTAGTTTTTCTCTTAATCGTGATAGTGTAGATAGGATAAATTCGCTGCAAAACAGGGCTGGATGGTTCACAGCTCGCTTCAGCGGAATGCGGCAAAAATTAAGAAAGTAAAAAACTATGAATCGTAGCCCCTAACAGCTTAGCTTCTATTCACTTAGAATCACTTTCTGGTGATTTCTGGTGACTGTTGATAGCTTTGTAACCCATTCCTTCTTTTATTACCGAAGAACGTATCTAAACTTGGTCCACGATAGCTAATTTTGAACTAGAAATGATCTTTTATGCTTTCTCTCCTTATATCTTTTTTTCAGCTGTCTAAACCACACGTCATCTTTAGTTAGTTCAGAACGGTGCCGTTGTACTGCCTCCCTTTTTATTTAAGGATTCAGTACATTTTCAGTCACTTAAGGACCTGTCAATGGCTTTTTCGTGCACAAATCCCTCCCACAGCGAGCCACCAGTTT
The DNA here is from genome assembly GCF_033458585.1 of Syngnathus typhle. Taxonomy (NCBI): domain Eukaryota; kingdom Metazoa; phylum Chordata; class Actinopteri; order Syngnathiformes; family Syngnathidae; genus Syngnathus; species Syngnathus typhle. The sequence continues at coordinate 20,831,534 of NC_083740.1, forward strand.
GTTTATCTCCACATGTGAACAGACAGATCAGGTTTCATCAACAACTGACGAGGTGGTAAAACCTGCATGTGTCAATAGCGGCTGCATTCCACACTTGGCCAACACACAATCAGAAACAAACACACCTGACTTCAGAAAAGTTATCTTTTCAACACATACTAGGTAGACACATACTAATTGACAGCAGTCACACATTTAGAAGCAACGTCAAACAGCATTCCACAGTTGGTAACCTGCAGGGTTTTGCGGTGTCACACATGGAAAGCACTTTCCTTTTGCTCCCTCGAAGGCGCATTTCCCCATATACAGTGCACAATGTTCAAAATAACGCACTGTCGAACCAACAGCAGAAATGCAGCAAAACAAGCAGTCATGTGACTACGTACAAGACCAGACAAGCTTCATTTGAACTGAACTCTGATTGCTGCTTGTCAGCGAGATCCTCAAGTGACCGGATTGTCATAGCTTGTCTGTGGCAGCTGTTCTCACACTCTCAATGTAACCGTCAGCATATGCAAGCATAGAAGCAAGGAAACACTCTTGGGAAATGTTTGTAAAGCCTCTTGGAAAGTCGGAAATCATTTACCAATCCGAGACTTTTTATGAATTCGCTATCGTGTTGGGCTAAAACCATAGGAGCAAGACTTTTCTATTACGGGATAACTATATGAAATGTTCCCTATTACACTATGTCACTCCCACAAGCTGTTACCTCTCAGTAAGTCACCATTGGAAACATCACACTGAATAAAAGTGCTGCTGTCAGCTCCAAATTCCGTGTCCAGTTGTTTCTTGCACTCGTCACCACAGGTCTTGTTCAGGTCAACAACAGCCACCTAAAGGACACAAAAGCTTGAAGGAAAACATCAAAAGGACTCTGCTGATGTTTTTGTTTGTTTGTGTAAAATAAATACACTTGACTGCCAATCAGTCAGCCAACAATCCCCCAGACCGTTTCATCAAAAAAGTCACTTTCATGTAATGATCATTCTATGACAGTTATGCAAATTGGCACACAGAATCTGTGCCACCAGGTGAAACCAAAGCAGTTAGGTCAAAACAGGTTGTGCAGCAAAAGATAAGAGTCAAGACAGTTGTGCAAGAGCTGTCTATTCAGGGAAAAACAATCGGTTTCATGGCAATGTTCCGACAGTGTGAGAAATGGTCAAAGTGATGACAAGAAGCGGTGAGACAGATCAGGACTGACCTTAGCTGAGCTCTGTAGGAGGGACTGGACTACGGCTCTCCCGATGCCCTGAGCTCCCCCGGTCACCAGAGCCACCCTCCCATTCAGAGACATGATCCTATACACTTTGGCTTCTCTGTGTCAACCTATCGCTCACTTTGAATTTTTTCTTTTTTGCTGTCCACCTACCTGAGGACTCACATACCTATCTGACTCCTTCTCTGTCTTTGAACACACTCGGAGGCTCGCTCAGTATTCTGTCTGTTTCTACTCTTTTGGTTGGGTATTGCTTTCCCTCCCCCTTTCACTGTCTCCCTCTCTCCTTCTGCATATCAGTCCAAACAAATACTGTGTGTGTGTGTGTGTGTGTGTGTGTGTGTGTGTGTGTGTGTGAGAGAGTGCGTGTGTGAGTGCGTGTGTGAGTGCATGCGTGCGCGTGCGTGAGTGAGCGCGTCATATAGTCTAAGTAAACTGTTGGATAATAATTACAGATTTATTCAACAGTTGTACCTGCCCTCCTAACTCCACCTATTTCCTTCCCCACCCCTTTCTCAGCACTCTTTCACGCTTCTCATTTTCACATTCAAAATGTACGGGATATCCTACAACTGAGAACAACGATTTGGATCCAGTATTAACTATCTGCATTTCCCATCTGGAAAGACTTCTTCCAGATTGTCCAATAAAGTAACTAAGATAACCCATATTTGAGTGTGGTTCCTCCAGGGATGCTTTAGAAACAGGATTCGTCATTGACAGCGTTGAACTCACCCAGGTTATGGGACAAAGGAGAATCAGTGGGTGCAGGATTTCACTCCAGTGTTTGGTAAACGTTGCATTACGTCGAGTAACAATGGGCTTGAACAGATGCCGTGTAAACATCTACAACTCGGAGAAGGAGGAGACCAGGAGCTCTATTTACTACTATTCACTTGAATACAATTTATATTTTGGGTGTATCAGTTTTAACCTTGTATGAAAAGAACCCTATTATAACAAAAGACTTGTCGTTTTAACAACACTGCTATTGGATAATAAAAACTAACCAGTTAACTTTCCAGTTTGATAAATTATCCTGTTTCACCTCACACATCTTTCAATACAATTTTTTACAGTCACAATTTACAATGACCGCTATAATAATAATATTTGGTCATTTTGCCTTCACAGCCACATGCTTTCAGTATGTCCTATGGCCACTAGAACCACCCTTTAAACACATTCTACAGATTCACACCACACCGGGGGGGTTATGTAACGACTTATTGATGTATTAAATCTATCATGATCTGTCATACAACTTACTCAGAGGAGCAATTCCCATCAAAACACTGTAGGAAGAGCCCTGCAGCAATAATTTGACAATTCAATCCATTCCTCCATCTTTTTTGACTCTGACGTCGCATTTGCTTATAATGTGTACAAAGATTGTGATTTCAGCAACTATCTTTAAACATAAAGACATTTCATTATTATTTTTATTATTATTGGTCCAAAATACATGGATTGCATTGAGTGTCATTTTAGCAACTATCTGTAAATATTTTATTATTATTATTGGTCCAAAATACACTAATTGCAGTGAGGGTAATTATTTTTTGCATGGTTATCACGTTTATCTACCACAGCAACTCGCTCAAGGCAGGACTGAAAACCTTCCTGTTGTTTCCTGGGGAGTTTGGAAGCCAAGCTATCACCTTATCGTGTGGTGTTCTTTACTATATCTTCCCTCGTTGGAATGAGACAGGCCTCATGAGCACAAAGAAAGGTGATCCTTAATTATATGTATATGTCTGTGTATCTGTTTATTGCTTTGTGTCTGTTTATACTTGAACGCGTTCAATGAACGAAGGTTCAGGAACTCGTTCATAGTTTGGATGAATGTGAACTGGACGTAGCACATTTTTGCTTCGTGAACGCTCACAGCAACCTTCTTTTTTTGATTGGGGGAAAACAAGAACTACGAACTTTTCATTTTTGGAATGATGAACTTAATTTAAAAAAATCAAATATGAACTATGAACTGAACCAGTTCCTTTTAAAATTTGTGAACTGAAGTTTGAACTAGCTTGTGTAGAAAATGAAATTTTCCAACACGGGTTTAATGAAATGTATGGGTGATAATGCCTGCAATTCAAGATTCAAGAGTTTTTATTCGCCATGTTTGAGCGTGCCAAACAAGGAATTTGACTTTGGTAAATCACACCCTCTGTTCAACATTTAGGTGACTAACAACACTCAGGACATGTGAAAAATGGCAAATATTCTCAAACATCCCCTGATCTTAAACTCCCAAAAGGGCAAGGAAAAACTCAAAACTCCAGCTAGGGGAAATGAGAAACCTTGAGAAGAGACCACAGATGGGAGGGTCCCTCTTCCAGGATGACCAGGCTGCAATGGATGCAGAGAGGACACATAGTACAAACAGTGTAGACAATTCAAAAAAGGTGTGGAGAGCAGGATGTTATTGCACACCAATGACTCTAAGACTCTAAGAGTGGTGTGAGTTCATCAGAGCAACAGCCTGGGGGAAGAAGCCGTCTGGTTTTGGCGTACAGAGCTCTATAACACCGTCCAAAGGGGAGTAGTTCAAACCAGGGCTGTGGAGTCGTTCGGGTTTTTGCACCAAGTCCGAGTTCGGCCTCTTGACCACCGAGTCCGAGTCCGGCTGTCCATTTTTTCTGTTAATTCATGTGACTGCTTAGTCTTTATTTAAGGCTAATTTAGATCAAAATCTAAATAATTACAACAGTTTTGTGATGGCTTTGTCTTTATTAAACATATAAACGAATACAATAAACAGATACGTTCAAGTTTCAATTCAACGACTTGAGTTTGTTCTTAGGAACAAAATCGCCTCAACCCAGTCAGCCTTCATCGCGCCGCGCTGATCAGACATGATAAACTTGAGCCCGGAAAACAGGCGCTCTACGCTGACTTGGCTGATTGGCATTGCTGTTAGTGTCTGAGTCGCTGCCTTGAGGCCGGACGGATAACAATCAGCTGTAACAAATGTAAGATAATATTTTTAATCATTAATTACACCATTATAGCTCAGACATTTATCTAAACACAAATAATTAGTGACGACCCCACAACTATCGAAACACATCAATGATATAAGCTGGGTGACATAATCGTCCTTGACATTGGTACATAATGTAAACATTAGCCCAAGTGCAACTCAACGTGCCCGCATTGATCGTAAGCAGGGCTGTGGACAGTATTCCTATGCGCATTCTCAGCAGCATGATGAAAATAAAATTGAACGTATTTTTTTTATTGTCGAACTCGCTGGACTCGGTCAAAATCAGCACCGAGTCCGAGTCCGGCAAAAAAATTTCAGTTGTTTACAAAAAGGACAAAGATTGATCACGGGATGACGAAGATGACGAAGAGCCCCACATACTACCGGCCTCATTAGCGGCTTTGTTTCTAAGTGACACGGAGGACGAAGAGTTTGAAGGATTTAAGGATTTGGAGTGACACAGAAGGTTTGAAAAACTATTATGGCTTTTACGCACGCCCGGTCCTATTCTATGGATCTCTCTTCCACCTCCGTGGCTGTAAGTCCACGCCGCCACACGCCTGGAAGTTTTTTTTTTTGTTAAATAAAGAGCCGTTTACCAAACCCACGTCTTTCCTTGTACTTTGTTGACGCTACAATATAGTTATATACTAGATCTGTGGAATAACGACGAGGCTGACGTCAGGGCGCACGCGCGCCGTTGTTGACAAAGGACGAGGAATTTGATCGATGGGTTTAATGATTGAGTGCACAGATGGTTTGATAATATTATTGCTTATATAATAGTTATTTGATATCTAATTTATATTTCGTTATATGGGCATGTGGAATATTTTGAAGTGCAAGCGCCGCGCACCCATTGTTGATATAAAGGACGATCGATGGATTTAATGAATTGGAGTGACACAGATGGTTTTATAAACGTGTTATTTATGTAATAGTTATTTGAATAATTCTGAATGTTACGTCAGGCCCGTTCTCAGCTCTTTGTTTGTGTTTATGTCACGTTAGCATACCTATCGTTTAGCCTGTTGTTGCTCGTTCATGTCTGTTCTTGGTGTTGGATCTTGTCGAATAAATTGCCCCCCAAAATGCGACTTATGCTCCGGAGCGACTTGTATATGTTTTTTTTTTTCACTTTTTTGGGCATTTTATGGCTGATGCGACTTTTACTCCGGAGCGACTTTTAGTCAGAAAATTACGGTAAATACGGCAAAGTATCGAGAGAATTAAAACTGGTCAATTTTGCAGATGACACCAATATGTTTTGTTCAGGTAATAACATCCAACAAGTGGAATCAGTGTTAAATTAGGAAAACATGGTTTGACTGGAACAATTGATCATTAAAGGTATGTAAGACTAAGTTTATGTTATTTGGCAAAGGCACAGCAAACATAAAGGTAGATGGGACTGAAATTGGGTGCAGGAAAACACATTTCTTGGGGTTACAATCGATGACAGGCTGAGTTGGAATCCACACATCAAACACGTACTGTCCAAAATCTCAAGAAGCATTGCAGTCATATACAAAGCAAAAGAACTACTGGATTATCATTCACTTCGGACACTTTATTGTTCACTTGTCTTGCCATATTTGCATTACTGTGCTGAGGTTTGGGGTAATACTTATACAAAACTTCACTACAGCCACTATTGTATTGTACTCTACTCTACTCTACTCTACTCTACTCTACTCTACTCTACTCTACTCTACTCTACTCTACTCTACTCTACTCTACTCTACTCTACTCTACTCTACTCTACTCTACTCTACTCTACTCTACTCTACTCTACTCATCCTGCAGAAAAGAGCAATGAGGACTATTCATAAAGTCAACTACTTGGAGCACACAAATCCACTTTTCATACAATCCAAACTATTGAAATTCACTGACATAGTATCTTATTAAACACCAATCACCATGTATAGGGCAAAAGCAAAACAACTACCAGAAAATATCCAAAACTTATTTAGTAATCGGGAGGGAGTTAAGGGGGAAATCACAACTTCAAAATTTTAAAGATAAGAAAAATCTTAAAAGGTTTCTGTATAACTATAACCGGGGTCAAACTATGGAACAATCTAAATGAGGAACTCAAGCAAAGTCCAAACATCCACCAGTTTAAAAAAAAATACAAAAGTATGTTGTTTAGCGGGTACAAGGGCTAAAAATGCGAAATGGGTACACACAAGCAAAAATGAAACAGACAAATAAGTGTGAAAGTGTGTCTACTTGTGTTCTGTTGTAGATTTATATGTTGAATCATTAGTTTGATGGATAAAGTGAGAAAGGGGTAGGAATCTAAAAAGCTATGCTTCCTCCTACTCCTTTTCGAGCATTCTTTCTTATGTTTTTTTCCCCCAGTTTTTTGGTTTATTGTTTGTTTGTTTCATGGACTTAAATATGGCACTTTAAAGTGTTATTTGTTTTGTTTTTCTCTTTTTATGTTTTAAATATGTTTGAAATAAAGATATATCAATCAATCAAATAATCCCAAATACAATTTGTCTTTCACCTACCTCAGTAAATGTGTGGCTTTCTTTGAAGAATACAATGCTGATGTAATGCGGAAGAGTGATGATCATTGTAACAATCACGCAAAGTGACATTTTATTAAAATCTTTGCTCTTATAAAATCACAACCTCTCAGAGATTCGTATTTAAGTGATAAAGTCAAATCCCCACAAATCCAAACACCTATACCACCTTTGGACCACAGTTGAAGAAATAATACAAAATCAGAATATCGCCAGTTCATTGTTGAAACAATGCCAATAAACAAAATAAGTCTATCATGTATACAGTACACAGAGTGCAATAAATATAATTGTAATTGAATGAAACAACAATGGAAATCTAACAAGGAAAGCTTAATATTTTGAAACAGTTTATGGTGTGAAATATCAGACACAAATTTGAAGAATTTTCACTTTCAACAAGTAAAATTGAGTGCTACTTTTCATTAAAAAAGAAAACTGGAAAAAGAGCCACCGTATTTGCGGTTCCACTCTTCTTACCGGTCTGTAAATACAGAATTAATTTTGATGTTGAAATTAGAGCACATCAATGAAAACTATCACTTAAAATAACATTTAATACAGTCAAACTGCAAAGACAGAACTTTGTGTCCAGAATGAAGACATCCACATCGATTTGAATTAGTATTCTGATTAGGAGTTAGGAGGGTGTGGGTTTGATTCCAGCTCCGGCCCTCCCTGTGTTGAGTTTGCATGTTCTCCCCGTTGTTTGTGCCTTTTCAAACGTGTTAAACTGTGTGCATGTGCAAGGGCAAGAATGTTCTGCAAGACACATCTGCAACCCTAATTATATAACACCATCTTCATTCATCATGGAGTGTCTCTAAAATCTTTAGTAATTAAACTTGTTCTTGTTATTGCTAATCAATAGTAATTATATTCTACGATTGTATGACACTTGTGTGGTCATTCAGAATATTAATTTTGAGGATTTTGAAATTCCATTGTGCACCAATTTAACAAAACAGTGATAGAGATCAAACTAAACTGACTGTTGATGAGTTATATAACAGCTAACAGGAATTTACAGTGTCAGTTTTGATGGCGACTGTTTACTCTTCTTTCTCTTTGTCTTGTCTTGATCTCTGCTACTGTGATTCAGATTACTATGTTAAACTGCTTTTTTCCCCATCTCCCCCGATTATGATGATGGGACATTTCTATAGATTATGTAACAGCTTCCATTTTATTTCACCAAAAATCTCATACTTGTCACGCCCGTGCCAGAGCACGCTCGGCTGGCAACTTCCCTCAGCCACACCCCTTCATTACCGTAATGTCTGTCACCTGCTTCCTCTTGTTACCTTATGTATTTAAGCCCTGCCCGTGTGTTTCGCCCTGTCGGTGTCTACTGTTGTCTTCCGTGCCTGTCCGCGCCCGGTGTTCCAGTCGTCTGGTTTCCCCCCGGTCTTGTCTGGAGGCTCACGGTCAGAATTTTATCCTTGTCCAAGTAGACTTCGGTCGGTCTGTCTGTCTGTTTGCTGGCCGTGAGTCTCTGTCCCATCTGTCTTCATTGCCCAACTTCTTCCCTTCCAACTCCCTTTTCCCTTCAATAAACCCTGATCCAAGCTGCATTTGGTCGTCCTGGCTCAACTAATTTCCTGACAATACCAACAACACTTCACTCCCAAGTAGGTATGGCGGAGGTGGGAAAAACTGCTATGAACCAGTGATAACAAACTTGACTTTTCCAGCTAGCAATAATACGAAACACTTGTAAAACTGCCCTTTGGTGTGATGTCTTTATTTGTACACATTTAAAAAGACACAAATATAACGTGTTCGAAACAAGAAAATTGTCATGCTCGTATATCATATAAAACCTTAAAAAAAAAATGTAATACAGGAACCCAACATACCCAACTGCGACCAGAAAGGCTTATGTGGGGAGGTAAAAATGGACTACTATATTTTGAAATACAAATACCGTAAATTTCGGACTATAAGTTGCGTTTTTTTCCCAAAGTTTGGGTGGCATGCCAGAGAATCTTCATTGCTCTTAGCCAGTGTGGCGACAGACAACACAAGGTGGTAACATCATTACATTTGGTGATAATCACTAGTGAATTAAATAGTTGGCATTTATGATGTCCGCTGTTGTCAATTTTATTAATCCACACACGTCCGGAGAGCTCTGTCTCTGTCTGGCTGTGCCCCGATCAAATCTGTCAAAAATCACATTAGACTACGTGCGTCATTCTTTAGACATGGTACGGGCAGGCATATCCTTGAGTCCGACTTTCCGCTACTCAATGGTCATTCAGGCGGTCCAGCCTGTGATTAAGCAAAGCACGCCCATACCATGAAGCTCCCTTCACCATGCTTCTCTTCACACATGGTGTTGTACTGTGTGCTCCTCCCAAACAATTCAATTTGGTTTCATCTGTCCACAGAATATTTTTACAGTAGTGCTGTGAAGCAGCCAAGGGCTCTTTAGCAAAATTCAAAATGCCCTCCTTGGTATTCTCCCATGAACTTCATTCTCGTTTGATGCTTGTAGATTTGTCAACGGACATTGGGGTTTGCCAGTGATTTCAACGTCTTTAGAGAATTGGTTCTTTTTTACCTTTTGCAGACCCCTTTACTTGATAGCCATACATTAGAAGAGAAGCAACAAATTTGTCTGACCATAGACTGATGAACATCAAGACTCTTCGACACTTGTGTAACCTATTCCATCGTTATACAACTTTAGTTTAAATACAAAGACAAATGCTGACCTCAACCCATCCGAGATGCTGTCATAAGACCTCATGAGAGATATTCACACCAGGTCCCCCACCCCCCAAAAAAGACAAAAATACAGGTTTTTTGTCATGTATAATGCGCCCCCATGTATAATACGCACCCTAAAAATGGCATGTCGATGCTGGAAAAAAGCCTGTACCCACGTATAATACGCACCCAATATTTTGACTCCTACTTAAATCCATAAATGTAAAATTATTTCAGAAAAAAGATCATCTTTGGGAACAACCGGATGTTATTCTGCCGGTCAGTATCACTACGCATGCGCTAGCAAACTCGATAGCGAAGAAATGTTTCGGATTTGTGTAGGGTACATTGTGACAGCAAACGAGCAGGTGATCGAGCAAGCGTCTGATACGAGAGCATTGTGTTCGTATGGAGCGTGTTTGAAGTGAACAGCAGAGAAGAAAGGAACAAGGCAAAGTGTTGTGAAATAAAATATTACCTGTAATACGCATTTAGGTAGAGAACTGAACTCTCGCTCTTTATATAGCTGACGTGTCTTGCGTATCCGTTCTGCGCATCTGTAATGGCGGCCGCCGTATGATATCCGGTTTGCGATGGAGATTAAAAAAACAAACATTTGACAATAACACACCATCAAGGATTGCACCATCGCATCAAACGATGTGTCGTCAATTATGAATTTTACTGACTAAGTGTGTTGGGCAGGATGGCTGAATGCGATGCGCGATTGACAACAAACAAGAAGAAAGGTGATTTCAAGTTTTATTTCGAGGGAGATTTTCTAAAAATAAAAAAAATGTTCCCATGTATAATGCGCACCCCAGATTTTAGGACAATAAATTAGTTAAATTTTGCGCATTATACATGGAAAAAACCCGGTAATTCTTTCTGTGGTATTAGTTCATGCAAATTCTGTGTTTATTCTTGTGATTTTGATGAGACTTCATTTTATGACCAACTTTTGCAGAAATTCACAGAATTCCAGAAGCTTCACGGCAGTGGCGGCTTATCAAAAGAGGGAGCGAGAGCGCCGCCCTACGAGATCATTTCTTATTATCTTTCACTTCTTTTCAAAATTAATGCACTTTTTTGTAATTAGCAAAAAGTGGGCAGAGTTCAAACCAGTCAACAGTCTGGCTGGATTTAGGTGAAACAGTTCAAGTGACCCAATTCTGGTGTGGGGTTTTTTTCCTCCAATGTGGCTCAGTCTGGATATAGAACGAGGCAGTATAATCAGGAAAAAACAGTACAAATACAAACCAAAACAGAACTTAATCATATGACTCAAGAATTGCGTCATGTACGGAAATGTAAGTAAAGTGGTTAGATGCACAAAGCCATTGTGATCCGGATGTCATTGCAAATCTCCATCGAATAGACTATGTCTCTCGGCTGGCCTAGGAAACTCTCAAATGTAAAAACTGGCCAAAGTATCAATTCTTAAGATTAGTAGATTTACAGTCACTTCCATTTTTTTTTTGTTCTTCTGCCATGTGTTTGCCTGCTTGCCTTTCTGGCATGAGTGTTGTTTTTGGTGTTAATTTAATATAAGCACAAGTGATCATAATTTGAACGTGATGGAGATGAAACAATACAGACCCTCAAAAATGAAGTAGGCACTAAATTGAAATCGGGCATTGAAATTACAAGCACAGATCTCAAACCCTGTTTTCTTATTAAAAAAAAACCCTGTTGTCTGAGTCATGCCGAATGGTCTTCAACATGACCAAATCATGATTATTTTACATCTGTGTATGCTTGTTTCTTCTTGTACATCTATGATTGTGGCAACATTGGGGCAATTTGAGGTCACAGGTCACATGATAGAGGAAATGTGACCAAATAAAGGAAGAAAACATGTCCCCACATATGCAGTGCATGTGTGTCTTTGTTTATGGATAATGGAAATCTTCATGGCGAAGTATTTTATAAAGAACCCAGTAGAATATGTTGAAAAACAGGAAGGCAAGGGGGAAACCGGCCCTCGACACCGTGTCAATCTTCTTGGCTCGGTCAATAAATAATTTCCTCATCTCCTCCATGCTTTTCCCACCTCCTGAAGCAGCGCCCGGGCGATTCAGAGCAGTGTTTGCCGTGGTTCCTTGAGTGTTTGGTGCAGTGACAGTATTGTTAGTGGTGGCCTTGGAGTCCTTGCTATTGCTGGGAGTGGAGGTTACAGCAGCTGTAGAGGTCACTCTGGTCTCATGCACTTCCCCTTCCTGTTGGACAGAAGAGAGCAGTAGAAATCTCACTGCTTTTGTGTGCTCCATAAACTTCTTATTTTTATTGTTAATTTTAAAGGACAATACAGTGAAACCTCCGAAGCCAAATAATTTGTGGTCTGATGCTGGTTGACATTACACTTGGTCTAATTTCAAAGGCAGTTTGCTTTGGTAAACAAATGATAGTACATTCATTTGGCCCGCTTTTTTCTTCAAGGATCCACAAGTCATTCCATATTTTCCCTTCCTATTTACAGCAAGATTTTATATACATTCAAGTGACATGTCATTTAAAACATGATTTGTATAGTTAAGGGTTTTGTTCACACCTGGCATTTTCAATATTTCCTATTACCGTAACTTTCGGACTATAAGTCACGTTTTTTTTCATAGTTTGGGTGGGGGGGGGGGGGGCGACTTATAATCAGGAGCGACTTGTGTTTTTTTTCACAAATTTTTACTTGATCATTAACACACATCACTTACAAGTATAGATGACCACTTCACATGTTATTTTTAGTATAGTTGATCACTTCACATGCTTTGATATCTTTATCTTGAACATATTCAAAACATGAAAAATAGAGAGAAAAAATCAAATAAAGTAATTAACACTTTAAAGCGCCATATCCTCTGGACATGTCCTCTGTCACCAGGATGACATAAAGGACGAGAAATTCGATCGATGTATTTAATGAGTTGGAGTGACACAAATGGTTTGATAATATTGTTGTTTATGTGATATTTAAAATATAGTTTATATATCGCTGTATGGGCCTGTGGAATAATTTGAACTGTGGCGCGGCACACGGCATTGATGACAAAGGATGATTGATAAAAGACGAGAAATTTGATCGATGGATTTAATGATTTGGAGTGACAAATGGTTTGATAATATTGTTGTTTATGTGATAGTTATTTAAAATATAGTTTATATGTCGTTGTATGGGTCTGTGGAATAATTTGAACTACGGCGCGGCACACGGCATTGTTGACAAAGGACGATCGATGGATTTAATGAATTGGAGTGACACAGATGGTTTTATTAACGTGTTATTCATGAAATAGCTTTTTTTGTTACGTCAGGCCAGTTCTCAGCTCTTTGTTTGTGTTTATGTCAGGTTAGCATACCTATCGTTTTGCCTGTTGTTGCTCACGTGTTGTTGCGACGCTGCGACAGCAGCGCGGCGGTTGTTTACATAAAGGACACTAAGAGTTGTTCAAAAAAACTATTACATAAATAACACGTTAATAAAACCATCTGCGTCACTCCAATTCATTAAACCCATCAATCGTCCTTTGTCAACAATGCGTGCGCGCCGCTGACGGCTCTTGCACTTCAAAATATTCCACAGGCCCATATAACGATATATAATTTAGATATCAAATAACTATTATATAAGCAATAATGTTATCAAACCATCTGTGCACTCTAAATTTATAAATCCATCGATCAAATTCCTCGTCCTTTGTCAACATCGCCGCGCGTGCGCCCTGACGTCAGCCTCGTCGTTATTCCATAGATCTATGTACTATATAACTATATTGTAGCGTTAACAAAGTTCAAGGAAAGACGTGGGTTTGGTAAACGGCTCTCTATTTAACGAAACAAACTTTTCGTAGGTTCCCGCGAGGACTATAAGAAAATAGATTCATTTTGCATGCAAAGTGAGATTTGTCAATCCCGAACCAAATTATGTAGCTGATTTTGAGCTAAAATACCATGTCTGATATGCAGGTCAAAACTGGCACACAGTGTGGCACCACTCTGTCGTCCAGGCATGATGAGAGGGAAAACCTTGGGTAAACATTTTTGAACTGCCAGAATAATAAAAATAAATAAATAAATAAAAAATCCTCCCCAAAAAATCAAGACAACGGAATACTGGAACTAAATGTTGAGCCAGTCTCGAGGTGTTAGGCCAGGGGTGCCCAAACCTTTTTAGCTCGCGAGCTACTTTTGAAATGACCAAGTCACAAAGATCTACTCACTAAAAAAAAAATATATATGCACGTATATATACATATATATATATATATATATATATATATATATATACATACATATATATATATATATATATATATATATATATATATATATATATATATATACATACATATACATACATATACATATATACATATATACATATATACATATATACATATATACATATATACATATATACATATATACACATACACACATACACACATATACACATATACACATATACACATATACACATATACACATATACACATACACATATACACATACACACATATATACATACATACATATATACATACATACATATATACATACATACATATATACATACATACATATATACATACATACATATATACATACATACACACATACACACATACACACATACACACATACACACATACATATACATATACATATATATACATATATATACATATATATATATACATATATATATATATACATGATCGATGATGATATATGTATATATATATATGTATATATATATATATATATATGTGTGTCATCGTAAAAAAAAAAAGTCCTACTCCCATTCCCTATGAAAGTTTCTTAAGTTTAAGAGAAAACACAGGGTTCTGACAATTGGAGGGAACTCGCGAGCTAGCGTGTTTGTGTTGTGTTGTGTGCGCCGTTGTTTGTACACGCGTCAACTGCGGAAAAAAAATAAATAAATAAAAACATCTTAATATCACGCGATCGACCAATAGTGGCTTGGCGATCGACCGGTTGATCGCGATCGAGGTATTGGGCACCCCTGTGTTAGGCCATAGTCTCATCTGTGACAAACCTTTTTTCTCTACATTTCACAGTGTCAATTGCAGTTGGCATCTGCAGCGCACATTTATGGGTCTGCTGTCCTAGTTTTCAACACTATGATATGCAGGATATGCTCATCCGATTGCTGTGCACTCTGGACAACACGGCTTTTGTTGAATTGCTGGCTTCCCCCAAAGTTTACTGGAGGGATCTTTTTTTTCTACACCTCATATTTGTTTACCTCTTCAACCAACACTTCCCACTCCATCACGACAACCTTTACTTTGCATTTTTTCAGGACAAAAACAATGAGCGCTAACTTAAAGTGCAAAATCGTCTTTTAAATGCTTGACCATTTTTATCCCTGTCAACATTACGCTCAATCAGTTGGAGTAGGTGAACACGCAATTCCTTATTCAGGGTCTAAATAAAAGATGGCAATCTTATTAGATCATGTGTAACACGCCTACCATCAGTGCATGCAATGTTAGTGTGACATGCAATTTAGCACACACTATTGGCGAACTTAGTAAATCAGGCCCTCAGTGTTTAGATTTGCCAAATATTTGCAGATACTTGTAGAAATACATGACAAAAATGTTTGGTGCAGCATAATTTTAAATATACTGTAGGATATTTCACGGTCTTTGCATTTTTCTGTGATTAACACCCTCCTTAAGGTTATGCCCTCATCTCCTCTCAACCAGCTTTATTTGCTGGCAGAATGCTGGTGAAGAAAGACAATAAACTGGTTGCATTATGTCACATGCACATGCAAATACATGCCAACACACTCAATGTATTGTGCCATTCATTACCCTGTAGTTGCTGCTGTAGATGTTGGTGATAGATCCATAGAGAGGGTCTGATGCCTTGAGGCCGTTGTCGACATTTACACGATGGAGGGATTCAGCTAGCGCATCTGCATCAACTGCACCTCCACCGTTCTACCAGTCGACAGCATGCACACCAGAGAGAAACCAAAAAGGGGGAAGGGGGGTGCATCCAACACAAATACCAAGTACGCAGTGCTCATTCATTCAGTCAAGGTATTGTACGTGTTCGTTACATTTGTAAAGTTATTCAATTATAGTTACACAATTACAATTATAGTTACCGTAATTTTCGGACTATAAGTCGCGGTTTTTTTCATAGTTTGGGTGGGGGGGCGACTTATACTCAGGAGCGACTTATATATGTTTTTTTTCACAAATTTTTACTTGATCATTAACACATCACTTACAAGTATAGTTGACCACTTCACATGTTATTTTTAGTATAGTTGATCACTTCACATGCTTTGATATCTTTATCTTGAACATATTCAAAACATGAAAAATAGAGAGAAAAAATCAAATAAAGTAATTAACACTTTAAAGCGCCATATCCTCTGGACATGTCTTCTGTCACCAGGATGACAAAGGATGAGAAATTTGATCGATGGATTTAATGATTTGGAGTGACAAATGGTTTGATAATATTGTTGTTTATGTGATAGTTATTTAAAATATAGTTTATATATCGTTGTATGGGCCTGTGGAATAATTTGAACTGCGGCGCGGCACACGGCATTGTTGACAAAGGACAATCGATAAAAGACGATAAATTTGATCGATGGATTTAATGATTTGGAGTGACACAAATGGTTTGATAATATTGTTGTTTATGTGATAGTTATTTAAAATATAGTTTATATATTGTTGTATGGGCCTGTGGAATAATTTGAACTGCGGCGCGGCAAATGGCATTGTTCACAAAGAACGATCGATGGATTGGAGTGACACAGATGGCTGAATGTTACCTCAGGCCCGTTCTCAGCTCCTCGTTTGTGTTTGTCACGTTAGCATACTGTATCGTTTAGCCTGTTGTTGCTCGTTCATGTCTGTTCTTGGTGTTTGATTTTGTCGAATAAATTGCCCCCCAAAATGCGACTTATACTCCCGAGCGACTTAAAGTCCAAAAATTACGGTACATTTTATTGCCGTGGGTCGAATTTCAAACTACCTGCTATATTTTAGAAACATTTACAAAACACTTAACTACAGATATTTAAATTTGGAATGTATATCTTTTAGACTAATGTTTTTCATCCTTAATTTTCATGAGTAATTTGTAATAATTTATACATGGTAAAGCTACATTCAAAACAAGATCTTACACATGTATGTCTTCCTTTTTTAAAATCATTTTCTTCCAGTCCAGTATTCCACTAACACACAAAATTGCTCATTTACCGTATTTTCCGCCCTATAAGGCGCACCTAAAAACCTAAATTTTTATCAAAAGTCAACAGTGCGCCTTATAGTCCGGAGCCCCTTATATATGGATCAAGTGATGAATTTGTTGATCCATACTGGTTGTACACAGTGCTCTGCCAAAATGTTTTAGTGCGACTAGTAAATTACAAGGTCGCATCGCTTCCCAACATTACGGTAACTGTAGTCAGGGGGCGTCACCGAATAGCTGTTGTACCCGCGAGGGTATTTCATTTCAAAATAGGCTGCTCCGTTAATGTTTCGAGTAAATCTACGGATCGATATGGAAGGGAAACATAGGTAAGTAGTACCAATGCGTTAGATCGAACTTTAGTCAGTTCTGATCATTTTATAGGAGATCGTTTGAGAAACGCGATTGTTTACACTTTGCTGAGGCTCATGGGAGATTGCGAGCTGAGGCTCATAGGAAATTGCGGATGGCTAATGCTATAACGATAGCTGCTATACGCGCGAGGCTATTTCATGTCAAAATGGGCTGCTCTGTTAATGTTTCAAGTAAATCTACGGATCGATATGGAAGGGAAACATAGGTAAGTAGTACCAATGCGTTAGATCGAACTTTAGTTAGTTCTGATCATTTTATAGAAGATCGTTTGAGAAACGCGATTGTTTACACTTTGCTGAGGCTCATGGGAGATTGCGAGCTGAGGGTCATGGGTTTTTGCGGATGGCTAATGCTATAACGATAGCTGCTCTACGCGCAAGGCTATTTCATGTCAAAATAGGCTGCTCTGTTAATGTTTTGAGTAAATCTACGGATCGATATGGAAGGGAAACATAGGTAAGTAGTACCAATGCGTTAGATCGAACTTTAGTCAGTTCCAATCATTTTATAGGAGATCGTTTGAGAAACGCGATTGTTTACAGAGGGCTCGTTGGTTATTGGCTAGTGGGTGCATACCGCAACCCTAGTCAACCTCAGTTTGTTGCAGTAAAGCTTCTATTTTATGCGCCTTATAGTCCGGTGCGCCTTATATATGGACAAAGTTTTAAAATGGGCCGTTCATTGAAGGTGCGCCTAATAGGGCACAAAATACGGTACATCATTATCTTGTGTTAGTTAAAAACTTCATTGTCACAACTAGTAGGCAGAAGTCAAAAGGAGAAAATTGCTTGAGAAATACACTAACTTTCTAAAATTTTGCAATCATTTGCTATCATATATTTGTTTTGTTCAGTGGGAAGAAGTGGTTTAATCTAAAAGGGAATTGCCTTCTAATTTGTATGCAAAACTTCTAATGGAAAAAAGTCCACCACTTCGATCATTTTCCATTACATTGAGAAGAAGTAAATGTGTTATCCGCAGTAAATGTGAAATCTGCAAGTTGACTGAATGCTGGATGCTCCCAGGAAACCAAGATTCAAATCATGCATCAGGCTCATCTTGTTTAGATGGCTTGTGAAAAAACAAAACTACATACTGCGATGAAGCCATGCAGAGCCATGCACTAACAGTGTAGCGACAATCACCTCCGCATTTAAACTCCACAGGAGTTGTCTGAAGACCCATCCTGTGCATGCACATATCAAACATTTCACCCCCCTCAATAAGCAGAAGGCATGCAAGATACTGAATGCATTTAAAATCACTAAAGCAAACTGAGAAACCGCATGCATATGCACTTTTGAGAACTTTGAGAGAATTTCGTTTGTTTTTTATTTTTCTCAATTTGTATCTGCACAAAGTAATAATTGCACATTTCAATTTTAGGAATGGGTGATCCTAACTCCTCCAAAAGACCGGATAGGATTACAGAGTTCTTCAGCCTATCCGTGAAGCGGAGGCCAGATTCCCTTTTTTTTTTTTTTTTTTTTGCAGTTTAAAAGCCAAATCACTTCCTCCACTCTCTCGTTCCTTTCTTTGTTTGCTGGCTTATCTCCCTAAGGCCTGTTTTACGACCTTCCCTCATGGGCGCGGCTGGACTCTGCTGGCACGTGGTCTCACTTGGGAAACCTGTTTTCTTTGTTGGCTGGATGCCAGCACTGGTCCACGCGTTTGTACAAAGGCCGTGACTGTGAGCTCACGTCGACCCCTGACCGACTCCACAATAGGCGGACTTAGCGTGCTAAAACCTTTCTGAGGCCTAAAACAGGCTGAACACTGCAAAAGCCAGGTGTGCATCACCAGGCCGGCACTACTAGAGAACTCCCCCTGACCACGTGCTGTGCGAAACCAGCCTTTTCCAATTTCCAATTTTTATTTTTGCCTTTTTCTTTCAACTTTGCACCACCTTCTTTCTACGTGGCCTGGCTGGACCTCTAACTTTTTTTTTAACCAAACTCATTTATTAACTGTAGTCTCCTTTGGATTAATAAACTAATTCCAGGTTTCTGTTTATTTAAACTTTTTTGAAACTATTAAGAAAAAAACAACGTGGTGGCCTAGTGGCAGTTGATTTCACCGCTGGCAGTAGATTTCTACCACCACTAACAAAATGGATAATTATTTAACTAACTAATTAATAATTAGTTAATTAATTTTATCCTTAATTACCCCATATTCGCTACAACTGAAATAAGGTGGGTAAACTTAATCATGCTCAGTCATAATAGAAGTCGAAACCTCAGTTTGTCGGGAATGATTGGAGCAGGGCGACCAAATACAGCTTCAACCAGGGTTTATTAAAGGGAAAGGGAGTTGGAAGGGAGGTAGGTGGGGAAAACGAAGACACAGACGGGATAGAGACTTACGACCAGCAAACAGACAGACAGAAGTCCACTCGGACGCGGAACAGAATCTGACCGTGAGCCTCCACACAAGACCGGGGGGGGGGGGGAAACTGGACGAGCTGACAGGAGCACTAGGCACGGACATAGACGGGAGACAACAGTAGACACCGACAGGGAGAAACAAACGGGCAGGGTTTAAATAAATCAGATAATAAGAGGGAGCAGGTGACAGACATTACGATAACGAAGGGGTGTGGCTGAGGGAATTTACCGGCCGAGTGTCTCTGGCCCGGCACGTGACAGAGTTCTCATTTCATGTTGCAGAAAGCGAATGAAGTACTAGTATTTCACCACAGGGGGGCAGCCTGGTGCCCTTAAATTGACATGCTTAAAAGATAACATGAATCACTATTTCATTGTCTAGCTACAGAAAAATGCACTAATATTGGAGTATTTATTTTTCCCTCGTACACATCTTTGAGTACCTTGCTCTTCTTGGGATGTCGCCTGAATCGTAGCAGCTCTTTATGTTGCCTAGAAACAAAATTAACTGCAGCATACTCCAACAGTGCAGAGAAGACAAAGAGAAGACACACTGCCATCCAGATGTCTATTGCCTTCACATAGGAGACCTGTAAGATACAATGACACAACTCATAGTCAAGGTCCAGATTTTGATATGAATTGAGGATTTCATTAATTCACTCGAAAGCACTTGTGAACTTTGTCTGTAGTAATTATTGTTTTACAGCAACTTTCCGTAAAACGCTTTTAAATTTTATTTTAAAGTAGAAGCTACTAGTTGAACATCTGATGCCTGTTGTGTCAGAGGATGTGACCTCATTTTTTAATGAAATTATACTGTATTCAGACATGCGGAACATAGTAGAGTGCAAAGCTCTGTTTGGCACTGAGAACACGATAAAACTCCTTGCTCCTAAACACACACGCACACGTTAATGTGGTGTAGGTTGGCAATACGTGAGAGAGAAATGGGCATGCTAATAAGGGTGACGTAACAAAGTGCTTCATTTCAAAAAATTTTCTCATGCATACAAGATGCCACAAAAAGACTCAAGG
The DNA here is from genome assembly GCF_033458585.1 of Syngnathus typhle. Lineage (NCBI taxonomy): Eukaryota > Metazoa > Chordata > Actinopteri > Syngnathiformes > Syngnathidae > Syngnathus > Syngnathus typhle. The sequence goes on from NC_083740.1 coordinate 20,852,051, forward strand.
GCTCTTTCTCTCCCTCACACACACACACACACACACACACACACACACACACACACACACACACACACACACACACACACACACACACACACACACACGCGCACGCACGCACGCACACACGCACGCACACACATGCATGCACACACCAGATGCGCTTAATTCAAGATTCAAGAAGTTTATTGGCCATGTTTGGGCATGCCAAACAAGGAATTTGACTCCGGTAGATCTCAGCCTCTGTTCAACATTTAGGTGACTAACAACATTCAGGACATGTGCAAAAATTGACAATTATTCTCAAACATCCCCTGATCTTCTTTATTATGCATTCTATGGCTGGTGCGACTTGTACTCCGGAGCGACTTATAGTCCGGAAAATATGGTAAATGATTCATGGGCTGCACATAGCTTGGACTTCATAAGACCAAGTCGGGTTGTTATGATGTGTCTAGTGTGTTGGTAGAGTGTTGGTGGAGTGCCCAGTGCATGTCACTTCTCACTGTCAACCCTCACCACTGGCTAGCAGTATGCGAACGGGAGAGTCTCTCCCTGCCAGTACATAGCCTCTCTAACAGCAAGCCCTATGTAGTGCCTCCACGCGGCGACACATGGTAACTGGGTACAACACGGACCCAGGCTAAACTACACGGGACTCGGAGGAGGTTTGGCCCCTAGTCGTGCGGCACGCAGGCCTACCGGTGTGTGGACACGCCCTGGTGCCCACGAACCAGCCCCCAACTATGGGTTAAATAGTACCACTGCCCAGTGGGCTCCTCGGGAGAGGAATGGGATAAGGGAGTCAACCCCTACAGAAAATCAATTTCCCCTTGGGTTAGTGTCAGGAAGGGCATCAGACTGTAAAAAGTTTTGCTCCAAAAATATTCCCAGTATAGGCACTCTCAACCACAAGATGGCCATATTGTGAATCCAGTCCAACCCAGTGGTGCCTGGAAAGCAGATTTTAAACTGATGATGATGACATAGCACTTAATCTACAGCATATGGTGCCCAAAGCGCTTTAAATGCATCACATTCACCCATTCATACACCAAATGTGAGGCTGCTGCCATGCAAGGTGCTGCATGGTTTCCACTGGGATCAAATTAGGGTTCAGTGTCTTGCTCAAGGACACTTGAACACAGTCGCAGGGTTGAGGATCAAACCCACAGTTTTAGGGTTGGGAGATGAGTACTCTGAACCACGCCGCCCCTAAAAAAGCTACGTGTAGTGACAATAGGCCATATTATTGTGTGCATGAGTAAGGAAAGGCGTCCAGCTGGTCGCTTTTCAGGCTGCACGCATTCTCCTGTCCACTCAAATCTGTCAATTATGCTCCCTCGCACCAGGTACGCACTATGGGTGGAGCAAACCTACACTGTGGGTGTTCCCTGTCAAATCTGGCTCTGTGCGCATGCTACGTGCGCCGCTGATCTACAATATAGGACCTTCTCACTGACACCAATTTACACAAAATGCTATGCTTCCGGCGGCCAGATTCCAGGACAAAATTGCAAAAGAAAAACACAGTTTCAAATTTAGTTAAATGCTATCTTGGTTAGTTGGAGAATAGGGCTGTCACAACCAAAACGTTTTAGAATCGAATTACCCTATCAATTATTCCATCAATTAATCTGCTAATTGCCTCTTCAAACTATGACGTAGCTGCCTATTTTTTTAAATGCTTGACAGTGATAAGCATGTATCTGAAAATAATTGTGTTTGCCAAGGTGGGTGTATATTAACAGTATTCTCACATGTTTACAATATGAGTGAGCCCACAAGCCGCTAGAACAACGAACGTGCATTACATTGGTTGGCTATTTATTTTTTTTGTACACGTTTCCAAGACGTGTACATGTTTCCAAGACCCCTCCGTGAATCGTCACTTTATCGTGGTGGAGGGGTTTGCATGTCCCAATAATCCTAGGACCCATGTTGTCGGGGGCTTCATGCCCCTGGTAGGGTCACCCATGGCAAAAGGGCCCAAGGTGAGGGGCCAGACAAAGCATGGCTCACAAAAAAACCTTATGATGAGTACATTAAATGGACCTCGTTTTCCCTCGACCGGCCGCGGGTCACCGGGGCCCCCCTCTGGAGCCAGGCCTGGAGGTGGGGCTCGAAGGCGAGCGTCTGGTGGCCGGGCCTTTGCCCATGGGTCCCGGCCGGGCACAGCCCGAAAAGAAAACGTGGGTCCCCCTTCCCATGGGCTCACCACCTGTAGGAGGGGCCAAAGGGGTCGGGCGCAGAGTGAGCTGGGCGGCAGCAAAAGGCGGGGATCTTGGCGGTACGATCCCCGGCTGCAGAAGCTGACTCTTGGTACATGGAATGTCACCTCTCTGGCTGGAAAGGAGCCCGAGCTGGTGTGCGAGGCAGAAAAGTTCTGACTAGAAGGAGTCGGACTTGCCTCCACACACAGTTTTGGTTCTGGTACAAGCCCTCTCGAGAGGGGCTGGACTCTCTTCCACTCTGGAGTTGCCCATGGTAAGAGGCGTTGAGCAGGTGTGGGTATACTTATTGCCCCCCGGCTGGGCGCCTGCACATTGGGGTTCACCCCGGTGAACGAGAGGGTAGCCTCCCTCCGCCTTCGGGTGAGGGGACGGGTCCTGACTGTTGTTTGTGTCTATGCACCAAACGGCAGCTCAGAGTACCCACCCTTTTTGGAGTCCCTGGAGGAAGTGCTGGAGAGCGCTCCTTCTGGGGACTCCATCGTTCTACTGGGTGACTTCAATGCTCACGTGGGCAATGACAGTGAGACCTGGAAAGGCATGATTAGGAGGAACGACCCCCCGATCTGAACCCGGGCGGTGTTCTATTGTTGGACTTCTGTGCTCGACACGGATTTTCCATAATGAACACCATGTTCAAGCATAAGGGTGTTCATGTGTGCACTTGGCAACAGGACACCCTAGGCCGCAGTTCGATGATCGACTTTGTAGTCGTGTCATCGGATTTATGGCCACGTGTTTTGGACACTAACCCAAATGTACTCTGAGGGTCTGCTGGGAACATCTGGCAGAGCTTTTCCCACGTCCCGGAGGAGGCGGGGGACATTGAGTCAGAGTGGACCATGTTCCGTGCCTCCATAGTTGAGGCAGCCGACCGGAGCTGTGGCCGTAAGGTGGTTGGTGCCTGTCGTGGCGGCAATCCCAGAACCCGCTGGTAGACACCGGCGGTAAGGGATGCCGTTAAGTTGAAGAAGGAGTCCTATCGGGTCGTTTTGGCCTGCGGGACTCTGGAGGCAGCTGAGGGGTACCGGACGGCCAAGCGGAACGCGGCTTCGGCGGTTGCTGAGGCAAAAAACGGGGCGTGGGAGGAGTTCGACGAGGCCATGGAGAACGACTTCCGGATGGCTTCGAGGAAATTCTGGTCCACCACCCGGCGTCTCAGGAGGGGGAAGCAGTGCACCGTCAACACTGTTTATAGTGAAGATGGCGTGCTGCCGATCTCGACTCGGGACGTCATGAGTCGGTGGGGAGAATACTTCAAAGACCTCAATTCCATCGACACGCCTTCCATTGTGGAAGCAAGGCCTGGAGACTGTGGTGGATTCTTCAATCTCTGGGGTCGAAATCACTGAGGAAGTTAAAAAACTTCTTGGGGGCAAGGCCCCAGGGGTGGATGAGATCTGCCCAGACTTTTTAAAGGCTCTGGATGTTGTGGGGCTGTCATGGCTGACACGCCTCTACAGCATAGCGTGGACATCGTGGACGGTGCCTCTGGATTGGCAGACTGGGGTGGTGGTTCCCCTCTTTAAGAAGGGGTACCGGAGGGTGTGTTCCAACTACAGAGGAATCACACTCAGCATCCCTGGTAAGGTCTCTTCAGGGGTGCCTGAGAGGAGGGTCCGTCGGGAGGTCGAATCTCGGATTCAGGAGGAGCAGTGTGGTTTTCGTCCTGGCCGTGGAACAGTGGACCAGCTCTATACCCTCGGCAGGATCCTCGAGGGTGCATGGGAGTTCGCTCAACCAGTCCACATGTGTTTTGTGGACTTGGTGAATGCGTTCGACCGTGTCCCTCGGGAAGTTCTGTGGAGGGTGCTTCGGGAGTACGGGGTGCTGAGCCAACTGATAAGGGAAGTTCGCATTTCTGGCAGTAAGTTGGATTCTTTCCCAGCGAGGGTTGGACTCCGCCAAGGCTGTCCTTTGTCACCAACTTTTATGGACAGAATTTCTAGGCGCAGCCGAGGTATTGAGGGTGTCCAGTTTTGGGAACTCAGCATTGCATCTCTGCTTTTTGCAGACGATGTGGTGCTGTTGGCTTCTTCAAGCCGTGATCTCCAGCTCTCACTGGAGCGGTCCGCAGCAGAGTGTGATGCGGTCGGGAGAAGGGTCAGTACCTCCAAATCCGAGTCCATGGTCCTTGGTCGGAAAAGGATGGAATGCCCTCTCCGGATCGGGGATGAGATCCTGCCCCAAGTGGAGGAGTTTAAGTATCTTGGGGTCTTGTTCACGAGCAAGGGCAGGATGGAGCGTGAGATCGACAGGCAGTGTGGCGTCAGCTGTAAAGTGGACTATGTACCGGTCCGTCGTGGTGAAGAGACACCTGAGCCAAAAGGCAAAGCTCTCAATTTACCGGTCGATCTACGCTCCTACCCTCACCTATGGTCACGAGTAGGGGTGTAAATCGCGGGTTTTGTGACGATACGATTTCACATTGATACAAAGAACTACGATACGATATTTGCCGATATCTTAAAGCCTGCTGCGATTCATTCACGATATATCGCGATATAGTGCTCTCCGATCGATTTTTTAAATAAAAAATATAGAACAATATCCTGATTTATAACAATTCATACGCAAAATCGACAAGGTACTGCAAACTCTTTATTTAGGAAATTACGTATTAATTAAGTATTGTAGTATACAAAGTGCTTATTTTAAAACTGAACTTTGATGTCGTGTTTTTTCTTTAAATGTGCGGCGAGATTTGTGCTCCCGGAATATTTGATCACCGCATGGCAGGATTTACAAACTGCACGTGTCTTGTCCGTTGAGCCATCATTTCTTTGGAATCCAAAGTGCTTCCAAACGAATGACTTGAAGCCTAAAGGGGAGCAAATTTCCTCGTCTTTTTGGACACTAGCCATAGCACCAGCCCAGGAGCCGCGTACTAGTTGTCGACTCCCCTTTCACGTGCAGCAACGGCGCGCACTTCTCCCTGCTCCCGGAAAGAGGAAGCAAGCAACAATGAACTGGATTTCAAAATAAAGTCGCTTCTAATGTCCGAGGTCAAACACGGCGATATAAATCGATGTTTACGTTTAGCATCGATGCCAATAAATCGTAGAGCATTATATCGATTAATCGATGTGTATCGATGAATCGTTACACCCCTAGTCACGAGCTATGGGTCGTGACCGAAAGAACAAGTTCCCGGATACAAGCGGCGGAAATGGGTTTCCTCCGCAGGGTGTCCGGGCTCTCCCTTAGAGATAGGGTGAGAAGCTCGGTCATCCGGGAGAGACTCAGAGTAGAGCCGCTGCTCCTCCACGTTGAGAGGAACCAGATGAGGTAGATCACCATGATGCTTCCTAGACGCCTCCTTGGGGAGGTGTTCCGGGCATCTCTTACCGGCAGGAGACCCCGTGGACGACCCAGGACGCGCTGGAGAGACTATGTCTCTTAGCTGGCCTGGGAATGCCTTGGGATCCCCCAGGATGAGCTGGACGAAGTGGCTGGAGAGAGGGAAGTCTGGGAGTCCCTCCTAAAGCTGCTGCCCCCGTGACCCGACCCCGGATAAGCGGAAAAAGATGGATGGGTGGATGGAGGTATGGATGGATGGATGAACGGATGGATGGATGGATGTTTCCAAGAATCCACGTCACGTCACAGTGGATCTCTGCTAGAGATGTTTTGATAACAGACATCAATATGCTAGGTTGAGCATTATTGTTTAACAAAAATTAGTTGCCATTTCCATCTGTTGTACATCTTAATACGACATTTACAAACACCATGCAGTGCTTTGCATATACTGATGCTGGGGTAAATACTTCTAACTAGCAACCACAGCGCACGGTGGGGCACTGGTTAGCCACGTCCGCCTCACAGTGCAAAATTGTGGGTTTGTTTCCGGCTCCGGCCTTCCAGAGTGGAGTTTGCATGTTCTCCCCATGCCTCCATAGGTTTCCTCCAGGTACTTCCTCCCACAATCCAAAGACATGCATGGTAGGCCGACTGAGCACACCTATTGTCCGTCGGTTGAGAGTGTGAATGGTTGTTCGTCTGCGTCTGCCCTGTGATTGGCTGGCAATCAGTTCAGGGTATCCCCCAAAGTCCACTGGGATAGGCTCCAGCACACCCACGACCCTTGTGAGGATAAGCAGCACAGAAAATGGATGGACGCTGGATGGATAGATAGTAGGAGCTTCTCACCCTATCTCTAAGGGAGAGCCCGGACACCCTGCGGAGGAAACCCATTTCCGCCGCTTGTATCCGGGAACTTGTTCTTTCGGTCACGACCCATAGCTCGTGACTAGGGGTGTAACGATTCATCGATACACATCGATTAATCGATATAATGCTCTACGATTTATTGGCATCGATGCTAAAGGTAAACATCGATTTATATCGCCGTGTTTGACCTCGGACATTAGACGCGACTTTATTTTGAAATCCAGTTCATTGTTGCTTGCTTCCTCTTTCCGGGAGCAGTGCGCCCGGCGTTGTTGTGTTGTGAGCAGAGCACGCACGTGAAAGGGGAGGCGACAACTAGTACGCGGCTCCTGGGCTGGTGCTATGGCTAGTGTCCAAAAAGACGAGGAAATTTGCTCCCCTTTAGACTTCAAGTCTTTCGTTTGGAAGCACTTTGGATTCCAAAGAAAAGATGGCTCAACGGACAAGACACGTGCAGTTTGTAAATCCTGCCATGCGGTGATCAAATATTCAGGGAGCACAAATCTCGCCGCACATTTAAAGAAAAAACACGACATCAAAGTTCAGTGTTAAAGTAAGCAATTTGTATACTACAATACTCTTGTATTTCCTAAATAAAGAGTTTGCAGTACCTTGTTGATTTTGCGTATGAATTGTTATAAATCAGGATATTGTTCTATATTTTTTATTAAAAAAAAAATAATCGATCGTAAAGCAATATATCGCAATATATCGTGAATGAATTGATTGATTGATTGATTGAATATTTATTGATCCCCAGGGGTGGGGAAATTCAGGCCCCAGCAGTATTCATACCACAGAGTGGGTATACAAAAGACGCACAAATGGCATGAGCGCAACTCAACAGGCTCTCATAAGGCTGCCACACAACGGCGCCACAAAGAAAGCCAGAAAGTGCTCAAGATAAAAGTCATCAAAGCAAAACAAAGATAAAAGACAAAGGAAAAAAGTAACTGTGGCCAACCAGCACCCCTCAATACAAGAGAACACCCCAAAACACACTAAATAGCCTCCACGGGGTCCATAGACAGGTGTAGGGGCAGTCCAGTTCAACGGCGCCCAATGGACCGTGGTCGTGAATCGGTGAAAAACATCACAAAGCAGGCAAACGTGTGAGCAGCGTCCTGGGCACCCAGTCGGGTGCACGTGCAGATGGTCACCACGGGGCTAGCATGGCGAAAGTCGTTGGTTCCGACGAGCACGAGGGAGCGGACTCTCCACAGGGGTTGCGGCTGCAAGGCCAAGGCGAGGGACCCGGTCATCACTGCCCGGATAAGCAGGAAGCCGCCGTAGAATTACGCCGGTCTCGACCGATGATCCCGGTCCCAGGAAGAAAAAAAAATAATACAAAATATCCGATCCGAAGAGATACCGAGGTGCGGTAGAAGGCACCAGCATCGCCGAATGGACAAAAAGACAGAAAGAAAAAGGAGAAAAGAAAGAAATAAAGAGGAAAAGAGAGAACACTGCTGGGAGGCAGCCACTTACGGCGCCATACCGAAAGAAAAAAAAAAAAAAAAAATCGCAGCAGGCTTTAAGATATCGGCAAATATCGTATCGCAGTTCTTTATATCGATATTATATCGTATCGTGACAAAACCCGCGATTTACACCCCTAATAGATAGCAACCACTGTTCAAATCCCAGTCACAACAGTAGCCTCCAAATGGGTATGACAGACCCTAATTTCAAACCACATAAATTAAAATAAGTATGAAGCATAAGTCTGAAGGGCATCTGGCATTAAAACTACGCCAAATAAAAATTTCTGTTGCAACACGACTTGCTCCTATGGAAACAAAAAATTTCATTGACTGCAGTGTCAACCTTCTACCACAAGAGGGTGCTAATATTGTGACAAATTGATGATTGGTTTAGCGAGCGTACAGTGGACTGGAGACTAGAATCTGGCCTGTAAATGTCGTATGGTGAGCATACAAAGCTCGGAAATGTCTCTGGGGGGGTTGCAGCGACCACTTTTTGAAGTTGACTTGCTCAACTTTTTCCTCCTAGCCCTATTGCAGACAATTTCGTCGACAAGATACTCAAACTTCTTTGCTCCGTATTCTCCAAGCCTGCTCCTCTTTTCATGTCCTGGCCGGTAAAGGACTGGAACATTGTGACATTGTTTTTATTTCATCAACTGCACTGTGTGTATGCGTGTGTTAAAAACCCTCCATTTGTCTTACTGTCTGCTTGTTCACACACATGCGATATAGTAATTACGTTCTTGCCATTGATTGGCTGTTACCAACGTGACACGTCATTTCATCATATGTGAGCAGAATGGGTGAAGTCCATTCAGTCTGAAGACCGTTAATAAAATCACTGTTGCTCCTAACAAATCATTTAGGATTGACAGAGACATAGCATCTCCACATAGAATGCTCTAAAAAGAAATGCAAAAGTAGTCTCACATTTGGAATTTTATGTACCTATTGTACATTTAGCAAATCAATCAGGAATTGATAAATAATTGCTAAATACATAGACATATCTGTTGTTTTCATTTTAGCATTTACACTGGCAATAAGTAAATAAAAAATTACAAGACAAACTTTGTAATCACAGCAAAATATTTTGCAAATAATATAAGTTCAGTCATTGTCAATCTGTACTTAATAAAAAATCAGAATATACCAATCAAGACAGCCATCAACTAGCATCCATCGGGATAAGCTCCAGCACACCTGCAATCCTTGTGAGGATAAACGTTCCGAATAATGAATGAATTAATGAATGTCTTGTTATGTAGAAAAAGGTTGCAACCAAATCAAGTGCTTGTTCAACCAACTTAAAAGATGGCAGCATTAGCGCTACCAGGTGAAAAGTTATTGTAGAGCAATGCATTTCATTGTATATTTTAAATCTCATGGTCAAAGTGTAAAATAGCTTAAACTCATGAAACACACTGAAAACTACATTAATTAGGTGTACCTAATTCTATTACACATTCAGTGTTTTGTAATTTTGTCAGACTGGTTTACAAAGAGATGCACATTGCTAAAAACATAACTGAATAAGTCAACAATACTATCATGTAATCGTGTTCACCAACTCATGCAGAGTAATTTGAGTATTTGTCTTTAATAATTGATCACTGCACATCAGTTCTTTTAAAGCTGACTGGCAGTGCACGCTCCAAGTTAGGCAGTGCTCTAACTGTCAAATTGCTGTTGGATGTTAAGAGGAGCGTAACGCATAGAAAGTAAAGCCAACCAGACAAAAGCTAAACAAGAAAATACCCCACAACTGACCTTTGGCAATGAAGTCCTGGAGCCTGAGCTCTGTGTTGTCATTGTGAGGACAGTAGTGATGCCAAGCGCCACTCTGGCCGGGGCCGCATCCATGTTAATCCAAAAGGAGACCCAGGAGAGAATAACAATCAGCAGAGACGGGATGTACATTTGGATCAGGTAGTAGCCCATCTGACGCTCCAGGTGGAACCGCACTTCAATACAAGTAAATTTACCTGTAACAGGGCACATACACAAGGTAGGTACTGCTGTCTATGTTTCACAAACTATACAGTGAAGGCTGGTCGATGACCTTTCCAGTTTTAGTATAGTACCATGTTGTGCCATGACTTGCCTTGTGGCATTGTAGTCTGTTAGTAAAGATGCAGTGTAATAACATCAAGAAGAAAAAGCAGTGAGGGTCCACGAATTATACTGAAGTACCCAACAGTGAGAGTCAGTCACAAAGAGAAGAGAACATTTGCCTGGGTGTATGCTCTGGTTGGATGTGTTATTGAAACCAGTGTTAAAGTAGCAATTGTGTGAAAGTTAACTGTAACATCCATGCTACATTCCGTTACAAACTTATGCGGGTGTGCATTGTTTTTGTTTCAATACAGAATGTTTAATTCTCATCTGTATTCATCTGTATGTGTCAGTTTCACAGTAGAGTTTGACTCTGAATGACTAATAAATACTTTAGTGAAAGTCTCCCATTTCCTGACTGATATAGTGAGAACAGGCACTTAAGAACACTAAAAGTGTATTTTAGGAAGTGCAACTGTGTTTTATTATCGAATAAGTATAACTTTCAAAATAATGTGTACTCTCTATTTAGCGGATGCGTCTGGAATGTACTATGCCCTGCAATAAAGAGGAATTTATTGTACTTTTTTAGGGAGTGGAATATTTTTGTACATTCAGAAGTGTATGAGTGTGGATGTTACCTGTGTTGTAGTGCTTGGTACAGTATCTGAGGTCGGATTCATCTTTAAGGATGAACTGTGGGAGCGTTAGTCCTTCGGCCACTTGGACCGGTCCATTCTCCTGCCACTCGAAGATCAGGTCATTCATGGTGTAACCGACTGTAAAAGGTAATTCATAAAAAACAGGATAATTTATTTTCATTCAACTTGTGAGGCAGTAGGTGCTCATCTGGGACATTTACACTGCTTTATGTCTAGGGATAGGACGAGACAAATCCAACAAAACGAGATGTCTCACAAGATGGAGTCCTCAGGGACCAAATGAGATTTTTGCAATTTTTTTTATATAAAATAATGCCTTTGTCAATTTACAAAACGTTTTCTTTTTATTGAGCAGACTGCAAGAAATTGTATGATTTAGCCCTAAAGTGCAAATGTGAATACAAACACGAGAGTCAGTTAGTTAGAGGCTAATTTTCCAAATGCGGCTGAGGTCTTTCCTCCTACTGAATAGTTTAACAAAAAAGTATCCAGCCATCCATTATCTGAACCGCTTATCCTCACGAGGGTCGTGGGCAATGGCGTGCTGGGTAATCGGGAGAGCCGGGATTTTTCTCGGAGGGCCACTCCAATGTGTGTGTGAGTGTGTGTGTGTGGGGGTGTGTGTGTGTGGGGGTGTGTGTGGGGGTGTGTGTGGGGGTGGACCATCATTTTCATATAGGCTACTACTTAATTAAGTCGTATAAATGTTTCTAATCCAAGAAAAAACAACATGTCTTAAAACACCCCTTTTCCATCGCAGTTTTCTTTCAAGTGTTTTCAGTTGGGAGATACCATTACATGTTCCACCCCCCCGCACTCATTGAAGTTGGTAGAGTCTAATTTATCTTTGTGCCTGAATGACGCAAGTTGTAGGGAAGAGGAGTGAACTGTGAGTAAAAAGAAAAAGCCAGGTGGGGTTGAAAAAGCTAGGATAAGAAAAAGAACGCTTTAGATCACAGGTGTCAAACTCAAGCCTGCGAAGACAAATTGTGCATCAAATTTGTGTCATTACTAGAATTGCAAATTGTCTTCACTTTTAAAAATATCTTTTTTTTTATATTTGACCAGTTTTTACTTGTCTGATTTGAAAACGAGTTATTTTTCAGTTTGGTTTTTAGCTTATACTGTATATAACAGGGGTCACCAACACAGTGCTCGCGGGCACCAGGTCGTCCGTGAGGACCGCATGAGTCGCCCGCAGGACTGTTCTAAAATTAGCTCAAATAGCGGCACTTGTCAGTGAGCTGCATCTATTTATTTAAAGTCAAACCTCGGTTTTCGAACATCCCGGTTCTCGAAATACCGTTTTTTCCCCATGTATAATGCGCAAAATTTAACTAATTTATTGTCCTAAAATCTGGGGTGCACATTATACATGGGTCAACTTCACGGGTTGACTTTTTTTTTTTTAAATCCGGATATGATACGGAGGCCGCCATTACAGATGCGCTTTCTTCTCTGCTGTTCACTTCAAACACGCTCCATACGAACACAATGCTCTCGTATCAGACGCTTGCTCGATCACCTGCTCGTTTGCTGTCACAATGTACCCTACACAAATCCGAAACATTTCTTCGCTATCGAGTTTGCTAGCGCATGTGCAGTGATACTGACCGGCAGAATAACATCCGGTTGTTCCCAAAGATGATCTTTTTTCTGAAATAATTTTACGTTTACGGACTTAAGTAGGAGTCAAAATTTGGGTGCATATTATACATGGGTACAGGCTTTTTTCCAGCATCATGCCATTTTTAGGGTGCGTATTATACATGGGGGCGCATTATACATGGAAAAAAAATGGTAATCGGAATTCGAACAAAAAATTTGAGATTTTTTTGCTTCAGTTGTCGAACAAAATTCGGAGGTCGAACCTCGCGAGATGAGCCGGGAGGACCCGAGAAAACCCGACCGCGCGGCCCGGAAACCGACTGACTCCGTTGTTATTGTATTTTCGTTATTTTGAGGGTTGTATTAACCCCTAATTATGCCTCCAAAGAAAGCAAGTGGGAGCAGTAAAGCCATCCTAAAACACAAAGACGCTCTTAAAGCAATGCGACAGTGAGCGCCCGGCGCGCTGCGGTTGCGCGATCGGACCAAATTAAGCTCCCTCCCTGCGCACTTAGGTCCATTTAAATTTTGGAAAGTACATCAGGACTTAAAAATATTTTCTAAATTTTAGCGACGGCTCTGTCACAATAAGATAAGATAAGATAAGATAAGAGGAACTTTATTAATCTCACGTGTGAGAAACTGCATGTAACAACACCCCGATTTACAGGAAGGTACAAGTAGGGGGATAAAGGTGCAAAAAGAGACTTCTGGACCGTAGTCCTCCGGCATAAAAAATAGAATACAATATATAAAAAGAAAAATGCGACCAGGGCGGTGCAGTTGCGCGCTCGGCGACGCGCTACTGTTCCCCGTTCGGCGGTGTGCTGCGGTTGCGCGATCGGACCAAATTAAGCTCCCTGCGCACTGAGGTCCACTTAAATTTTGGAAAGTACATCAGGACTTATCTTCTAAATGTCAGCAACAGCTCTGTCACAATAATGCGACCAGCGCGGTGCAGTTGCGCGGTGGGCGAAGCGCTACGGTTGCGCGTTCGGCGGTGCGCTGCAGTTGCGCGATCGGACAAATATGTGCAAATGAAAAAATGCTTAAAAAAGGCGTTTTTTTTGTCTTGAAATAGATTAAAAATGTTTCCATTATTTGTAATGGGAAAAACTGATTCGGAATTCGACCGATTCGCTTCTCGAACCGCCTTCTGTAACGGATTGTGGTCAAAAACCAAGGTTTGACTATATTTCTGCTATTCTTGTTAAAATCACACTTACGTACATGTGAACTGGAAATGACAATAATAACACAGTAAAAGCCAAATTGAGCAAATTGGCTATTTCAGAAGTGTGTGGTAGCCAGGGCTGTGGACTCGGACTCGGGGACTCTGTCATTTTTGCCGGACTCGGACTCGGTGCTAATTTTGACCGAGTCCACCGAGTCCGACAATAAAAAAAAATACGTTCCATTTTATTTTCATCATGCTGCTGAGAATGCGCGTAGGAATACTGTCCACAGCCCTGCTTGCTTGTTATGAAGACAAATTTAGTTGTTGCGTGCGCGCCCGCGCCTGCCTGCCTGCGTGCGTGCACGTACAAGACCCACAATGCCCCGCGCGCAGCCAAGCTGGAAGAACCAGCCGCGGTTCTCCCCTGCCGCGGGAGCGCGCACAGCGCACGCCTTATTTGGAAAGCGAAAAACCGATGTCGTACGGCGTCAGCACTATGTTGTTTTCAATAAAAACATGAAGAACTCACGTTTGCGTCAGTCAATTTTAATTTTCATAAAAGGATTATTCTCATTTGATGTCTTTAAATTCATCCGCGCTCTGCCATTGAAGCGGGGTGCATTCAAAGACCAGTCGTACAGACGGAAACGTTTTGTGATCAAATCTTTCATAACGAGAATGATTTGAGTGAATTGATTTGAATGAATAATTGAGAAGAAATTTCAGTTCTGAAGGCTCCTTTTGTCCCAACAAAAGTGACAGATGGTGGGGAGGGGGGATAAAAATTGTAAAATCAATTCACTCAAATCATTCTCGTTATGAAAAATTTGATCACAAAACGTGTGTGGCTTTTTCTTAAATGAAGACGTTTGACATTGCTATAGTGTCAGCTTTTAATTATATTGCGCTGTCATGTTAAAGCAAATTAATAAATGCAACAATATTAATTTGCTTTGAAAATACCTGAGTAATAAAATAAAATGGATGGATGGATGAATGATGATCACAATTAAGTATAAAGTCTCCTGGGTAATATATACTCCTTGTAGCCTGTACCCAAAAAGAGGAATTTCTTTGCATCGAGGTTTATGCAAAGAGCTCACGTAATTATATTGTTGCGTTTTGGTGAAGTGAATGAGTGTTCCGTCTGTACGACTGGTCTTTGAATGCACCCCGCTTCAATGGCAGAACGCGGATGAATTTAAAGACATCAAATGAGAATAATCCTTCATAAAAATTAAAATTGACTGACGCAAACGTGAGTTCTTCATGTTTTTATTGCAAACAACATAGTGCTGACGCCGTCCAACATCGGTTTTTCGCTTTCCAAATAAGGCGTGCGGCAGGGGGAACCAGATCTCACAGGGGAACCAAATCAAGCACAACACCGGGAGCAGCGAGAGGACAATGTTTTGCCTCTAGATTTGGGGGGGAAACGGAGCGTAAGTTACGATCAATGCGGCCACGTTGAGTTGCACTTGGGCTGCTAATGTTTACATTATGTACCAATGTCAAGGACGATTATGTCACCCAGCTTATATCATTGATGTGTTTCGATAGTTATGGGGTCGTCACTAATTATTTGTGTTTAGATAAATGTCTGAGCTATAATGGTTTAATTAATGATTAAATCTTGAAAGTATCTGTTTATTGTATTCGTTTATATGTTTAATAAAGACAAAGCCATCACAAAACTGTTGTAATTATTTAGATTTTGATCTAAATTAGCCTTGAATAAAGACTAAGCAGTCACATGAATTAACAGAAAAAATGGACAGCCGGACTCGGACTCCTGGTCAAGAGGCCGGACTCGGACTCGTTGCAAAAATCCGACCGAGTCCACAGCCCTGGTGGTAGCCCTTTGCCTTAATCAGTACCCAGGAAGTAGCTCTCGGTTTAAGAAAGGTTGGTGACCCCCGGTTATATAATATGAGGTGCTCATACAATTATTTGGGTTGACAGTCATAATGGCCCTCCGAAAGAAACTATGACTAATATGCGGCCCGCGAAAAAAAGTTTGACAGTGAAGGAATGGGGTCAAAATACAAAAAGTCCTGCCTAGCTACAAAAACAAATATGTTCAAACCTCATTGAATAAAGTACATAAGCAGACAAGTATATTCACATATTAAATCAATAAAAGAAACATTTTAAGCATATAATTATACCTACACACCAAATCAATAAAGGAGACATAACTAGACATTTTTGACAAAGGTTTTTATAACTTTATGATCTGATATATATTTTTGTGCACTTTAAAATAACAAATGTTTTCTGATATATTGCCTGAATAGCTCAATGACCCTTAAGGAACTGTTTAATGCATGCCTGATAATTTTCTAAATCACGGACACTGCCAAAGTCGTCTAAAAATGCTCAGTACTTGATTATATCTTAAGTTTTGACTAATGCTAGACGCCAGTTTTCGATTACTACTGAACGTTCTGGACAGAGGGAAATATTTTGCCTAACAAAGAAAAGATATGGTTGGAAGCATGATTAAACTAAGAATATGATCACGTAAGAAAGTACATGGTGTATCAAAAGAACAAACAAATAAAAACATGGTAAGTGGTGATTACTAATTTTGCATAGTCAGGGATCATTAATAAATTGATGATGTCACAACCAAAAGCTCACTTAATTCCAAAAAACAAACTGGCCCAGCACTGTATTGTACTTTCCTGAAAACAGAGCTTTCTTAACAAGAGTTGTGATTGAACTCAACCAACCTGTGTAATTCTAAATTTTGTTTCGGTGTCTTAGCCTGTTCCTAAAACTGAAGAAATAAAACAAGCACGCAGTGAGTAAATTGGATAACAGGTGATTAGCGATGGCTTTTGCCATGAAGTGCGGGTAGCGCGCTTCCCAAATTGTGGACCAAATCCAACAACACCCCTGCTTTAGATGATGATCCTGCCAAGTGTGCAAAGTTCACAGATATGTTTGCATGAAAACGGACTGAAGAAGAAAATGGTAGAGAGCCAGGGCCACGGGCACACGCTAATTAGAATAGAATAGAATAGAATAGAATAGAATAGAATGCCTTTTATTGTCATTTTACAACTTAGGTGTACAACGAAATTCGGATAGCTGCTCCCGTCTTAGTGCAAACATTACAAAATTTAAAAAAGTACAAAAGGAAATCTGAGAATAAAAGTAAAAGATCTTCTTTACATTATAGCTATTAGTCTAAGAATGTGTTATTTATGTAACAGTTATTTGAATAACTCTAAATGTTACGTCAGGCCCGTTCTCAGCTCTTTGTTTGTGTTTATGTCACGTTAGCATACCGGGTGGGCAATTCCGGTCCTCGAGGGCCGGTGTCCTGCATGTTTTCTATGTCACCCTGTTGCAACACACCTGATTCAAATAGTCAGATAATTAGCAAGGTCTGCAGAAGCTGGATAACAATCCTGATCATTTGAATCAGGTGTGTTGCAGTAAGGAGACCTATAAAACATGCAGGACACCGGCCCTTGAGGACCGGAATTGCCCACCCCTCGTTTAGCATGTTGTTGCTCGTTCATGGCTGTTCTTCGTGTTGGATTTTGTCGAATGAACTTCCATAATAAACTTACATAAATACCGTTTTTTTCCGTGTATAGTGCGCCCCCATGTATAATACGCACCCTAAAAATGGCATGCTGATGCTGGAAAAAAGCTTGTACCCATGTATATTACGCACCCAATTTTTATGAATTTTTTAAAATTATTATTATTATTATTATTGTTTAAGTCCCAATGATCGTCACACACGCAGGGAGGCAATGGGTCCCATTTTTATAGTCTTTGGTGTGGTCTTAACTAGGCTGGATGTCATTTTTTTTGTTGGCGTTGATTTCTCCGACTGCCCCTAAACGCACCACCGCGCTCCGTGCGCGCACGGGAAAGAGGCGTGCGGACGTGAAAAAGGCGGCTCTGTATGGGAGAGACGTTGAAGAGGAATAAAAACACCCTTGGAAACCAAAACTTGCCCCTCGTCGTGACTCGGAGCCGCAACAAATGTTTCGGATTTGTGTAGGGTACATTGTGACAGACAGCAAACGAGCAGGTAGCAGGTGATCGAGCAAGCCTTGTCTGATACGAGAGCATTGCGCTCGTATGGAGCGTGTTTGAAGTGAACAGCAGAGACGAAAGGAACAAGGCAAAGTGTTGTGAAATAAAATATGACCGACCTGTAATACGCATTTTGTTATCGCATATTTTATTTCGGGGGAGATTTGTCATGTCTCGTCCCCAGTTTTGCTATGTGTCTAGGTTGCCATAGTTTCTGTTCGCGTCGCCCCTCTCTTCCTGTGTCACCTCAATCGATGTAACGTGTTTTGTATTTAAGTCCTGTCTGCCCCTCGCTCACCGTCGGATCATTGCATGTGTTACTGTCATGATGTCTGTTTGCTTTCTGTTCCTGTCTTTGGTAATGTCACCCTGTCTTTTTGTTCCACGACTTTGTCGGTCAGTCCTGTTGTTGGTTTTGTTGTACCATGACTTTCTTTTAAAAAAAAAAAAAGAAATTAAAAAAAAAAAAATTTTTTTTTTTTTTGTACCCATGTATAATGCGCACCCCAGATTTTAGGACAATAAATTAGTTAAATTTTGCGCACTATACACGGAAAAAAACGGTAACACGTTTATCAAACTATCTGTTAATTCAATAAATCCACGAATCGTCCTTTATGGAAACGATGCCACGTATGCACCGCGCTGCTGACGTCTAAATATTCTAAATATTCCACAGACCCATGTAACGATATATAAAGTATATATCAAATAACTATCATATAAACAACAATATTATCAAACCATCTGTGTCACTCCACATCATTAAATCCATCGATCAAATTCCTCGTCCTTTGTCAACAATGCCGCGCGTGCGCCGCTGACGTCAGCCTCGTCGTTCTTCCACAGATTAGTATATACCGTAATTTTCGGACTATGTCGCGTTTTTTTTCATTGTTTGGGTGGGGGGGGCGACTTATACTCAGGAGCGACATATATATATATTTTTTTCACGGATTTTTACTTGATCGTCAACACATCACTTACAAGTATAGTTGACCACTTCACATGGTATTTTTAGTATAGTTGATCACTTCACATGCTTTGATAGCTTTATCTTGAACATATTCAAA
Organism: Syngnathus typhle; assembly: GCF_033458585.1. NCBI lineage: Eukaryota > Metazoa > Chordata > Actinopteri > Syngnathiformes > Syngnathidae > Syngnathus > Syngnathus typhle. Next base: position 20,870,570 of record NC_083740.1, read on the forward strand.
ACATGAAAAATACAGAGAAAAAAATCAAATAAATTAACACTTAATATGGTAATAAATTAACCATATCCTCTGGACATGCTCTCTGTCACCACGATGACATAAAGGACGAGAAATTTGATCGATGGATTTAATGATTTGGAGTCACACAAATGGTTTGATAATATTGTTGTTTATGTGATCGTTATTTAAAATATGGTTTATATATTGTTGTATGGGCCTGTGGAATAATTTGAACTGCGGCGCGGCACACGGCATTGTTGACAAAGGACGATCGATAAAAGACGAGAAATTTGATCGATGGATTTAATGATTTGGAGTGACACAAATGGTTTGATAACATTGTTGTTTATGTGATAGTTATTTAAAATATAGTTTATATATCGTTGTATGGGCCTGTGGAATAATTTGAACTGCGGCGCGGCACACGGCATTGTTGACAAAAGACGATCGATCGTTTATAAACGTGTTATTTATGTAATAGTTTTTTTTTAAATAACTGAATGTTACGTCAGGCCCGTTCTCAGCTCCTCGTTTGTGTTTGTCACGTTAGCATACCGTATCGTTTAGCCTGTTGTTGCTCGTTTATGTCTGTTCTATGTGTTGGATTTTGTCGAATGAATTCCCCCCAAAATGCGACAACGTACCAGGAATGACGTAGGTTTGGTAAACGTTTTTTAACAAAACAAGAGTTCAACGAGCCAACAACTACTGAACTTTAACGCTAAAAACATATACCGTTTTTTTCCGTGTATAGTGCGCAAAATTTAACTAATTTATTGTCCTAAAATCTGGGGTGCGCATTATACATGGGTACAATTTTTTTTTAATTTTTTTTTATTTTATTTTTCTTTTAAAGAAAGTCATGGTACAACAAAACCAACAACAGGACTGACCGACAAAGTCGTGGAACAAAAAGACGGTGACATTACCAAAGACAGGAACAGAAACCACATCATGACAGTAACACATGCAATGATCCGACGGTGAGCGAGGGGCAGACAGGACAAATACAAATACAAAACGCGTTACATCGATTGAGGTGACACAGTCAAGTCAAGTCAAGTCAAGTTTATTTGTATAGCCCTAAATCACAAGCAGTCTCAAAGGGCTTCACATGGACAGAAATTGACAATTATTCTCAAAGCATCCCCTGATCTTAAGCTCCCAAAAGGGCAAGGAAAAACTTAAAAACCCCTACCAGGGGAAAATGAGAAACCTTGAGAAGGGACCACAGATGGAAGGATCCCCCTTTCAGGATCACCAGGTTGAAATGGATGCAGAGAGGGCACAAATGATACAACATGAAAATCAATTAAATAAAAAGTGGATGTCCATGTCAAAGCAGAGGGCTGCTGAAGGAGCCCTCAATTGTCCTGGCAGTGTCTTCGAGGAGGTTGAGCTGCAGTTCCCCCATCCTGAATTGGCCCACGAGAATCCAGATAGCCGCTGTCAGCATGGGTGCCACCTAACCACCTCCCCGGTTAGGAAGAGAGGGGCGACGCGAACAGAAACTATGGCAACCTAGACACATAGCAAAACTGGGGACGAGACATGACAAATCTCCCCCGAAATAAAACTTGAAATCACCTTTCTTCTTGTTTGTTGTCAATCGCGCATCGCATTCAGCCATCCTGCCCAACACACTTACTCAGTAAAATTCATAATTGACGACACATCGTTTGATGCGATGGTTTTTTTTTTTTTTTTTTTTTTTTTTCTCTTGGTATGGCGCCGTGAGTGGCTGCCTCCCAGCAGTGTTCTCTCTTTTCCTCTTTATTTCCTTATTTTCTCCTTTTTCTTTCTGTCTTTTTGTCCATTCGGCGATGCTGGTGCCTTCTACCGCACCTCGGTACCTCTTCGGATCGGATATTTTGTTTTATTTATTTTTTCTTCCTGGGACCGGACCGGGATCATCGGTCGAGACCGGCGTAACTCTACGACGGCTTCCTGCTTATCCGACCAGTGATGACCGGGTCCCTCGCATTGGCCTTGCAGCCGCAACACCTGTGGGGAGTCCGCTCCCTCGTGCTCGTCGGAACCGACGACTTTCGCCATGCTAGCCCCGTGGTGGCCATCTGCACGTCCCCCGACAGGGTGCCCGGGACGCTGCTCACACGTTTGCCTGCTTTGTGATGTTTTCACCGATTCACCACCACGGTCCATTGGGCGCCGTTGAACTGGACTGCCCTTACACCTGTCGATGGACCCCGTGGAGGCTATTTTGTGTGTTTTGGGGTGTTCTCTTGTATTGAGGGGTGCTAGGTGGCCGCTGTTGCTTTTTTTTCCTTTGTCTTTTAGCTTTGATTTGCTTTGATGGCTTTTATCTTGTGCACTTTCTGACTTTCTTTGTGGCGCCGTTGTGTGGCAGCCTTGTGAGAGCCTATTGAGTTGCGCTCATGCCATCTGTGTGTTTTTTGTATACCCACTCTGTGGTATGGATACTGCTGGGGCCTGAATTTCCCCACCCCTGGGGATCAATAAATATTCAATCAATCAATCAATCAATCAATCAATCCTTGATGGTGTGTTATTGTCAAATATTGTTTGTTTTTAAATCTTCATCGCGGACCGGACGTCATACGGAGGCAGTATAACTGCGCATGCGCACTATTGATCCCATGCGCAGAACGGATGCGCAAGACACGTCAGCTATATAAAGAGCGAGAGTTGTTTTCTTCCTATAGTTTCAATTCACAGTTTAATTAGCAGTAGCAATCAGCAAATAACAAAATGCGTATTACAGGTAATATTTTATTTCACAACACTTTGCCTTGTTCCTTTCGTCTCTGCTGCTCACTTCAAACACGCTCCATACGAACACAATGCTCTGGTATCAGACAAGGCTTGCTCGTTTGCTGTCTGTCACAATGTACCCTACACAAATCCGAAATTTGTTGCGGCTCCGAGTCACGACGAGGGGCAAGTTTTGGTTTCCAAGGGTGTTTTTATTCCTCTTCAACGTCTCTCCCATACAGAGCCGCCTTTTTCACGTCCGCACGCCTTTTTCACATGCGCGCACGGAGCGCGGTGGTGCGTTTACGGGCAGTCGGAGAAATCAACGCCAACAAAAAAAAATTACATCCAGCCTAGTTAAGACCATACCAAAGACTATAAAAATGGGACCCGTTGCCTCCCTGCGTGTGTGACGATCATTGGGACTTAAAAAAAAAAAAATTTAAAAAAAATTCATAAAAATTGGGTGCGTATTATACATGGGTACAGGCTTTTTTCCAGCATCAGCATGCCATTTTTAGGTTGCGTATTATACATGGGGGCGCATTATACACGGATAAAAACGGTACAAGAACGGCACACATAACTGATACTGCGCCTTTCAGTACGGTGCGCCCTTTGGTCGTGAAAATATGGTACGTATTTTTATCTATAACATCACATCCGTTGGGGCGTGACAAACCAAACAAGGTAATGGGTGTTGCCAAACCGAAATCCGAGTAACAAACATGGTGGATTCGCAAATCCGCCATGTTTATTACGATTTGGACACGTTTATTACTTGTAGCCCAAACAACTCAAGGATGTTGAAGTGGAGAGATCAAAACGTTCCGTTGTTGGATGCATCAATCCACACAAATCATTGCACCATCCCCTAACATCAGAACCTCAAAGAAGTGCCTGGTAAAATTTCATATTTCAAGCAGCGTTCCCACGCCTGTGGTCGAAGTCCTGCTAGTTCAAGGAGTGTTTCAGAAATCTTTTGTCAGTATAGAGAAGGATTCGCTGAAAGACTTTATTTTGTTAATGTTTCAGTTCCTTTAACTTTAACTTAACTTCAATGTAAGGAAACGATGGACACATTAAAGCTTGAGATGACACGAAAATAATAAACTGTATTTCACTTTGTCTGTGCACTCGTTTTCATATCATTAGCGTCAGTCTTTCTGCTGATTTTGTAGCTGTTTTCACTTCTTCTGGGTGTATTTTGAGTAGTTGTATCAGATAAATTCCATCGAAGGTGCTGTATTATTCTTGGGGTACACAATAATGTGTTAAATGCATTCGTTAGCTTCTCGCTAACGCTAGTGCTAGCTTTATCTCAGCCTCCCACAGTGCTATGTATCCAATCTTCCATTTTGTTCACGTCAGCAGAATTGGCAGCATCTCTGATTTGCACTTCATTTTGTCACGAATGAGGCAGGACAACCAAATGCAACACGGGCTCATACAAAATTTAAAGGACAATGTTAAAAAAAAGTGTTTAAAATACAATAGAGTGTTTAAAAATAAACACAGGGGACGCGCCAGCCGGCCAGCACGCAAGAGCAGAGAGGAGCCAGACATGCTTACACTTCATAAAAGGTTCATAGAATATTATATATATTGTAACAATGTATTTACTCTAATTTAATAAACTCTTATTTTTTCATATACTAAATAAGAACATTTCTGAAAGGGTTAAAATTTCTACAAAATTGTTTGGAAATACAAAAAATGATTATAAAGGTTCATGAAAGTCTTGTGTGGCTATTGTAACAATTTGATGGTTTTTAATTACAGATTTTACAGAACCTGTCAAGCAAGGAAAATAAGGCTGTTTTGAACTGATTTCATATACTGGTCCAAATACTGCATCATTTGATTTTTGTTATCTCATGCCCATGCAGGCTGGGCTTTCAGTTGCATGCATGACACATGCAGGCACCCCACCACGCACGCACGCACGCGCACGCGCGCGCGCACGCACACGCACACGCACACACACACACACGGGCATGCACACAATAGAACCTTAAGAAAGAAGACCAACTTCATCTTTTGTGTATGGCTTTAGGCATGTACCAGCTTTTACCAGCTGTTCCGCTTTTTACAAAATGGTCCATAGAGCACCATCTTAATGCAGGTTTTTATCTTTTATCTTCCTCCTCTTGCATAGTTCAGTGGTTTCTGTTTCTCCATTTTACCATTTTTAATCTTTCTCAAGATGGGTCATCCTAGTCAGAGCATGGTCATTTAAATGATTATCTCAGTATGACACCAGTTTGTCCAATCTTCATCACCTGAATACAGATGCGGCTTGAAAATAATTACTTTCCTCATCCCAGTAAGCCCGACAGTTCCATATGGTTTCAACATACATGTTAGCATTCGACGTTTAGTTTAGCGCTATAGTGAATGAATGAATTTGTGTGTGCGCGCATGTGTGTGTGTATGTGTGTGATGTGTGCGCATGTGCATGCAAATAAGTACATTAAAAGAGTATGTATGCTGACCCCACTCCCAAAACCTAAAAAAACCCCTTCCAAACAAAATATAAAAGACAGATTCAAGATTTTTTATTTGCCATGTTTGGGGGTGCCAAACAAGGAATTTGACTTTGGTACATCACTGCCTCTGTTCAACATTTACGTGACGAACAACACTCAGGACGTGTGAAAAATGACAAATATTCTCAGGCACCCCCTAATCTTCTGCCCTCTGGGAAGAGGTATAGGAGCCTGCGCTCGCGCACCACCAGACTCAACAACAGCTTCATACTCCAGGCTGTTAGGATCCTGAACTCGCTTCCCCTTTCTGCGTAGCGTCCTGTACTTTTGCGCTACGCTTACTGTCTGCTGTATGCACACTGGCTCCGTTTTGCTCCTCTTATTTATTGTGTTATCTGTTTATTTATTATTTATTCATCATTCTTATTATTTATTGTTTGTGCCTTCTTGTTTTTATATTGTGTCATTTACTTGTATGTCTATCGTGTAATGTCTCGTCACCGTGGGATAGAGAAAACGTAATTTCGGTTTCTTTGGGGGTGTCTTGACATGTGAAGAGATTGACAATAAAGCTGACTTTGACTTAGAATCTTAAAATGTCCTTGGTTACAACTATTTCTGTACCTGGCTTGGGAGGTAATTTAATTCAGGTGTCATAAAGTTTGATAATATTGTTGTTGATTTTCGGAACAAGGAAATAGGGTCAAGCAAGCAAATATGAAATCATGATGCGACTCTAGTGAGAATGATGTGTCTTGGTTCAGATAATGGATGGATGGATGGATGGACATTCTCAATTTGACCTCAATTAGTACCTGAGCAGGGGTAGCTCAATCAATCCATCAATCCATCAATCCATCCATCCATCCATCCATCCATCCATCCATCCATCCATCCATCCATCCATCCATCCATCCATCCATCGATCCATCCATCCATCCATTGCCAAGTTTGAGCATGCCAAACAAGGAATTTGACTCCAGTAGAGCTCAGCCTCTGTACAACATTTAGATAGCTAACAACATTCAGGACGACAGGTGCAAAAATTGACAATTATTTTCAAACATCCCCTGATCTTAAACTCCCAGGAGGGCAAGAAAAACTCAGAACTCCTACTAGGCTAAATGAAAAACCTTGAGAAAAGACCACAGATGGGAGGATCCCCCTTCCTGTCATGAATTGAATGGAGCTGGGCGACCAAATGCAGCTTGGACCAGGGTTTATTGAAGGAACTCAAAAGACAGACTATAGATACTCGACCAAGGACATGAATAACTGAACAGAAAGATGAAACAAGACGAGAACAGACAAGTGACTAGAAAAACAAGAAACAAGAAGACATGAGACGCAAACAATCCGACAGGGAGTGACACGCAGACAGGACTTAAACATGACAGGTAACGAGAGGCAGGTAATGGCAATTACATAGATTGTGAGCAGACACAGGAGGGGAGGGGCGACGCGAACAGAAACCATGGCAACATTAAAGGGTCACTTTGGTCATTAGCCATATTAACATTTTTCTATTCTACAAATATGGCTTAATCAAATCTCTGAAGTTTATTAAAAAAAGCAATTCATGTAGGAAATAAATGGCTTTTAGTAAGTGTGACATGGAAATACTGGGAGCATCCATGTTGGTTAGTTTGTGGCCCGGATCAGGCAGCTGCGTGACGTCAGTAAGTTGATAGCATCTTGGCTGGCTCCAATCTCGTCCCCAGCGTTGGTGCAGTGCCAACAATTTTTGACCATAAACAGAGGAAAACTAATGTGAAAAGGCACCAGCGTCATAGAGACAAAGACAAAATATTGCCGGTCTGAGACAGGTATGTATCTGTGATAAGCAGTTTCTGTACCCGATTTTGATCAGTTATTGGGCGATTATTGTGGTTTGTTTACATTGGTTTCCCGTCATGGCAGGCAAGCGCATTTTGCCAGGGAAGTCAGTTTCCTGTCACCCCGCTCACTCTTTGTTTGATCTTCTGCCCTCTGGGAAGAGGTACAGGTGCCTGCGCTCCCGCACCACCAGACTCTCGAACAGCTTCATACTCCAGGCTGTTAGGATCCTGAACTCGCACCCCCTTTCTGCGTAACGTCCTGTACTTTGCGCTATGCTTACTGTCTGCTGTACGCACACTGGCTCAGTTTTGCTCCTCTTATTTATTGGGTTATTTGTTTATTATTTATTCATCGCTCATTTTATTTATTATTTATTGTTTGTGCCTTGTTTTTATTTTGTGTCGTCTACTTGTATGTTTATCGTGTACTGTGTCTCGTCACCGTGGGATGGAGGAAACAGAATTTCGGTTTCTTTGTGTGTCTTGACTAGAGATGCACCGATCCGACTTTTTCAGTTCCGATACCGATACCGATGCCGTGGCTTTGCGTATCGGTCGATACCCGATACCGATCCGATATTATGGTTGACTTAACAAGCTACATAACTCTACATGTGGAACAGAAAAGACCAAAGGCAATGGCATCAGGCAGACTACACAGTTCTTTGCTCTAAATTAGGGGTGTCCAAACTAACGGTCCAGTTTTTATTGGCCTGCAGCAAACTCTGAAAACATAATTGAATATGGCCCGCACAAGAAGCTTGAGCTCAGCTTCTCGGTTTCCACACTAGATGGAGCCCGCCACACAAAGCGTTTGACGTCCCATTAACACCCCCCCGGAAGAGAAGCGAACACGCAGCGTTTGACATCCGATTAGCCTCCGTGTTTGCGCTTGTTTAGAAAACTCTCGTGGCATGCGGCACACGTGCTGCTGACGTATGACGTAGCCCGCGTCCCAATAGATTAAGGAAAGTATCGGCTCACAGATCGGCTGTATTTTCCGAGACCCGATCCATCTATTTTGTTGATATCGGGGCCGATATCCGATCCAGATATCGGATCGGTGCATCTCTAGTCTTGACATATGAAGGGATTGACAATAAAGCTGACTTTGACTTGACTTGATATCATATTATAATTAAATGGTAGCGGAATTGGATAAAGGAAAATTTCTCCCAAAAATTCTCTGTACATGTACGCGTGTTGGATTTCCTGTGCTCTCAGCATCATTACATCACAGTAAGCTGCATTATCTCAGAAAAAAATAATCTCAAATAAACACATCACATAAATTGAGCTATGTATGGTGTGGTTAGTGGGGTAAAGCAGAAATTTTACTAAAAAAATATCATCTGATCCTGTCAGGCCTGATCCTGTTAGGCTGCGTTCCCTGAATTAGCCTACCGTTTGATGACTTTGAGTCCTTAAAGGTCTGTAGCTACATGGCACTTTTTACAAATAACATCAGTCATGACATCAAATCGTGCTGCAGCTTGGTACAAAATTGGGGTACGGGCTGGTGTTTCAATCAGAGATATTGCTTCTAATCTGGTTTCTTGACCCTATCACCACCACCAATCACAAATAGATAACACACCTTTCATATAAAAAAAAGCAGGTGGATTGTCCCAGGGTGCTGCCCTACCGCTGAACTATTTTGAGTAGGAAAAACATAAAGAATAAAATAAAATAAAAGGAATTACAGGAGGATGCACAGTGGGTGGCGCACTGGTTAGCACATCCGCCTCACAGTTCAGAGGGTGCGAGTTCGATTCCACCTCCGGCCTTCCCTGTGTGGAGTTTGCATGTTCTCCTGCCTGAGTGCCTGCGTGGGTTTTCTCCGGGCACTCCGTTTTCCTCCCACATCCCAAAAACATGCATGGCAGGCTGATTAAGCCCTCCAAATTGTCCATAGGTGTTAATGTGATTGCGGATGGTTGTTTGTCTCTGTGTGCCCTGCGATTGGCTGCCTACTGCCCGATGACTGCTGGGATAGGCTCCAGCACGCCAGCGACCCCCGTGTGGACAAGCCGTACAGAAAATGGATGGATGGATGGATGGAATTACAGTAATACATATTTTTTTAATCATATGTATATCTATTCTTAGATAAGCAGCACAAATTGTATATAGTTTATGATGAATAAAAAGGTTTTGTTGGTAAGTTGTTTGATTTTTCGCAAGGGCACAAGAAATAACGAGATACATGGCGTGCCACATTGCAGAGGATTTGCTGCCATTTTGTTGTGGACAACAAGGGTTTTAAAAGGGTAGTAGCGAACCTGAAGCTTAAATGCGGGTTTCCTTCATGAGCACATTTTAGTCAATCTGTATTAGATTGTCTTTGCACCGATGCACAAGCTCTCATCCAACAGAACTTTATGCAGTCAGAGTGTATTGCAATCACCACAAATGGCTGGACTTCATATACAACCCTGAGTTATATTACCAATACAGGACTATATATATATATATATATATAATGAGTGAATGGGAGTTTAAAAGATATGTCCTAGGGCTGTCGAATATTTGGGGAATTGATTATTCTATCAATTATTCCGCCTTTTAATCAAACAATCATTACAATTTTATTTGCATTAAGTTATATTAAAAAAATATGTCGATTACCAAATCGAAAACCAATTGTTTTTGTTAGTTTGGCATTATTTAAAAGTTAAAGAAACAACTGAACACCAGCTAAAGCAATATCACAAAAAGCATTAATGGTCATTGTTTCCCAAAGTAAACGCATATGCTCTTATTTTGATAAACAAAGCTAAATCAGTCTGCTTTACAGAAGGACTAGAGCTATCAAATAATTCATACTTTTGAGAGTCTGAAATCTGTATTTAATAATGACTCTAAACAATCACTCAATTATTAAAATTGATTACTTTTGCCACCTGTACTATGTCCTACAAAATTTAGCACTTGGGTAAATTCACACTGGAACCTAATTGCTGTAGATCAGGCATGTCCAAAGTCCGGCAGGCGGGCCAAATCCGCCCCCCGGTCAGATTTCATACGGCCCGCAGCTTTGGTCATATAATGTATGATTTATGGCCCGCCTGCACTGTCAAACTGAATGAAAAAATCATGAAACTTGAAACTGTAATTCCTTCTATTACCAAAGGGTGGCAGCACCACCTCTCTCCGCTCATTTCTGCCATGGCGACTGCAAAGAAGACGAGGAAAGTTGACATTGAGGGCTGTCGCTTTCAAGAGAAATGAGAATTACAATGCTTCTTCACTGAAAATCAAGGCAATTCTGTTTGTCTAATTTGTAAAGAGACGGTTGTCTTGTTTAAGGATTTCAACCTAAAGAGACACTATCAGACTAAACATGCTAACACATACGACAAGCTAACAGAGAGTGGCCGCGCTGATAAAGTGAAGCAGCTCCAAGCTGAACTGGCATCACAACAGCGAGAGTAAATACCGTAATTTTCGGACTATAAATCGTGTTTTTTTTTCATAGTTTGGGTGGGGGGGGCGACTTATAATGAGAAGCGACTTACGTGTGAATTTTTTCAAAAATTTTCAAAAAAAAATAAAAAAAATGAAACCGCGATAAACGAACCGCGATGTAGCAAGGGATTACTGTAATTTGAATTTCAAGTGATGTCAGCAGCGCGGCACGGCGGTTGTTTACAAAAAGGACAAAGATTGATCACGGGATGACGAAGATGACGAAGGGCCCCACGTACTACCGGCATCATTAGCGACTTTGTTTCTAAGTGACACGGAGGACGAAGAGTTTGAAGGATTTAAGGATTTGGAGTGACACAGAAGGTTTGAAAAACTATTATGGTTTTTACACATGCCCGGTCCTACTCTACAGAGCTCTCTTTCACCTCCGTGGATAGAAGTCGGGGGTCGGCCCTCAGCTGTCCGGGTACGGTGGATGGGGCTCGGTAATGGCTTTTACGCACGCCCGGTCCTATTCTATGGATCTCTTTTCCTCCTCCGTGGCTGGAAGTCCACGCCACCACACCCCTGGAAGTTTGTTTTGTTAAATAAAGAGCCGTTTACCAAACCCACGTCTTTCCTTGTACTTTGTTAACGCTACAATAAAGTTATATACTAGATCTGTGGAATAACGACGAGGTTGACGTCAGGGAGCACGCGTGGCGTTGTTGACAAAGGACGAGGGATTTGATAGATGGATTTAATGATTTAGAGTGCACAGATGGTTTGATAATATTATTGCTTATATCAAAGTCAAAGTCAGCTTTATTGTCAATCTCTCCACATGTCACAACACACAGAGACCGAAATTACGTTTTTCTCTATCCCACGGTGACGAGACACATAACACGATAGACATACACGTACGCGACACAATATAAAAACAAGAAGGCAAAAATTCAAACAATCAATAGTAAGAGTGATGAATAAATAATAAATAAACAGATAACACAATAAATAAGAGGAGCAAAACGGAGCCAGCAAGCATAGCGCAAAAGTAAAAAACATCATAAACAAAAAGGCACAAACAATAAATAATAAGAGTAATAATAAATAATAAATAAACAGATAACACAACAAATAAGAGCCAGTGTGCATACAGACAGTACAGACAGTAAAAGTACAGGACGCTACGCAGAACGGGGGAGCGAGTTCAGGATCCTAACAGCCTGGAGTATGAAGCTGTTAGAGAGTCTGGTGGTGCGGGAGCGCAGGCTTCTGTACCTCTTTCCAGAGGGCAGAAGCTCGAACAAAGAGTGAGCTGGGTGACTCACATCACTCACAATCGTGGTCGCCTTGCGGGTGAGATGGGAGGTGTAAATGTCCTTCAAGGAGGGGAGCGAAGCACCAGCAATCTTACCAGCCGTGTTCACTATGCGCTGCAGGGCCTTCAAGTTGTAGTCAGTGCAGCCGCCACCCCAAACAGCAATACAGCTGGAGAGGACGCTCTCAATGGCGCCGCGGTAAAATGCAGTCATGACGGCCGGAGGAGCGCTCGCTCGCCTGAGTTTCCGCAGGAAGTACAGGCGGCGCTGGGCTTTCTTTGCCAGTGATGCGGTGTTGGTGGACCAGGAGAGATCCTCACTGATGTGCACCCCCAGGAACTTGGCGCTGCTCACTCTCTCCACCACAGCACCGTCGATGGTCAGCGGCAGGTGTTGGGTGTGACCCTTCCGGAAGTCCACAACAATCTCCTTGGTCTTGTCGACGTTCAGCAGGAGGTTGTTGTCCCTGCACCACGTGGTCAGAAGGTCAACCTCCAGCCTGTATTGAGTCTCGTCTCCCTTGGTGATGAGACCCACCAGAGTCGTGTCGTCAGCAAACTTCACTATACGGTTGTCGCTGTAGGTAGCAGTGCAGTCATGCGTCAGGAGGGTGAAGAGCAGCGGACTGAGCACGCAGCCTTGGGGGGCCCCCGTGCTCAGCGTGATGCTGGCGGAGATTTTGTCGCCAACACGTACTACCTGTGGCCTCTGACAGAGGAAGTCCAGTAGCCAGTTGCAGAGGTAGGTACTGAGGCCCAGCGCGTCAAGTTTGCTGATGAGGCGTTGTGGCACAATGGTGTTGAAGGCAGAACTGAAGTCCACAAACAGCAATCTCACATACGAATCCCTCCTCTCCAGGTGGGTGAGGGCCGAGTGGAGGGCAGAGCAGATGGCATCCTCAGAAGACCGTTTGGCTCGGTACGCAAACTGGAAGGGGTCAATGGTGGGGGGGAGAACGGATCGGATGTGCTCCATGACAAGCCGCTCAGAGCACTTCATGATGATGGGCGTAAGTGCCACGGGGCGGTAGTCATTGAAGCAGGACGGAGCGGGTTTCTTCGGCACAGGTACGATGGTGGCAGCTTTGAAACACGACGGGACGACGGCCTGCTGCAGGGAAGTGTTAAAGATGTCCGTGAAGACATCCGTCAGCTCACCAGCGCAGTCCTTCAGCGCCCGACCCGGGATGTTGTCAGGGCCCGCCGCCTTACGGATGTTGATAGCGGCAAGCGCCCTCCTCACGCTGTCGGCGGAGAGGCACAGGGGCAGCTCGTGTGAAGGGGGAGTGGCCTTCAGCGGGCAAGTGCTGTTCTGAGCGTCGAAGTGAGCAAAGAAGCGGTTGAGGTCATTGAGCAGACGGACGTTGCCTTCACAGCTCTGCGGCGCGGGCTTGTAATCCGTGATGGTCTGAATGCCCTGCCAAAGGCTCCGTGCGTACCTGCTGTCCATGAAGTGGGCGGTAATTTTGCACGAGAACGCCCTCTTTGCTTCTTTGATGCCCCGGGACAGGTCGGCCCTCGCAGTCCTCAAGCCAGCCTCATCCCCTGCTCTAAAGGCTTTGTCCCTGGCCCTCAGCAGCCTGAAGACAGCCCCTGTCAGCCATGGCTTCCGGTTAGCCCGAGTGACGATGGATTTTGAGAGAGTCACATCATCAATGCACTTCCTGATGTAGGAGGAAACAGAGTCAGTATACTCCTCAATGTCTGTCCGATCGTCGCAAGTGGCAGCCCTCCTAAACATGTCCCAGTCAGTAGAGCCAAAGCAGTCACGCAGTGCATCAGAGGCACCCTCAGGCCACACCCGTACCTGCTTGCGAACCGGCCTGGACGCTCTCACCATTTGTCTGTACGCTGGCAAAAGCATAACAGTGATATGATCAGAAAGTCCAAGATGGGGGAGGGGGCGGCTTTGAAAGCTCCTTTATGCGAAGAGTAGACCCGGTCCAGGAAGCTGTCGCCACGCGTAGGAAAATTAACATGCTGGTGAAGCCTCGGAAAAACAGACTTCAGGTTAGCATGATTAAAATCCCCAGCGAAGATGGTGAAACCGTCAGGGTGCGCTGTCTCTTGTTCACTGACAGCCTGGTACAGTTCACTAAGAGCCGCGATCCTGTCGCCTTCGATGTTGGAAGGGGGGATGTAAACCGCGACTAGCAGAATCGCGGTAAATTCCCTTGGCAGGTAAAAAGGACGGCACTTAACGATCACGAACTCCGCCAGTGGCGAGCAGTGCTTGCATACCACTACAGAGTCCCGGCACCATTCGTCACGGATGTAGACGCATATTCCACCTCCACGAGATTTCCCCCCTTGTACAATGGCCCGGTCCGCCCGATAGCACGCTAGCCGCTCCAGATGTACGGCAGAGTCCGGAATGTTGACAGTCAACCGAGTCTCAATGAACACGAGCACACAGCAGTCCCGCACTGTCCGGTTTGTAGATCGCAGCAGGCGAATGTAATCCATTTTGTTGTCCAGCGATCGAACATTCGCCAGAAGAATGGAAGGCACGGCCGGGCGAGCAGGTTTGGCCGCCAGCCTGGCCCGGACGCCCCCGCGTTTGCCCCTCTTCAGCCTCCTCGCACACCGCTTTCGACGCTTCCCAACCGGGGGAGGAATAGCAGACGAGCCCGGCGACGCTTCAGGACGTAGCAGTCCGAGCTCCTTTGATGTTCCCGCATCAAAGTCCAGAACGCGACAAAACTCGCTTTGGCCGATGTCAAGCAGAACCTGCCTGTCGTACTTGTAGCACGACTCAGTACGACGAGACGAACAAAAAAAACTGCCGGACAAACACTCATTAGACGGACAAAACACCGTTTGGGCGGGACAGAGAGAGGTCGCTGCGTATGCACGCGCCGCCATCTTGAAAAGTTAATATAATAAGTTATATAATAGTTATTTGATATATAATTTATATATTGTTATATGGGCCTGTGGAATATTTTGAAGTGCAAGCGCCGTCAGCGGTGCGCACCCATTGTTGACAAAGGACGATCGATGGATTTAATGAATTGGAGTGACACAGATGGTTTTATAAACATGTTATTTATGTAATAGTTTTCTTTAATAACTCTGAATGTTACGTCAGGCCCGTTCTCAGCTCTTCATTTGTGTTTATGTCACGTTAGCATACCTATCGTTTAGCCCAGGGGTCTCAAACGCCAGTCCTCGGGAGGCCGCAATCCAACATGTTTTCCAAGTTTCCCTCGTTAAACACACTGATTCAAACGATCAGTTCATCCTCACGTTCTGCAGGAGCCTGATAACTGAATCAGGTGTGTTTAACGAGGGAAACTTGGAAAACATGTAGGAATGCGGCCCCGAGGACTGGAGTTTGAGACCCCTGGTTTAGCCTGTTGTTGCTCGTTCATGTCTGTTCTTGGTGTTGAATTTTGTCGAATAAATTTCCCCCCAAAATGCGACTTATACTTCGGAGCGACTTATATATGTTTTTTTTCACGTTATTGTGCATTTTATGGCTAATGCGACCTAGTATATTCCGGAGCGACTTTTATTCCGAAAATGACGGTATAACTAAAGCAAGCTACGAAGTGGCCATGTTAATACTGTTGATGTTATGAACCTGTAGACGTGACACAAACTATTACTTTCTGAAAGATATTGTAAATGACAAGAGCAAAATTCACTTGTTCTTAGTTAATAACAATAACAGACAAATTTGCATTACTTATAACTCCTGTTTAAAATGTTCATGAGGCAAACATAATTTTAAACTCATGTAAATTTAAGGTATTTCATACAGTTTGTTCAATCTTATCTGACTCTTCAGATATGAATGAAAGGCAGAATTTGTGTTTTTAGACTTGTTCACATCTGCCTGAGTGGCTTATATTTGGTTATTTTGTCATTTGAAAAATAAAGACAATTGCGACAATGAAATTTGTTTTATAACAGTGTGTATTTGCATGAAATGTTTGTAGTTAAAATGTCAGAAAAACGATTGGCCCCCAGGCCCCTTCACTTTATTAAATCTGGCCCTCCTTGCAAAAAGTTTGGACACCCCTGCTGTAGATCATGGGTAGGCAACTCCGGTCCTCGAGGGCCGGTGTCCTGCATGTTTTCTATGTCTCCCTGTTGCAGCAAACGTGATTCAAATGCTCAGGATTGTTATCCAGCTTCTGCAGACCTTGCCTGACCATTTGAATCAGCTGTGTTTCAACAGGGAGACATAGAAAACATGCAGGATACCGATCCTCGAGGCCCGAGATGCCTAACCATGCTGTAGAAGATGTGATAAAGTCTGCACTTAGTGAGTGGGACCTTGACAACATTTAACATCAACAATAATAAATATTGTTGTTGTAATGGGCAATGCAGGAAACATCAAACTAGCAGTAAACGAGGCTGGACAGTCTCCACACGAAGTGTTTTGCTCACACTTCAAACCTGGCACCACAAGCTCGGTAAACGTAGGCAGTGTGAGTATACTGTGACGTTTTTTTTTCACTGTGGTACATCTGCCACAGCTGTGCTAACCATTAATCAAAAATTTTACCGTGCATAAACTTACAATGGTTGTAGTGACTAGATCAGGGATGGGCAAACTACGGCCCGCGGGCCACATCCGGCCCACGGGACCGTTTAATCCGGCCCGCCAACCCTGAACAAATTGTATTATTAAACTTTTTTTTTTTGGTCATTTTACCTGCAATGACTGCGTTTCCCCAGTAGATGGCGAAGCGCTCGCCTGCGCATTTACTACCGGAAGCCGTGTCAGAAAGCTCGGTGCACACTCACAAGTGTGTGTACGTACTCAGTAGTACAGACATGACGCACTCTCGCTCTATTCGTATCAGTCCCGAATTTAGAGCGTGGGCTTTGACGACAGCATTCTTGTAATTCGCGCGGTGAGTTTTCAGATGCAGTTTTGCGCTAAAGCCACCCACAAACCTTCCCCTGGAATCCTTCCATTAAAATGAGTCGCCCAAGGAAAAGCAAGGTGGACACAGTGCCGAGCGTTTAAAAGAGAGTGGCCAATTTGGCTCGACGTACGCGACGTGACGTTCAGCCACTTCAACATCAACCCGTGACAGATCGAGGTAAACGGACCAACACCTCGGATCTCTCCTAAGAATTGCCACAACAAGTTTTACTCCAGACTATGACGCACTAGCAAAAAAGGGAGACCAACAACACTGTTACCACTGAAAATGAACGGGAGGCTCTCAAGTTTATTGTAAAAAAATGCATTTTGAATATGATTCGTACACATAGCAGGGATTGAAACTAGCGACCATTCTCATTTTCAAACAATGAAGGATGCTCAAGGACAGTGATGCACCACCTATTTGCGACTAATCTTAACCTGTAAAGTTCGAGTGTGTAAAGCAGGGGTGGGCAAACTACGGCCCGCGGGCCACATCCGGCCCACGGGACCGTTTAATCCGGCCCGCCAACCCTGAACAAATTGTATTATTAAACTTTTTTTTTTTTGGTCATTTTGCCTGCAATGACTGCGTTTTCCCAGTAGATGGCGAAGCGCTCGCCTGCGCATTTACTACCGGAAGCCGTGTCAGAAAGCTCGGTGCACACTCACAAGTGCGTGTACGTACTCAGTAGTACGGACTTGGCGCACTCTCGCTCTATTCGTATCAGTCCCGAATTTAGAGCGTGGGCTTTGACGACAGCATTCTTATAATTCGCGCGCTGAGCTTTCAGATGCAGTTATGCGCTAAAGCCACCCACAAACCTTCCCCTGGAATCCTTCCATTAAAATGAGTGGCCCGAAAAAAAGAAGTGAGTGCCGAATGTTAAAAAAAAGAGTGGCCAATTTGGCTCGACGTACGCGACGTGACGTTCAGCCACATCAACATCAACCCGTCACAGATCAAGGTAAACGGACCAACACCTCGGATCTCTCCTAAGAATTGCCACAACAAATTTTACTCCAGACTATGACGCACTAGCAAAAAAGGGAGACCAACAACACTGTTCCCACTGAAAATGAACGGGAGGCTCTCAAGTTTATTGTAAAAAAATGCATTTTGAATATGATTTGTACACATAGCAGGAATTGAAACTAGCGACCATTCTCATTTTCAAACAATGCAGGATGCTCAAGGACATTGATGCACCACCTATTTGCGACAAATCTTAACCTGTAAAGTTCTTAAGGCTTACTTTAAGGAGGTGTTTCCCGTTTCCTCACCTCTGTTACCAGGTGTTTGCGAGTTAAAACTCTGCTCTGATTTTCAGATAGTCCTCACCGTGTTGCTGTTTTGATTACTTTATTTGGATGTATGCTTTCACCGATTCTTCAAGATGATATATTTGGTCAGAATGTTTGCCGTTTGATGTGATCTCATAAGATAAACATCTTTCATTAATCTGACCTGCAGGCACTGAAGTGATGGAGATTGTTATTCATAATAACAGTGTCGTATTTTATGAGAATCACTGATAGCAGTTTTTTAGTGAATTATTTTTTTAATGCTGTTAATAAATGCATTTGTTTTCAAAAAAATAGTTTGGAATATCCATGCTTTACTACCTACTAAAGGCCAAGATCTTTTATGCAATGACCTTTACAGGTCGCTTATATGACTTCACACAACGCCTACGTCCATCTGCTCCTGGTCCGGCCCTCCGGTCCAAATTTAGAACCCAGTTCGGCCCGCGAGTCAAAAAGTTTGCCCACCCCTGGTGTAAAGGCTTACTTTAAGGAAGTGTTTCCCGTTTCCTCACCTCTGTTACCAGGTGTTTGGGAGTTAAAACTCTGCTCTGATTTTCAGATACCCCTCACCGTGTTGCTGTTTTGATTACTTTATTTGGATGTATGCCGATTCTTCAAGATGATATATTTGGTCAGAATGTTTGCCGTTTGATGTGATCTCATAAGCTAAACATCTTTCATTAATCTGACCTGCAGGCACTGAAGTGATGGAGACTGTTATTCATAATAACAGTGTCGTATTTTATGAGAATCACTGATAGCAGTTTTTAAGTGAATTATTATTATTATTATTTTTTTAATGCTGTTAATAAATGCATTTGTTCTCAAAAAACTTGTTTGGAATATCCATGCTTTACTACCTACTAAAGGCCAAAATCTTTTATGCAATGACCTTTACAGGTCGCTTATATGACTTCACACAAAGCCTACGTCCATCTGCTCCTGGTTCGGCCCTCCGGTCCAAATTTAGAACCCAGTTCGGCCCGCGAGTCAAAAAGTTTGCCCACCCCTGGACTAGATGGAACAGCTTGCTTGACATGATTGAGAGATGCTTGGAACAACCACAAGCTGTTGCTACAGCTCTTTTAAGTGATGATCTTAGACACAATGCACGTGACTTCTGAAATCACAAATCCTGAGTATTTTGTAAAATTTCTCACACCATTCACGGCTACCATTGAGGAGTATGGTGAGTCCCAGCACATCAATCTCTCATTTCAAATAAATGATTCAAGACAGCATGGTATGTAATGCCAGATACCCAAGCCTCATTGCACAAATTAAGGCAGCTATATTAAAGTGGTGAATTTGTGTCCAGTACTTACAGCTTTCCAACTGCATAATGCAGGTCTGAACATCCATGGGGAAGTTTTTTAGATCCATGGGACATGAGAGCGTTAACGTTAATCTGAAAGTGTACAGAAAAATGTATAAGTGAGAAGTAAGTGAAATACATTGACAGTGTTGAACTGTGAACTGAAAACAATGCATGGCTCTAGAAGTAGCTTGGGTGAAAATCACAAAACAAACACGACAAGTTTAAGCATTTTATGTGCAAGTAAAGTGCTTGTGAACAGTATAAATTGTATAAAATAAATAATTACAAATGGGTGTTTATAATAGTAGAATATAATAGTTCACTGTGAATTAATCCCGTGTTATTGTGTTTCAATGAAAAAACAATGGAATGTATTAGCTTAACAACTACAAAGTTGCATTTGAGTACCGTAATTTCTAGAGTATAATACATTATGGACTTCAAAAGCAGTTTTTTTCCACCTGCACTTGTGTATTATGAACTTCACCATTTTGCTGGTAAGCATTCTCAAAAATTTGATTATTATCGGCATAGTAATTTGAGAGAATGGAAGTGTAAGTGTAAGATAAGTTGTCTTAGCTTTCTAACAGTTTCTGCTTTCACTCGTCAACTCAAGATATGAACACTGGTACCTAGATGCATGTCCCTTTTGAGCTGCGTGCCTATGACAACGCTTCATTTGATCTACAACGACCAATCTGATCTTTCATTTTTTGTCATTTTTCATTTCGATCATTTATTTAATTCATCATAAAGAAAAAAAACAAATACAAATGTTCTCTAACCTAGAATGAAATGGAGCAGAAAGACGACTAGTTTTACTTTATCTGCTGCTTTTCTTCCCATAATTAAGTTACAATATGCATTGTATTTAATTATTACGTCAACATTGCTTACATGGCTGCCATGTCGGCACGTACCTACCCAAAATGGGGGAAAATGAGCTATGTGTCTTGGATGCAATCAAGCAATGCTTCTGTGGTGAAAAATACTGTGTGGTACTGTTAATTATTACTTTTGAGAGCCTGAAATAATAATCAACAGATTTGGATCATCTTTAGTTAAACAATGTGTCTAAATGATTACTGAATTGGTTTGGTTTTTCAACCTTTTTAAATGTTATTTATTGGTTTTAGCCTTGTATTTGACTATACATTGTACAATGTCACTGCGGAACCAAAATGTTGCTGAGGGTCTGCTGGACTGTTTCTCTGCTCCTTTTCTACTTGATGTAAGAGTAACGTGGAACTCACCTTATAGAGTATAAAACATTTCCATTCTTAAAAATCCGCAGCAACTTGTTGTCTGTTGTAACCTCATGGAAGTGTGCACCCTTTTCATTGGCGAAGAACAGATCTGGCTTCCAAATGGAGTCTAACATAGAGGGGTCCAAATCCAAAGAGTCATCTGGATATTCTGCATAGGCAAGCCTGGGATCATTCCACTGCTGACGAAGGAAAATGTTCACGCGATAGTCCTAAATGCACAAGAAATAACAATATGAAGATTAAGCAATACCACGTGGCATCTGAAAACGCATCAACACACAAATTGCATTTGGTGATAGAAAGTATTGAATTAGATTACGCATGTTATTTCAAGAGGGAGTTTTTTTTGTGTGGACTGTGCAAAAGCTAGAATTTTAAGTTTACCTGTGTAAAAAAGTAGTATTTGTACTGTATGTAGTGTGTATTCAAATCATACAGTAAACCATTAGAATTAGAACCCTTTATGATAATGACACTAGATAGGCTATGATTGATTTTAATACAATAAGATAAAGCATGAAGCAGAGAAGTGACATTTTAAATATTTTTATTCAATCATTGTTTTTTTTGGACTTCATGATTTCATGATTTTTCTGCCTTCTCTGACCATCTCTGTTACAATGTAAAACATTACTTAATAGACAGACTGAGATACGTAACAAACTTAGCTAAGTGGAAGTAGTTCCCACCATGCAGATCATTAAATCAAGATCACTATAGCTTAGTTACCTTCCCCTGTATACTAAGGATATAAAGTACGTATGTTACCCCTCGAATGACTGACGTATCAATATTTCCATTTGAGAATCAATTTCAGCGGATACAGATATGGTATCGGACGTACTGATATCTCAGTATTGACCTGCACATCACTGACTTGTGCTGCTTGTTGAATTCAACTATCAGTTACGCAACTTCCCAACATGGAGTAAAGAAAAAACTGTGACTACCGCGCTACCTGTGAGTCTAAGGGCCTGATTTACTAAGATCAAGTTCACATCAAGTGTAATGGTGATGAAGGACACTTTATCTAAAAGAGGATTTTTAGGTAGCTCTAATGGTTTCTTTTCACCATGCAACATTTGGATGAGAACTGCGAGCACAACCAAGCACATGATTGAGTTACAGACATATATCGCTCCAATAATTTTTGTGAAGCCAACAATTTATCTCATTCTAGTACTCGGCCATCCTGCATAATTGCATTTCAAAGTTGGAATAGCTGCTCTGCGATACCACCAGACAATTGTCACAGTGCGCTGAAATGATTTTGACACAAGGACATGCAGAGTGGAAACTAGTTTTGTAATAGGTGCCCGGATTCATTGTCAGAGATGGGACGAGACACAAACAGTGAGACAAGATACGTATCTCACGAGATCGATTTCATGAGAATGATTTTTGCAAAACGATCAAATAATGACTAATCTGATAATTTTCCAGTTTTTAAAGTGTGTAGATGAAAAGAAAATGAATGTTCTACCGTAATTTCTGGATTATACTACTTTTGTTCAAGTTTTGAACCCTGCAGCTTGTCGTCCGGTGGATTTTTCGTGATTATTGTGATGACTTGATCACTTATACACTTGTAAAAAGGCTGTAGACTGCTGTTGTGCGGCAGCGCTTCACTGGGTGGAGGGACATGTGACATGGTCACTGATGAGAAGAGTGGTGTGTTGATCGCATGTCCATCTGCCAGGCAAATAGTGCCGTATAAATGACACAAAGAAGAGACAGAACGAGTTCAAGACAGATATTACTGAAGAACGGAAGCTTTTATACACAAACCCTCATTTTGGGGGACAAGAGAAATGCATATGATGCCGCTTTTAAGTTAAAGGCAGTCGATTTGGCTCTTAACAAGCACTGTAGAGGTTTCTGCCAGTCACTAGGGGGCACTGGGCTATTGTTGATGACATCTTGTTGCGTCACCCTTTATTTATTTCCTGGTCACGTGTAGCTCGCTAGTTTAATGTAACTTGGTGCTTTGTGCGTGAATAGAATTAGCATGAACAGACCCTCATCGTGTAAAATGCTAGAAGAAATGCATAAAAGCGACAACGAAAGAGAGAGTGAGAAAGTGTGTGGCGAAGTATATCTGACGCTATTCCAATTCGACATTGAGGAGGAAGACTTCGATGGTTTCAGTGCACAGGAGGAAGATGAAGAGGGCTCTCAGTGACTTTTACTGCTATATTTGTAACCAGCCCTGTTAGTGCTGTGCAACACGGTAGGTTGCTGCTTTGTTACCGCCGCGTCTCAGTGACTTCTACTGGTATGTTATTTTTATCCAGCCCTATCAGTGCCGTGTTACTTCCGTGTTGCTGCGGTATTACTGCCGCGTCACAGGCAGTGTTTGGAAAGAAATGTTAAGGTATGTTATTAAAACTTTAAAAAGGCTTTCTGTTTACTGTCTTTCTTTGTAAATAACTTGCGTGCACATGCGGCTTTTAGTACGGTGCGGCTTATTTATGAAAATAAAACAAAATTGGTTTCTTATTTTTGCTCGTGTGGTTTATAATCAGGTGAGGTTTATGGTCCAGAAATTACGGTAGCTCTAAAGTGCAAATCTGAACATAAACAGGGGAGTCACTTTTGTTACAGGCTTGTTTTTTTTTAAATACTGCTTCCAGTAACACCTGCAGCTGAGAGCTTTTCGGTTACTGAATAGTTTAAGAAAAAATATATTGTTATCAAAGTGCCAAACATAAAACAAATAAAGTAAGCATTAATGGAAATAATTACAATAGTGACCTTATTACTACTTGGCACCATATCATCTATGGCCTCTCGAGTTATACCATTTAATGGCACAATAAGTCCACAATTAGTTTGTGCGTGTTCGTGTGTTAAGACCTCAAAAGTACTGTTTCTGTTGAGCTTCAGTGACAAAAATACCTACCACTATGCGACTGATACGTACCAGCACACGTGATATGCGGCCAACTTTAAGATCAAACTGACCAGCGAGATTGTGTGCTGCGCACGGATCACGTTATGTGTGGCTCCCAAACCATGCAGCCTCTCGTATCGTCGCAGCCATGTTGCAATCTTTGTCACAACAGACTGTATGATTTGGACGAGAAAGTTCCAAATAGGTGAAAGTTCTCTTAAGGACATCGGCTACATTCACCACAGGGTGGGTTTCAAAGTGGGCGATTGTACAGTCCGAAATGACAAAAGCCACAAGAAACTAGATCTTATGCTGCGCAAGGACGGTGTATTCTCCTTGTTGCCTCTCATCTTGCCTGCGCTTCATCATACTTAGGCACAGAGGTGTTGTTTGCGCCTCACTTTCTGTTGCAGTATTTAGAGATACAAAATCCACTCCTGTCTCAGGTTTGACAAATCATGTGAGTGCTAAATGAATCTGTTTGCATGCACTGCTCTCAGAATGCACAAAGTAGTGTGGAAATTTAGTGAATTTGGCAGCCACAATCCTGGCTGTGCTCGGTTAGTAAATCAGCTGTTTGCGTGTGCAATCAAGTTTGCTCCCCTTTTTGCACATGCAAAACCTTTGGAACTCAGACTCTAAATGGCAGCAATTCTATAAAAGTATTTTTGAAGATACTGTTCAATTTAGATATGAGGAAATCAAACATTTAAACACAATCCAACAGATTGTGTAAATATACAATACTACAAATAATTCCAACAATTCGATCTTTAGAAATTTGCTTCACTCTGTAATTTGGTGTTGCAGGGTCCTCTTCCATACAATTATTTTTGAAGACGCTGTTCAATTGAGATGATGAAATGAAACACTACACAACTCAAGTTCACAGTTCAATTAAGACATGATGAAATTAAACACTACACAATTAAACATGTCTGTTTCACAAGGATGTACTATACTATTCAGTAATTCAAACAATTTAATCTTAATGACCCATTATCATTCACTGAGCTGTACCTCTTTGATCCACGTCATTAAATTTTTTTACTTCCTGTAATATCATTTTGTAGATTCTTCCTAAGGCATTTGATGTGAATGTAATTCCTTCACATTGTAAAAGAGAGAGAGAGAGAGAGAGAGAGAGAGCGACAGAGAGCGACAGAGAGCGACAGAGAGCGACAGAGAGCGACAGAGAGAGACAGAGAGAGACAGAGAGAGACAGAGAGAGACAGAGCGAGGGAGATAGAATTATAGAATTATAAATATTTAAAAAATATCCACAATTATGTGGAGAAGCCTTTTTATGGGGAAGGAGGGTAACACTGGTTATATAAACTTCAATTACTTTTATCCTAATGTAATTTGTGGCTAGATGTCATTTTAAATGTGTTGCTCTATCTAGAGTTTGTGTTCTTATATTGCAAGTGGGTCCCAGAGATGACATTTATAGTATTGTTAGGAGCAAAACATTTGGAAATGTGTCAAAGTGTTTTGGTTTTCTGTCCTGCATATTTCCTCATACTAATCCCAGTTATTAGTTGTAGCATTGACATGTACACAAAATGAAGAAATATGAATGTACCCTTACATCAGCACTGAATTGGTGGACTGTAGTTATCAGGAGCAACACTTGAACGAACATGTACATGTTTTTACTTGAAGTGTTCTGCTCTAAAGCCAAACCTTTGACAATGTAATTTCTCCCTTTGTGCTCTGCTCACACACAGAGAGAATAGATTAAGAGGGATTGCGTGAGCAATTGAAAAAAAGAGAGTCGAACAGCAGTAAATCTGTTTAACATAGTAGATAGCGTGTGCAGACTACAGCGACCAAACCGGGCTTTAAGCCTTCCTTCTGTGTGTGCATGTGTGTGTGACTTACATTAGATATTTAATATTAACCTTAAATCTCTTGACCTTCCTGTATTTGTTTCCACTTTCAAGGTAAAAAAAAGTGTTTCAGAAAAGATATCTCTGAAAAAGTTCCTCTTTTTTTTAATATTTACTTAAAATTATATTATTGGCAATACTGACTATTTAATCTCTAATAAAACTAAAATAACCACCATTTTTTGTCTATTAATGTCACTTCCATTCATGCCAGTAAACCATATTTAAACGTGGTAATGATACGAGGTTATGTCACTGGGAACTCCCATTTATCAAGAGGAAACGAGTTGTGGGTGGCTCATAAGACAGATGGTAAAGAGGAGAGAAAGGTCTCAATCCTAAAGTAACATATGGTCCCTGTATACGTATGTTCCTCTTTCTGGACCGGTTTGAAGTATGAACTTTCGATCAAAACCTCACTGTTTGTCTTGACCCTTTCACTTTCCCTCATAACTGAATAGGCCCTTATTGGCCATATGCCACTCACAAGTTTTCAAATCACTCAACAGCTTAGAGCAGGGGTGGGCAAACATTTTGAATTGCGGGCCGAATTGGGTTCTAAATTTTGACTGGGGGGCCGAACCAGGAGCAGATGGATGTAGTGTTTGTGTGAAGTAATATAAACGACACGTAAAGGTAATTGCATAAAAGGTTTTGGCCTTTAGTAGGTAGTAAAGCATAGATATTCAAAAAAAGCTTTTTGAAAACAAATGCCTTTATTAACAGCATGAAAAAAGAAAATTTCACCCAAAAACTACTAACAGTGATTTTCATTAAATATGACACTGTTATTATGAATAACAGTTTCCATCACTTCAGCGCCTGCAGGTGAGATTTATGAAATATGTTTATCTTATGAGCCGAAATCACATAAAACGGCAAACATTCTGACCAAATACATCCTCTTTAAGGATCAGTGAAAGTATACATCTAAATAAAGTAAGAAAGAAATCAAAACGGTGACGGATATCTGAAAATCAGAGCAGAGCCCACGCTCAAAATTCGGCACTGATAGAAATCGATGGCGGAGTGCGCCGAGTCCATACTATTGCGTACGCACAAGCACTTGTGAGTGTGCACTGAGCTCTCTGACACGGCTTTCGGGTGTTCCCCATCTACTGGGGAAACACAGTCATTGCAGGGAAAATGACCCAAAAAAATGTTTAATAATACAATTTATTCCGGTTTGGCGGGCCAGATTAAACGGGCCCGTGGGCTGGATGTGGCCCGCGGGCTGTATTTTGCCTATGTCTGGATTAGAGCAACAGTATGCATACACATCCTGCTGCCACCATTAGAAGTTCGTCTATTGGTCATTGAGTTATATTGGTTTTGATTTGAAAAGAAAAAAAAAAAAAAACTTCTCACAAACACTTCTCACAGTCTGCCTGTCACAAACAAGAGTTTATTGTTGCTCTTTTATTAACCACACTGGTTATTGTTATCTCCCAGGATGAAAGTTCCTCTTGTGTGTTTCAGTTGCTCCTTTTTGTAAGAAGGTAAGATATTATTTTGTCTGCCATTTCCAAAACAGAGCTGCAAAATACTGTGCTTCTCTCCATCGTCTCCTTTAATAATGATCATTTTTGTCAAAAACACTTGATGGCATGATTGCTTTCTCCTTGACCTGAAGCAAATTTAGCTTAATCGTTGGAGTCAAATGACATTGTAGTTATTGGTTAGTCTTTGAGGATGTCTTCTACCTTCTACCTGGTTGTTGTTTTATAACAGGTGTAGCGGACATTGATTCATCGTCATAATTTAATTATTGTGTGTTGTTACCCTGTCTTTGTTTACTGCCGATTTGTTTGTTCCATTGTGTATTGCTGAAGTCCCTTTGAGAGGGACGCATAACGGATTGACGGGAGTTTTCTTCCTGGGTTATGTGACTGGGGAACACGGAAGTACAAAAATAAACAACACGTTGCTGCCTAGTTAAAAAGTAGAACTTGCCTTATGTTTTCACTCTGCAATTTCTACAATGCAAAGATCTTTATGACTAGTCTAATCAGTCTCTCCCAGACTCTGCCACGGTGGGAAGGAAAGGAAGGATCAAAGTCCATTTTGCTCCTTCTGTTCGAAGACTGTTTTGAATCACGCAATGTGAGCTGATTTGAATGGGAAAGAGAAGCACTTGTGGATGTGAAGACCAGACCCTTGAAAATCAAGATTGAAATTAAATTATATTTTAAATTAGTATCATGTTCAAACGTCAACATGAGGCCCGGAAGAGCGAAGTCAGTGTAAAGTGAGGAGGATCTAATTGGAGAATAAAGTGAAGAGGATCTAATTAGAACTGGAAAATTGACCAATCTTTCTCTGACATGTTCCTCACTCATGGACGCAACAGTTACTTGCTATTAAGGATGGTATGAGACACAAATCCCATGAGACAAGATGTCTCACGAGAATGAGTCCACGAGAATGAGGTAAGATTTTTGCAAACTTTCTACTAAAAAATAATTATTATATTAATATTATAATTATTATAATATAATTATAAATTTCCCAGTTCTCCAAATGTTTACTTTTTATTGAGTAGACAGCTAGAAAGTGAATTATCTCATGCTACACTAGATCTGGTGAGACTCCCCCTCCACGCAAGGAAAATGTAATGGCCGTGATGATTAGGGATGGGAATTGATAAGATTTTTACGTTTCCGATTCCATTTTTGATTTCGTTTAACGATTCAAGACCTTATCGGTTGGTTCTCTTATCGATTCTTATTCAGAAAAAAAGAAAAATCTTTTTTTTTTATATATTGCAACTTTGTGTAAATATGACATTACAAACCTAAGAGTGAAGAACGCAAAAAATGTTTTTACAATAGAAATCTTCACCTACCGAAAATCAGGGGGTTCTACAGTGGCAAACGGGAGCATGCCTTTAACTACAAATTTTGTCTCTGGATGATGACATTTCTGTGCTTGGACATTTTGCACTTCCTTGCCTCCGTGAACGGATAAGCTAGAGGTACAGTACTGTTGGCATCTGACCAGTCAGACGGTGTCTCTCGTTGTCATCTAAAATAAAACATGAGACGCGATTTGCATGACAGATTTTACAATTATAGAAAAAGAGCTACCACAAAAAAGCA
Organism: Syngnathus typhle; assembly: GCF_033458585.1. Classification (NCBI taxonomy): domain Eukaryota; kingdom Metazoa; phylum Chordata; class Actinopteri; order Syngnathiformes; family Syngnathidae; genus Syngnathus; species Syngnathus typhle. Next base: position 20,899,027 of record NC_083740.1, read on the forward strand.
GTGTTACCTGCAGTAAAACTGCACGTCGAGCTACATCAGGACTTTAAAAATATCTTCTAAATTTCAGCGACGGCTCTGTAACATTAATGCGACCAGAGCGGTGCAGTTGGGCGGTCGGCGGCGCGCTACGGTTGAGCGTTCTCTCTCGCGCTCTCTCTCTCGCTCTCTCTCGCTCTCGCACACACGCAAACCGGATATCATACGGAGGCCGCCATTACAGATGTGCAGAACGGATGCGCAAGACACGTCAGCTATATAAAGAGCGAGAGTTCAGTTCTCAACCTAAATCCGTATTACAGGTAATATTTTATTTCACAACACTTTGCCTTGTTCCTTTCTTCTCTGCTGTTCACTTCAAACACGCTCCATGCGACCGCAATGCTCTCGTATCAGACAAGGCTTGCTCGATCACCTGCTCGTTTGCTGTCTGTCACAATGTACCCTACACAAATCCGAAACATTTGTTGCGGCTCCGAGTCACGACGAGGGGCAAGTTTTGGTTTCCAAGGGTGTTTTTATTCCTCTTCAACGTCTCTCCCATACAGAGCCGCCTCTTTCCCGTGCGCGCACGGAGCGCGGTGGTGCGTTTACGGGCAGTCGGAGAAATCAAGGCCAACAAAAAAAATTACATCCAGCCTAGTTAAGACCATACCAAAGACTATAAAAATGGGACCCATTGCCTCCCTGCGTGTGTGACGATCATTGGGACTTAAAAAAATAAAAAATAAAATTAAAAAAAAAATTTTTTTTAATTTTTTGTACCCATGTATAATGCGCACCCCAGATTTTAGGACAATAAATCAGTTAAATACACGGACAAAAACGGTAATACATTTATATAAATAGATAATACATTTATAATAAATATATGAATACGATGAAATAAAATGATACGACTGGCATAAAAACAAGTATAAACGACATTAAAATAAAACTCACCATTACATTGAATTAGTGGGAGCACTGAGCTTGTTTCTCAGAAACGAGCCGGTCCCATCTAGGCGTAATCGGAGACAATGACATCCGAAGTGGTTAAGGTTTGTCTTTTAATGCAGGAGGCTTGGTCTCCATGTGCCGAAGCAGTTTTGAGGGCTTCATTGCCTCGCTAGCTAGCCTGTCGCCACATATTATGCAGAGTGGGCTTGGCGCGTCATAGTGTTTTAAATGCAGCTTTCCTTTTCTTAGAAGTGGTAGCCTCTTCTTCTTCCGTCTCCTCTGGCTTTTTTTCCGTTCCAAAGAAGCTTTCCAAACATCTCTGTTTCTTGCTCATTTTTGCTAGCTTTGCGGGCTCGACTGGGGAAACATGTCACGTGACCGGGACGAGCGTCTTGACCTGAATTAATTGATCGTCGATAAAAACACTTTTTTTTTCTGTGCAGCTTGGCGGCGCGGTATTAAGTGACCCACAGACCGGTACCGGTCCGCGGCCCGGTGGTTGGGGACCACTGCTGTATAGGTCACCGGCAGTGTTCCCTCTAATTTTTCAAGTGTCTGAGCAAACACACAATCTTAAGCTCCCTGCGCACACTGTGGAATTCCAACAGGTTTCAAATGACATTTCTGATGAATGGGATGCTTGAGGTAGTCTTACTTCCATTCCTTCCATATTTTTCCCTCCGTAAACTTGCTCGCCACTTTGGCTTTACTGCATGTTTTGCAGGAGACCTTTCTCATTCGGAAAATAGAAAATCTCAGAGTTTCACCGTTTCCTCTTGTACTTGCACACACTCCGACAGCCATTCAATCTTAAAAGAACTGCGGCATCTCTTGTTTATTTTGACTTGGCAAATGGATTTGTCGTTGCTCATTCGTTTCGCCATGATTAGCTAATTTAGCATTTGCATGGCTTGACGCCACGCACTGTCGTTAGTTAGGTAACCTGCGCGGCACGGATGGGCAGGACAAATGTTCAGGCACTGCCAATCCTATGATTGGCTGTGTAGTGTAAGTGAACCATATCATATCATTGGCTGCACACTTGTAAATTACTGATTTCCGCTACAAAAAGGCACAGAAAGAAAATCATTCGTCCACTTAATTAGATTAGATTTAATTAAATTAGATTACGTCTAACATTAGATATTAATCAATCAGTTTATGGTGAATTCTATTTTGTGCGCAGCATGGAGTTTCTTGTGTGCAGAGACTGCGCGACCAGTGCGCAATTGCGCAGCTTCGAGGGAACACTGGTCACCGGTGAATCATAGTATTGCCGCATAGTGAAAGACAGCCAGCTAGTTTAGAATGACTTATTTAATTAGCTCCAAATAATGATTTTGGATTACGGAGTGTGTGTGGGTGTGAATGTGTGTGGGGGGTGGTGCAAAGTGCTAACGCCTTCACACCACCTGCGGAATGGGTGCGTTGCGGTCTCTGTACAGTACACATACTGAAGACACACGCACTGCAATTCACGCTGCATGCGGAACAAATGTTTTGCGTGTCTGGAAAGTCTGCACCTCCTTGGACCACAAGATCACAGAGGTTCATGCTGAAGAGTTGAGTTCACCCAATAACCACCATAGACCCATATAGAGACTCATTTGTAAATGATAGCCACATTTCCCTTTCAGATTACGTGTACTGACTGCACGTTATGACAACATAAACTTGGAAATAAATGACCATCCAAGATGAACAAAAATATTGATACGGGCTACCATGACTACTGTAATGAAATGGTCAAATGTGGATACTACTCCAGGATTAGCTCAACAATTAAAATTATAAACTAAATTATAAAATGTTAAATTATTTTAATAGTAGGCATACAACTTATGTATTGACAGTCTATGTTGCCTTATAAAAGGCTTTTAGATTTTTGGGGCTCCAGACAGTTATGTTTTTTGTTTTTTTTGGGCCAATATGGCTCTTTGAACATTTTGGATTACCGAACCCTGACAGCCAGTGTGTTTCGACTCATTGACTCCAATGCTTTCTTTCCCTTGCGCCGTTCGTATGCAATGCATCTGTTTTGCATGCAGTGTGACTTAGGGAGAACAAAGAAAATCTAAAAATAGATGAGCCTTTTGTTTAACTAATTCGTGCCTCATTTATTATGAACTTAGTCAATGTAAAGATTGTAACCAAAATTCAGGGGAAGATTCCTATAAATTTAAAGAATACCTAACTAGGTAGTAAATCCAGGTTGATAATGATAACCTTCTGGTTTAAGCTTGTTGGAGCAATTGAACCCAAACACTGCTTTGGTTAAAAGTTTTGCAGTAATTACCACACAACCAATGACAGCGTGATTTTAAGAATAAAGACTATTAAGAGTATTTTAACACTGATGTTTTCTAATTTATCCATATTCTAATTTAACAATGTCTATTAAATTGTGATACAGTACTTGAGGGCAGACTCTGAATACTATGTGTGTGAGGGTATTCGATAAAGTGAAAGAGCCATCCAGGGCGCTTGCATGTGTTGGCTTACATGTTGAGCTCTTGATTTGTGAAATAAAGAGCCGGTTACCAAACCCACGTCTTGCCTGGTACTTTGGTAACGCTACAATATAGTTGTATACGTAGATCTGTGGAATAATTGGAGCCACCAACTGACAACGAGGCTGACGTCAGCGGCGCACGGAGGTCCGGAATCAACAGCTGTTTTTTTTGTTTTGTTTTTTTTGACACAGAGAATGAATATTCCGGAGGATTTAATGATTTGGAGGGACATGGATGGTTCGTTAAAATTGTTGTTTATATTACATTTATTTGATATATCTAGTCTGACGTCCACGGCGCGCGTAGTCTTTCCGGCGTCAACAGCTGTGTTGTTTTTTTCATTTTTTTTTTTCAAGTGACACGGAAGACGAAGACTCTCATGGATTTGTTGATTTGGAGTGACACGGATGGTTCGATAAAATTGTTGTTTATATTATTATTTCATACATGGTTTATATATTGTTATATGGGCCTGTAGAAAAATTTGAACTGCAACGCGCCGCTGACGTCGGACTTGTTTACATAAAGGAGGACCAACTTGATCGATGGCTTTAATGATTTGGAGTGACACAGATGGTTTGATAAAGGTGTTATTTATGTTATAGTTATTTGAATAACTTATTGTTACATCAGGCCCGTTCTCAGCTTCTCGTTTATGTTTATGTCACGTTATCATACCGTATCGTTTAGCTTGCTGTTGCTCGTTCATGTCTGTTCTTGGTGTTGGATTTTGTCGAATAAATTTTGAAAAATGCGACTTATACTCTGGAGCAACTTATATATGTTTTCTTTCACTTTTTTGGGCATTTTATGGCTGATGCGACGGATATTCCGGAGCGACTTTTAGTCCAAAAAATACGGTAAACTTCAGATGTAAATAATTGTGCTTGACCATAATTATCCAGATTATCTTATTTATCAATTATAAGACCTATTAGTGTTTGTGCTTTCAAAATGGTTGCAGTTTTGCAACCATTTTGAGTGGTTTTGTGATTGATATTAATAGTTTTAGAAATTGAGGTTCAGGAATCATTGTAGAGTTTAACCATTTAGAATAAACTGTAATGAGTAACAGTAATTAGTACTTCTCGGTTTCAAAAACGTTGGTGACATACTCTAAGGCAGGGGTCACCAACTCCGGTCCTCAAGGGCGCCAATCCAGCCCGTTTTAGGTGCAGCCCTACAACAACACACCTGATTCAAATAATCAGGATCGCTATCAGCCTTAATAGAGCTTGCTGATGAGCTGATCATTACATCACTACATATCTACAGATTCTACTAAATTCTACTAAGTTTAGATGTGTTAAAATAAGTTTAAATGTAGTATTTATTGTGGACGAATTTGTGGTAAGTCGAATTGAGTAACGATTTGGCCATAAAATATGAATACTGATTGCTATATGCCAGGGGTCACCAACACGGTGCCCGCGGGCACCAGGTCGCCCGTGAGGACCACATGAGTCGCCCGCAGGACTGTTCTAAAATTAGCTCAAATATCTGCACTTGTCAGTGAGCTGCATCTATTTATTTTACAGGCAAACCTCGGTTTTCGAACATCCCGGTTCTCGAACAAATCGGAATTCGAACAAAAAATTAGAGATTTTTTTGCTTCGGTTGTCGAACAAAATTTGGCGGTCGAACCTCGCGAGATGAGCCGGGAGGACCCGACAAAATACGACCGCACGGCCCGGATGCCGACTGACTCCGTTGTTATTGTATTTTCGTTACTTTGAGGATTACATAACCCCCAATCATGCCTCCAAAGAAAGCAAGTGGGAGCAGTAAAGCCATCCTAAAACACAAAGACGCTCTTAAAGCAATGCGACAGTGAGAGCCCGGCACGTTGCGGTTGCGCGATCGGACCAAATTAAGCTCCTTGCGCACTGAGGTCCACTTAAATTTTGGAACGTACATCCGGACTTTAAAAATATTTTCTCAATTTTAGCGACAGCTCTGTCACAATAACGCGACCAGCGCGCTGCAGTTGCGCGATCGGACAAAATTAAGCTCCCTGCGCACTTAGGTCCACTTAAATTTTGGAAAGTACATCAGGACTTTAAAAATATTTTCTAAATTTCAGCGACGGCTCTGTCACAATAATGCGACCAGCGCGCTGCAGTTGCGCAATCGGATAAAATTAAGCTCCCTGCGCACTTAGGTCCACTTAAATTTTGGAAAGTACAGCGGGACTTTAAAAATATTTTCTAAATTTCAGCGACGGCTCTGTCACAATAATGCGACCAGCGCGGTGCAGTTGCAAGGTGGGCGACGTGCTACGGTTGCGCGTCTTTGAGAAATGGCTTTCTTCTTGCCACTCTTCCATAAAGGCCAGATTTGTGCAGTGCACGACTGGTTGTTGTCCTATGGACAGACTCTCCCACCTCAGCTGGTTATGTGCAGTTCATCCAGAGTGATCATGGGCCTCTTGGTTGCATCTCTGATCAGTCTTCTCCTTGTTTGAGATGAAAGTTTGGAGGGACGGACGGGTCTTGGTAGATTTGCAGTGGTCTGATACTCCTTCCATTTCAATATAATTGCTTGCACAGTGCTCCTTGAGATGTTTAAAGCTTGGGAAATCTTTTTGTATCCAAATCCGGCTTTAGACTTCTCCACAACAGTATCTCGGACCTGCCTGGTGTGTTCCTTTGTCTTCATGGTTCTCTCTGCGCTTTAAACAGAACCCTGAGATTATCAAAGAGTAGGTGCATTTATACGGAGACTTGATTACACACAGGTGCATTCTATTTATCCTCATCAGTCATTTAGGACAACATTGGATCATTCAAAGATCTTCACTGAACTTCTGGAGTGAGTTTGCTGCACTGAAAGTAAAGGGGCCGAATAATATTGCACGCCCCACTTTTCAGTTTTTTATTTGTTAAAAAAGTTTAAATTATCCAATAAATTTTGTTCCACTTCACGATTGTGTCCTACTTGTTGTTGATTCTTGACAAAAAATTAAACTTTTATAACTTTATGTTTGAAGCCTGAAATGTTGAAAGGTTCAAGGGGGCCGAATACTTTCCCAAGGCACTGTAATTGAGATGATGATTAATTGAGAACATTGGATTCAGCTTTCCCTTGTCCGGACGTGGGTCACGGGTGCCAACTCTGTAACAACGTTTAAAGGTGGGTCTCGAAGGCGAGCGTCTGGTGGCCGGGCTTGCACCCATGAAGCCCGGCCAGGCACATCCTGAAAAGGGAACGTGGGTCCGACATGCCATGGGCTCACCATCTGTGAGAGGGGCCAAAGGGATTGGGTGTGCCGTGAGGTGGGTGGTGGCCAAAGGCCTGGACCTTCGCGGTTCGATCACCGGCTACAGAATCTGGCTCTAGGGACATGGAATGTCACCTCTCTAGCAGGAAAGTAGCCCAAGCTGATGTGCAAGGTAGAAAGGTTCCGTCGGATATCGTCGGACTTGCCTCCACACATGCGCCTGTACATAGGGGTTTACCCCAGGGAACGAGAAGCCTCCCACCACCTTTGGAACTGTTGTTTGTGTCTATGCACCAAACAGCAGTTCAGAGTACCCATCATTTTTGGAGTCCTTGGAAGGAGTCCTGAAGATTGTTCCTTCTGGGGATTCCATTGCTCTGCTGGCTGACTTCAATTCTCACATGGGCAATGATAGTGAGACATGGAAGGGCGTGATTGGCAAGAACACCCACGCTCGATCAGAACCTGAGTGGTGTGCTATTGGTGGACTTCTATGCTAGTCATGGATTGTCCATAATGAACATCAAGTTCAAGCATAATGGTGTCCATATGTGCACCTTAGGCCAATTTGATGATCGACTTTGTAATCCTGTCATCGGATTTAACTCGCATAAAGTTCACTTGAAAATGTCTCTTAGCATTCAAAGATATGTCCGGATCACTCAACTCATTAATTAGTTGATGTCTTGCATGAATATACTTGACACACGATTGTAATAAAAATGCATTGAAATTGCCATTTAGTAGTGTGAAATAGCGGACCTATAAGCCCACTAATGTCTACACATTGTGAATGACTTGAGATTCATTCATTTTCATTATTATGTACATACCATGGTGGTTTCAGCAATGGAACCAAAGCTGTTGATGAAAATGTTACAGGAGACATTGACTGGAGGACCTGTAAAGGGAGAATTTGAACTATTATACATTTTGTTGTTGTTTTTTCCAAACTTCCCACTGTTGGATACATAGTAGCAATGTGTACTCTGACTATTCTATCATTAAACAAGAAATTACCTGCAAGAGATTCAGTCAAAAATGTTAGTGCCAGTGTGGCTAAGCTGATGAACAGGAAAACAATCTGTGACTATGTCAATCAGGTGCAGGCTTTGAACAGGCCAAGGTGGCACCAATGAAAACTACCAATCTAGTTGGTTAAAGACAATATTGGTTAGATTAACCCATAGATTTGCCAGACATTCTTGGTCAAAATGAGCAATTTTCATTGGTTGGTCCTACCAATGTAGATTGGTTGAAAATGGCTTTAGATGTTGGTGTGGTATTATGCCCACTGAGTGTTCTTCTTATCAAGATGCATTTTATGTTACTTCACAGATGAAAGAGTTTTGTCTTTATTTCACTATTTCCAGTCAGTTATTGTGTGGGTTTGCAGGTTAGTTGTTTTTAGGTCATGACATTTGTAATCTACAGCATAAAGTAAAAAGAGACTGATGCCTATTGAAATACACACTAGTTCAATAAATTTAGATCAGATCAAGAGCATTTAACTTTGTATACTTTCATTCAACTGCTTAGGCAGAGTATATTTCAAGAGGTTTCAAATCTCAATGGTGAGCACCTGGTTAAATTAAAGGGACAATAAAGTGAACCCAACATTGGCACTTATATGCTAGGACTGTATTAAATACCGTAAATTCCGGACTATAAGCCGCGACTTTTTTCCAAAATTTGGAACCCTGCGGCTTATAGTCAGGTGCGGCTTATATAAGGATTTTTTCGTACACTGCGGTATCTTGAAGAAAAAAACAACAACAAAAATACTATTTTGAAACACTACTATGGCTGCTGCTTATTCTGGCTGTATTGCTTGTGACTATCATGAGCTTTAGTAAGAATGCACGCTAGGTGACCTGCATCGAATGGCTCTAAACCCTTTCTCTTACTCTATGTGACTGAGAGATTACACAAAGCAGTGGCGCGGTTTGGACCATCTGCATTGTATTAAAACCCAATCAATCAGCATTTAAATTCAATTCTTCTGACATTTTGCTCACCAAAAACAAGTTGTAATGAACGTGAACTTTTAATGCATTTTATTCAGAAGGTTACTTTGAACTTTGAGGCTTAAATGGCGGCGCCGCGTATTTATGGATTTTTACGGCCTCCAGGGGGCGCTCTAGAAGGAAGCAAGAGCGAGACAGACGAAGAAGAGATAATGCGCCAAAGAAGACGTGCTAGTTTGTGTTTTGAACACTTCGTGCATCATGCACACACCCTCATCATGGAAAACACACGAAGAAATGCATTTGACTCAGCTTTTAAGTTAAAAGCAATCGATTTGGCTGTCAAAGAGGGAAATAGAGCTTAAATGGCGGCGCGGCGAGTCGTATTTATGTATTTCTACGGCCTTCGGTGCGCTCTAGCAGGAATCAATAGCGAGACAGACGAAGAAGAGATAATGCGCCGAAGAAGACTTGCTAGTTTGTGTTTTGATAGGCGTATAATTCACACAAAGAAGAGACAGAACGAGATCAAGACGGACATTACTGAAAGGGAGCTTTTATACACAAACCGTCATTATGGGGGACAAAAGAAATGCATATGATGCCGCTTTTAAGCTAAAGGCAGTCGATGTTGATGACATTGTGTTGCGTCACCCTTTTTCTTTATTTCGTGGTCCCGTCTACTCTGGAGCTATACGTGTCGCTCGCTAGTTTAATGTAATTTAGCGCTTCGTGCATGAATAAAATTAGCATGAACAGACCCTCATCACACTCGAAGAAATGCATAAAAGCGACGACGAAAGAGAGCCTGAGAAATTATGAGGCGAAGGATATCTAACGCTTTTCCAATCGGACGCTGAGGAGGAAGACTTCGATGGTTTCAGTGCACAGGAGGAAGATGAAGACGATGAAGCTCTTTTTTTACTTTTACTGGTATGTTTTTTAACGAGCCCTGCCGGTGCTGTACTACCGTGTTGCTGCTGTGTTACCGCCGCGTCTCAGTGACTTTTACCAGGTATGTTTTTTTTAATCTAGCCCTATTAGTCTTGTGTTACTTCCGTGTTGCTGCGGTATTACTGCCGCGTCACGGGCAGTGTTTGGAAAGAAATGTTAAGTTATATTATTAAAACTTTAAAAAAGCTTTCTGTGTCCAGTCTTTCTTTGTTAATAACTCGCGTGCACACTTCCGTGTTGCTGTGGTACTACTGCTGCGTCACAGGCAATGTTTAGAAAGACATATTAAAGTATGTTATTAAAACTTTAAAAAGGCTTCCTGTGAACGGTATTTCTTTGTAAAAAACGCGTGTGCACGTGCGGTTTATAGTCCGGTGCGGCTTATATAAGAAAAAACCTAAAATATCCCCCAATTTTAGCTGGTGCGGTTTATAGTCCGGTGCGGCTTATAGTCCGGAATTTACGGTAATGTACTACAATTCCTCCCTGAAAAAAAAATCTGAAAAGATTTAACGGTATTTGGGGACAGAGTGGCGGTGCATTTACTTACACCCACTTTTTGGGTGGTGTCTGCTTGATTGACACATCAGCCTGGCTACGTTAGACAAGGAAGCGAAGGCATGTTACTCTTGTTTTCTGGCTTGCTTAATATGCTTAGTCAACATCCTACCGTTTTGGAATATAGTATTTTTTGAACATTTAAGACAGCTAAGATGCCTAATAGATTTACTGTGGCTGGGTGTTGCAATACGCCAACAGAAAAAAAATCAATGTACATCTATTCCCGAAGGATGAAAAAATTAGGCTTGCCACTCAGCGAGAAGGCTTGCCGTGGACTGCGTCAGCTGCGTTGCAATTCAATTTGGAATAAATAAATGCAAGACAACCCCCCGGAGGTCGGCTTGTTGGAAAGATTGGGAGCACTAGACATCCTGCAAGGAGGCTGACTGTTAAGCTGAGTGTGGCCGTTTACAGCACCTCCTTTTCGGATAGGCTGCGGAGGGGATACCCCATACGTGGGCTTCAGGGGAAAATGTAAGTTAAATGAATCCTCACAAATTTCAATTGCAAATATGTCAGCCTATGAACAATTCAGGTTTTATAAAGTCTTTCAGGACGTGTCGTGTTTGCAGATGTTGGTGACTGATGAAAGGAAATAGACGTAATGTGGCATTTTAGCTGCAGAAATTCTCATTTCATCCTCTTAATTTAGCCATGAAAAGGTGAATCGTTTCATGTGGTTTTCAGAGGTTGAAATGGCCCTCAGTAGAGGTGTCCACAAGAAATGTCTGTACAATGATTTCCAATGGGGAAATTGTGATCGCTTCCTTCTGTGATGTGATCAACCAAGACATGGAAGGGTGTGGCCATATTCCTCATTAAAAGTTGGCCATTCTAAAGGCATTACCGTTTTTTTCCGTGTATAGTGCGCAAAATTTAACTAATTTATTGTCCTAAAATCTGGGGTGCGCATTATACATGGGTACAAATTTTTTTTTAATTTTTCTTTTTTTAAATTTTTTTTTTCTTTTTTTTTTTTTTTAAGTCCCAATGATCGTCACACACGTAGGGAGGCAATGGGTCCCATTTTTATAGTCTTTGGTATGGTCTTAACTAGGCTGGATGTAATTTTTTTTATTGGCGTTGATTTCTCCGACTGCCCGTAAACGCACCACCGCGCTCCGTGCGCGCACGGGACAGCAAACGAGCAGGTGATCAAGCAAGCGTCTGATACGAGAGCATTGCGGTCGCATGGAGCGTGTTTGAAGTGAACAGCAAAGAAGAAAGGCAAAGTGTTGTGAAATAAAATGCACAGAACGGATGCGCAAGACACGTCAGCTATATAAAGAGCGAGAGTTGTTTTCTTCCTATTAGTTTCAATTCACAGTTTAATTAGCAGTTTCAATCAGCAAATAACAAAATGCGTATTACAGGTAATATTTTATTTCACAACACTTTGCCTTGTTCCTTTGGTCTCTGCTGTTCATCCTAAAACACAAAGGCGCTCTTTAAGCAATGCGACAGTGAGCGCCCGGCGCGCTGCGGTTGCGCGACCGCACCAAATTAAGCTCCCTGCGCAGTGCGCACTGAGGTCCACTTAAATTTTAGAAAGTACATCAGGACTTTAAAAATATCTTCTAAATTTCAGCGACGGCTCTGTCACAATAATCAACCAGCGCGGTGCAGTTGGGCGGTCGGCGGCGCGCTACGGTTGAGCGTTCTCTCTCGCTCGCTCTCGCACACACGCAAACCGGATATCATACGGAGGCCGCCATTACAGATGCGCAGAACGCATGCGCAAGACACGTCAGCTATATAAAGAGCGAGAGTTCAGTTCTCTACCTAAATCCGTATTACAGGTAATATTTTATTTCACAACACTTTGCCTTGTTCCTTTCTTCTCTGCTGTTCACTTCAAACACGCTCCATGCGACCGCAATGCTCTCGTATCAGACGCTTGCTCGATCACCTGCTCGTTTGCTGTCCCGTGCGCGCACATAGCGCGGTGGTGCGTTTACGGGCAGTCGGAGAAATCAACGCCAACAAAAAAAATTACATCCAGCCTAGTTAAGACCATACCAAAGACTATAAAAATGGGACCCATTGCCTCCCTCCATGTGTGACGATCATTGGGACTTAAAAAAAAAAAAAAAAATTAAATTTTTTTTAAAAATTTTTTTTATAAAAATTGGGTGCGTATTATACATGGGTACAAGCTTTTTTCCAGCATCAGCATGCCATTTTTAGGGGTGCGTACTATACATGGGGGCGCACTATACACGGAAAAAAACGGTAGTTATTTTATTATTTCTCTACAATGATTTGATTAAATAGAACATTCTAACTGTTTAAATTTTCTTGATCAAAAAATATACAAACTGCTAGTTAATGAAAAATGGACCATCTTTGGGTTTGTGTCCCTTTAAGGTTAAATAAAGGAAAACAAACCCCAATAGTTCAGACAGATATGGGTATGCCGTAATTTAAAATCATAGCTGTTGTCAGCAATATATGAAAAAATCCATACATTACTGCTTATTGTGTCGCATTTGTGACATTTTTGTGGCGTTTTGGAACTAGACAACAATTTCAAAAATATACTACGGCCTGAAATATTTGAAAGTAGAACGATATATTCTTCAAATTATTTTCCTCCTTTGTACACAAACGTCTTTTGAAAAAAAAAACCCTATAAAAAAAACAGAACCATCAGCTTGGTTAAGTGATACCTTTAAAGTTTGGTCTTATTCTGGCATCATATCCAGATGTCCTTCCCATCAGTTTGTCCAGAAAGTCAGAGGGAGACATTGGCACTTGTCGAGTTCTTGGAGCATGGTCAACCTCCTTACACTGGCCAACACTGTTATAGTGGCAAAATACACAAAAGAATACTCAATTTAGCTGCACAACACATTTTTAATTTATTACAGACGAGCGAGTAAGCAATACGGATGAGTGAGCAATGCAGACAAGTGAGCGCGTGAGCAATACGGACGAGCGAGTAAGTGAGCGAGCAACATGAACGACTGAGTGGAGTACGGATGCTGCACTCGAAGAAGGTTGGAAGACGGAATCATACCACTCGGCTTTTCTCAGTTCCCACCTCGAAACATTCAAGGCGAATGTCAACAACAGATCTGGGTGATTCCGATAGATTGTTGTTCACTTTTATTACAACACATTTTGACCTCCAGCAAACCCTCTTCATAATTGTAATGTTGTAGTGCGGTGCAGCGTATCTATGGATTTTTCATGATTTTTGTGATATCTAATACACTTATACGCTTGTTACTAAAAAGGTTGTGGGAGAAGCTCAGAGAGGTAAGCTATGGCGAGGCCCATGGACGTGCGGTGAGGTTCATGACTGGGGAGGCACTGACGTGGTTGTTCGTCTCTGTGTGCCCTGCGATCGGCTGGACACCGGTTTAGGATATCCCCCGCCTACTGCCCGATGACTGCTGGGATAGGCTCCAGCACGCCCTCGACCCCCGTGGGGACAAGCGGTATAGAGAATGGATGGATGGATGGATGGATGGATGGATGGATGGATGGATGGATGGATGGATGGATGGATGGATGGATGGATGGAGATTCCAGGACACAGGCAGTTACTCTAGGAGAGCTGGACAGGGCCGTAGACAGTCCTGATTCCATCAGCAGGACCGGTATCTGCTGTTTTGTGTAAGGAGGAACGGGTTGAGCACTGCCCGAGCCCTACAGAATGACCTCCAGCAGGCTACTGGTGTGAATGTCTCTGCCCAAACAGTCAGAAAGACTTCACGAGGGTGGCCTCAGGGCACAACGTCCTGTAGTGTGCCCTGTGCTCATTTCTCAGCACCGTGGAGCTCGATTGGCATTTGCCATAGAACACCAGAATTGGCAAGTCAAGCCCCTGGCGCCCTGTGCTTTTCACAGGTGGGAGCAGGTTTACCCTGAGCGCCTGTGATAGACGTGAAATGATCTGGAGAAGCCAAGGAGAGCACTGTGCTGCCTGCAACATCATTCAGCATGACCGGTTCGGTGGTGGGTCAGTGATGGTCTGGGGAGGCATTTCCATGGAGGGACGAACAGACCTCTACAGGCTAGAGAACGGCAGTCTGACTGCCATTAGGTATCGGGATGAAATCCTTGCACCCATGGTCAGACCCTACGCTGGTGCAGTAGGTCCTGGGTTCCTCCTGATCCACAACAATGCTCGGCCTTATGTGGCAAGAGTATGCAGATAGCATCTGGAAGATGAAGGTATGACACAATTGAATGGCCCTCACGATCACCTGATCTAAACCCGATAGAACACCTCTGGGACATAATGTTTCGGTCCATATGACGCCACCAGGTTGCTCCTCAGACTTTACAGCTCACTGATGCCCTTAGACATCTCACAAGACACATCCGTCGTCTCATTAGGAGCATGCCGCGACGTTGTCAAGCATGCATACTAGATATTGAAAAGAATTTTGAGTTTCAGAAATTGAATTTAGGCAAAATGTACGAGCCTGTCATATAATTTTTTCACTTAGATTTTTGGGGTGTCTATATGGGGTGAGCCCTTTGTAGGCTGAAATCATTTGTTCCTAAGACATTAAACTGTTCATATCAGTATAGATATCCAACTTTTTTTTTCACCATTGAAATCTGATGTGTTTTCAAAGTGTTCCTTTAATTTTTTGAGCAGTGTATTTCATACAGTTTGTTCAGATCTGACTTTTCAGACATGAATGAAAGGCAGAATTTGCGTTCTTAGAGTTTTTTACATCTGCCTGAGTGGCTCATATTTGGTTATTTTGTCATTTGAAAAATAAAGACAATTGTGGCAATGAAATTTGTTTTATAATAGTGTGTATTTGCATGAAATTTTTGTAGTTAAAAAATGTCCAAAAAAAAATATTGGAACCCGGGCACTTTATCAAATCTGGCCCTCCTTGCAAAAAATTTGGACACCCCTGTGACATACACCATCAGTTTAATTTGGATGAACTACCTTGCCCTATGAGCGTAGACATAGCTGCTGTGTGTAAATACAAGACTGGTGGCAAGAACATTCTTATAACCAGGTACTACCAGTACAAGGAACCTTAGTCTGAAAATTACCCATAACCAAAGTGGTGGAAGAGGAGGAGGGGTTAAGTGGCGGGACTGCGCGCGTTGCGATTCTGAGCGGAGCACTATTCCCACAAGAACTCAAATGTCAAAACAGTTCGGTGGGTTACATTTTTATGTTGTTAATGAATGGAAAAAAAATGGGCTCAGGTTTTCAAATTTTCTCATCTTGAGCAAAATAAGGGTATATGCTTGGGCACCACTAGGGGTCAATCTCTGCACGTGCCTACTACATGCTATATTTGTGTGTTTGTGTATTCACAGGATGTGATAAGATAGAACATTTCCAAAAATATCCCTGCTTTCAGCAAGGACAGCCCTGATAAACAAAAGCGCACGCGCAAGCGCACACGCACGCACACACACCAACGCACACACACGACATGTCTTTTTAGAATCAGCTTTTACTTTGGCATTTTGGAGGTACTAGCATTTACTCTAATGGAGTGTGACCTTGATGTTTTGGTTTGCCTCATTTAACCTCTCCTTAACAAGTTCATGCACGAACAGTTAGAGGAAAGAAGACCAGATTCCGATTTTTGAGTAGTGGGACGTGACACATTATGGAATACATATGAAAGAATATCTTATCTTAGTGCTTTATATGTACATAAATTCAATTTATTTGGTCCAAATGAAAACAGCTATACGGATTTGTATTTTAACGATTTTAGTGTTGAAATACTTTGGTATTATATAAGACATCCTGAGCAGCACAGTGATTCACTTAGCACTGTTACTGTCTTAATTTGAGGATGACACTACTGGACAGCTGTTTTTTAATTTAATAGCAGCTATTTATGTGTACATAAATTCAATTGATTTGGTCCAAATAGTGGGGATTGTATTCTCTCCCCCTCTCTCTCCCTTTTTCATCTGGGCTACACGCTCTACTGTCCGCTTCGGGAACCCGAATATATATCTCTATCTCTATCTCTCTCTCTCTATATCTCTCTCTCTCTATCTCTCTCTCTATCTCTCTCTCTCTCTCTCTCTCTCTCTCTCTCTCTCTTACATCACTCTGTCTTTTAACATAGTTCTACTGTTGAGGGGGATTGAGTGATGGAGTGAAAAGGATTGTGTTGCTCAATTGATTAAAGAAGATCAGCCCCTTTAAAACACTCTAAATTCAGATCACCCTAAATAATACTGAATTTTGTGGTTGTAATTTTTTGTTCTTGCCGCATTTTGACAGGTGCATGTTGCTTTTCAAGTTACATCTGCTGTATTAATATGTCCATTAAAACATTTTTTTCAGACTCTCGTTAACTCATTTCATTATAATATATCTTAACCTACATCTTGGGACAATCTTTGTTTCTAATCCACTGGATTGTTGAGGGATGATTGGTCATTTTTTGAGGCTCTTAAGTCAGCTGCTAAACTACTTAGCCATCTAAGGAGGCACCTCACCCAATTCTTCGTTTGTCCTTTCCTCTGTTTCCCTTTTCACATCCATTTTCCATGTTCCCTTGTCTTCGTTCTTAAACATGAGAGAACAAACACAGCATAACATTCAAACCTCGTAAATATTTTATACCTCGTATAAATTATGTTTTTGAGGTAGAACTACGGTCTCTCATACACTGAATACATTAGAAGCAGAGTGTAGAAGGAATGTTAATCTTACAATGAGAGATGTGCTGCATTTAAAAAGAAATAAATTAATCTAAATATTTTTACAATATTGGACACTGTACATAGTCTCAGGTTACGTCCATCTGAGTACCAAAGCTGAGGCCACCTGCCTAACCAGAGAAGGGCCGTGCTTTGTTGTTCAGTCAACCCAAAACGCATAGATGCACTTTGCGCATAATGCAAGTGAGAACTTAAAAAACTAAAATAAAATAAAAGGAACTGTTAGAAAAATGTATATATATGTTATCATGCGTTCTCTAATCAATGCTTTACCGCATTATTACTGCACTATATGCTTGCTGTTTGGCCTTGCTCTTTTTATGATGTACCACAGAAGAGAAAGGTTATGGCTGGGTCAGGAGAGATGTTACAGCTGGGTCAGACAGGACGCAGCGGACAACTCAGCAAAAGAAGACATCTACCGAGACAGTTCCTTTTTAACAAAGACCATTTTGAGAAACAACATGCCTCATCGTTGTCTTGCACCCCCAGTGAACCTACAAGTAACCATCATTGTCAGGGTTTTCTATGTAACTATCTTGATCGTAGGATTATGTTGGAATGTGCGTATCCAGTAATAAATAACCTAGTTTGTCCCATCCTACACAATGTCGTAAAACATCCCCTGCTATGTTTTGACTAGAGGTCAAAGGTTTTCTCTTCTCTATCCAGTCCACTCAAATTCCTCTTCCCACATGTTGTTATCAGTATGTAACACCTTGTGATTTTTGCTTACGAGGCAAAGCCCACATGCTTTCCCCCTC
This sequence comes from Syngnathus typhle, assembly GCF_033458585.1. Classification (NCBI taxonomy): domain Eukaryota; kingdom Metazoa; phylum Chordata; class Actinopteri; order Syngnathiformes; family Syngnathidae; genus Syngnathus; species Syngnathus typhle. The sequence continues at coordinate 20,916,620 of NC_083740.1, forward strand.
CCCTTTAGGGGCTTTTGTCTCACGATTGTGGGTAGGGCAAATCCAAATAAAAAGAGCGGGAGTGCATCCAGATATTTAGTGTAGTGAGATTGTTGTAAGCGATCTGTACTGCACTCCTCGCGAAAAAATAATTAATATTCTGTCTCACTTGTGGTTTGTTTGCGGTTGCTCTTCTCTTAACAGTTATTCAGTCACCGAATTAAACCTGACAGGAACCTAGCTTCTAAAGATGGAAGTTGACAAACACAAAAGTGTATTCTTCATGTTTTTATTGAAAACACGCTGTCTACCGCACAGCAACGGCTTTCGCCTTTCACTCATTGCATGTACGCTCCTGCAGCAGGGGATGATCACGGGGGTACCTACTTTGGCACATCACCGGACGTACCCAGTCGTAAGCTCTATGATTAAAAATAATTGACAGCTGGACTTGTTTACGTCAATTCTGGCCACACATTGACGCGACATAATCTGGAGCCAGGCCTAGAGTTGGGGGTCGAAGGCGAGCGTCTGGTGGCCGGGCCTTCACCCATGGGCCGGGGCCAGGCACAGCCCGAAAAGGGAACGTGGGTTCCCCTTCCCATGGGCTCAACACCGGTGTGAGAGGCCAAAGGTGCAAAGAGAGCTGGGCGGTGGCCAAAGACGGGAGGATCCATGTCGCTCAGCTGGCCTAGGAATGCCATGAGCTCCCCCGGGATGAGCTGGACGAAGTGGCTGGGGAGAGGGAAGTCTGGGAGTCCCTCCTAAAGCTGCTGCCCCCGCGACCCTACCCCGGATAAGCGGAAGAAGATGGATGGATAGATGGATGGATGATTGATTAAATTCATAGGTGTCAAACTCAAGGCTCGCCATGTCATTATATGTGGCCCGTGAAGACAAATTGTGCATCAACTTAATGTTTCAGTACTAAAATGACAAATTATCTAAACTTTTAAAAAACAAAAGATATTGCTATTGCTGATTACGTTCATCTTTTTAAGATATTTGAACAGGTTTTACGAGTTTCTGATTTCAAAACTAGTTATTCATTCGTTTCTTGTGTCGCCTATACTGTGTATAAGGCGTCGACATCATAATGGCCCACCGAAGGAAACTGACTACGATGTCGCCCGTGCCAAAAATAAGCTTGACACTACTGATTTCATTGATATAAGTTTAGACTCAAAATTCCTCATGCCCTTTTTTAAATTCAAGTTTGAATGTTATCTTTTATAAACTTTCATTTGTTTTTCGCTAATACACATCATCTCTGGTTGACACCGCAGATTTGCGGCAAGTATGCAACTGAGATAATACAATGGTATCTCTACTAATGAACATCTACCTCTAAACTTTAGGTTTTTTTTACATTAGGCATCAGCAAAGCTGAATTGGTTTAAAAATAAAATTCAATGAAATAACGTACCGTTTTTTTCCGTGTATAGTGCGCCCCCATGTATAGTACGCACCCCTAAAAATGGCATGCTGATGCTGGAAAAAAGCTTGTACCCATGTATAATACGCACCCAATTTTTATGAATTTTTTTAAATTTATTTATTTATTTATTTTTTTTTTAAGTCCCAATGATCGTCACACACGCAGGGAGGCAATGGGTCCCATTTTTATAGTCTTTGGTATGGTCTTAACTAGGCTGGATGTAATTTTTTTGGTTGGCGTTGATTTCTCCGACTGCCCATAAACGCACCACCGCGCACGGGAAAGAGGCGGCTCTGTATGGGAGAGACGTTGAAGAGGAATAAAAACACCCTTGGAAACCAAAACTTGCCCCTCGTCGTGACTCGGAGCCGCAACAAATGTTTCGGATTTGTGTAGGGTACATTGTGACAGACAGCAAACTAGCAGGTGATCGAGCGAGCGTCTGGTACAAGAGCATTGCGGTCGTATGGAGCGTGTTTGAAGTGAACAGCAGAGACGAAAGGAACAAGGCAAAGTGTTGTGAAATATAATATTACCTGTAATACGCATTTTGTTATTTGCTGATTGAAACTGCTAATTAAACTGTGAATTGAAACTAATAGGTGGAGAACTGAACTCTCGCTCTTTATATAGCTGACGTGTCTTGCGCAACCGTTCTGCGCATCTGTAATGGCGGCCTCCGTATGACGTCCGGTCCGCGATGGAGATTAAAAAACAAACAATATTTGACAATAACACACCATCAAGGATTGCACCATCGCATCAAACGATGTGTCGTCAGTTATGAATTTTACTAAGTGTGTTGGGCAGGATGGCTGAATGCGATGCGCGATTGACAACAAACAAGAAGAAAGGCGAGTTTTATTTCGGGGGAGATTTGTCATGTCTCGTCCCCAGTTTTGCTATGTGTCTAGGTTGCCATAGTTTCTGTTCGCGTCGCTCCTCTCTTCCTGTGTCACCTCAATCGATGTAACGTGTTTTGTATTTAAGTCCTGTCTGCCCCTCGCTCACCGTCATTCTGTTCCTGTCTTTGGTAATGTCACCCTGTCTTTTTGTTCCACGACTTTGTCGGTCAGTCCTGTTGTTGGTTTTGTTGTACCATGACTTTCTTTTAAAAAAAAAAAAAAAAAAAAATTTAAAAAAAAAAAAAAATTTTTTTTTTCTTTGTACCCATGTATAATACGCACCCCAGATTTTAGGACAATAAATTAGTTAAATTTTGCGCACTATACACGGAAAAAAACGGTATGTTGTTTTTTTGGAGTTTATTTACCTTTGCCATACCAAAGCCATTGCTACTATATTGAATGATTATTACAACACTATATTTTGTTGAAATTGCCTTTATCAGATTCTAAGAGAGCGATATATCTGTACGGATATGTCAAATTGTCAGGCCTTATATCAATGCATATTGTATCGGTCAAAAAACATCTCGTTACACCCCTAGTATTTACCCCAGCTTTGCAAAATGAAAAGTAGTCTCTGTGCAGAAGAAACTCTATGCTGCACACAAAATAAAATTCAGCATATTGATTAATATCTAATCTTGGATGTAATATAATCTAATTAAGTGGATAAATGATTTTCTTTCTGTGCCTTTTTGATGTTGAAGTTGAGCAGATTGTCCAACTCCTCCAGGATTGCACATCCATGCGTGCTGTTGCAAGAAGATTTGATGTCTCCCAGTACCATCTCCAGAGCATGGAGGAGATTCCAGGAGGCAGGCAGTTACTCTAGGAGAGCTGGACAGGGCCGTCGACGGTCCTCATCCCATCAGCAGGACCGATATCTGCTGCTTTGTGCAAGGAGAAACAGGTTGAGCACTGCCGAGCCCTACAGAATGACCTCCAGCAGGCTACTGGTGTGAATGTCTCTGTCCAAACAGTCAGAAACAGACTTCACGAGGGTGGCCTCAAAGCACGACATCCTGTAGTGTACCCTGTGCTCACTGGTCAGCACCGTGGAGCTCGATTGGCATTTGCCATAGAACACCGGAATTGGCAAGTCCGCCGCTGGCGCCCTGTGCTTTTCATAGATGAGAGCGGGTTTACCCTGAGCACCTGTGATAGACGTGAAAGGGTCTGGAGAAGCCAAGGAGAGCGCTATACTGCCTGCAACATCATTCAGCATGACCGGTTCGGTGGTGGGTCAGTGATGGTCTGGGGAGGCATTTCCATGGAGGGACGAACAGGCTAGAGAACGGCAGTCTGACTGCCATTAGGTATCGGGATGAAATCCTTGCACCCATGGTCAGACCCTACGCTGGTGCAGTAGGTCCTGGGTTCCACCTGATCCACGACAATGCCCGGCCTCATGTGACAGGAGTATGCAGACAGTATCTGGAGGATGAAGGAATTGACACAATTGAATGGCCCTCACGATCACCTGATCTAAACCCGATAGAACACCTCTAGGACATAATGTTTCAGTCCATCAGACAGCGCCAGGTTGCTCCTCAGACTTTACAGGAGCTCACTGATGCCCTTAGACAGATCTGGGAGGACATCCCACAAGACACCGTCTGTCGTGTCATTAGGAGCATGCCGCGTCGTCAAGCATGCATACAAGCACGTGGGGGCCACACAAGCTATTGAAAATCATTTTGAGTTGCAGAAATTGAATTTAGGCAAAATGGACGAGCCTGACACATCATTTTTTCACTTTGATTTTTGGGGTGTCTATATATTGAGCTTTCTATAGGCTGAAAACTTTTATTTCCATCAAAACATTTTGTTCCTGAGACATTAAACTGTCCATATCAGTACAGATATCCAACATTTTTGTTGTCACCATTGAAATCTGATGTATTTTCAAAGTGTTCCTTTAATTTTTGTATAAGAGTTATATTGTGTATATCAAGCTCAATTGCAATTGCAATTACAGGGTCTCTTTTAAAATATCTTGGAGCATATACTGTTGTAATTAAAAAAAAACTGTATAGCCAAGATAAAATGTGTGGGGTTTGTTTTTAGGAGGGGGTGGGGGGGGGGGGGTCACTCAGAAGTAGTCCTGCCCAGGGAATAATTCAGTGGAGAATAGCCACTGGCTGATCAGAGAGATCATCGTTTCTTCAGGAGAGTTGTGTTCTACTGACTTGCTTTCTAGTTAAATTGAACGTTATAAATATTTCTCCATTTCAACAAATGTTAGTGTTAAGTGAAAGAAAGATGGTTGAGCAATGTTTGGCAGGGAAAACCCTACATAATGCATTGCATGCGTGCTCACAAAGACTTGTGTCTCTCTTGAATGTTTTAGTAATGGTGTCTGCTGTCTTTGCCCATGATAAACCTTTGTACGCCACAATAGTGAAGAAGCAAACAGAAAAATCATGGCTCAAAACAACTTTTTTCCTCTATTTTGTTGCCATGAGATATTGAAGGTGGACCAAAGACTCTGCAAGACTACTTAACAGCGGAACAGTCATGAGTAGTGTTGGCAAAATAACTGATAATTTCAGTACCAACATGCAAAAAAAATGTCTTTCATAACAATGGGTTCAGCAAGAGGGAGTGGAAGTCCAACACGGCAGCTTTTTGAGAAGCCAGGTCGCTCAAAGAGTCTTGTAAGGAAATATTTTGCATTTGAGCCGGGTGCAGCTGGAGTAGCGCAACGGCAGGGGGGCGGGGGCTGTTGGTGACAGTGCTGGAGTGGGCGGCGGCAAGCAAAAAACTAAATCCTGGAAAATTTTGAAGGTCTTCCAAATATTCTCCCCACCGACTCACGACGTCCAGAGTTCAGCAGCACGCCATCTCCACTGTAAACAGTGTTGACGGTGCACTGCTTCCCCTTCCTGAGACGCTGGATGGTGGACTAGAATTTCCTCGAAGCCGTCCGGAAGTCATTCTCCATGGCCTTGCCAAACTCCTCCCACGCCCGGGTTTTTGCCTCAGCAACCACCGAAGCCGTGTTCCGCTTGGCCATCCGGTACCTGTCGGCTGACTCCGGAGTCCCGCAGGCCAAAACGGCCCGTTAGGGCTCCTTCTTCAGCTTGACGGCATTCCTTACCGCCGGTGTCCACCAGCGGGTTTGGGGATTGCAGCCACAACAGGCACCAAACACCTTACGGCCACAGCTCCGGTCGGCTGCCTCAACTATGGAGGCACGGAAGATGTTCCACTCGGACTCAATGTCCCCCGCCTCCTCCAGGACGTGGGAAAAGGTCTGCCGGAGGTGGGAATTGAAGCTCTTCCTGAGAAGGGATTCTGCCTGACATTCCCAGCAGACCCTCACAGCCTGCCAGGTTGGACCGGCATCTTCCCCCACCATCGGAGCCAACCCACCACCAGGTAGTGATCAGTTGACAGCTCCGCCCCTCTTTTCACCCGAGTGTCCAAAACATGGGGCCGCAAATCCGATAACACGACTACGAAGTCGATCATCGAACTGCGGCCTAGGGTGTCCTGGTGCCGCGCGGTCGTGTTTTCTCGGGTCCTCCCTGCTCATCGCACGAGGTTCGACCTCCGAATTTTGTTCGACAACCGAAGCAAAAAAATCTAGAATTTTTGTTCAAATTCCGATTTGTTCGAGAACCAGGACGTTCGAAAGCCGATGTTTGACTGTAAAATAAATAGAAGCAGCTCACTGACAAGGGCCGCTATTTGAGCTAATTTTAGAACAGTCCTGCGGGCGACTCATGCGGTCCTCACGGGCGACCTGGTGCCCGCGGGCCCCTGTTGGTGACCCCTGAACTATAACAATAATAGTTAACCGCCACACGGACCCAAGCACCGGCGTCGACTTCCAGGCGTGTGGCGGCGTGGACCTATACTATAGGGGGTTGGCTCGGATGGTTATGATATTTTCGCCCCTGGGTGTCGGTCAGAACACAGGAGGGAAGACGTGGTTCAGTTTTGATTGCATTACTGAATTATTGGCAAAAATTAACAGGCACTGTGGCTCATAGGGGTTAGGGTCATACAGGCAAACTGGCAAAAAGGTAACGGCACACGTTTGGTCGTAAGGATGTGAGAGCAGGTGTGTGTAGTGTACATGGGTGAGTCTTTGGGTGTGTGAATGTGATTCTTGTGTGTGTGATTATTGTATGAAGCGTGTGAAGAGTGTGTGAAGTGTGTGAAGAGTGTGTGAGTGTGTGTGTGCGCGTGCGTGTGTCTGCACGTGTGCGTCCGTGCGTGTGTGTGTGTGTTGTGTCCGCCGTCCTTGCCCATGTGGCCACAAAGTTCTGGGTGCTGTATTCGTGTTCTGATGGAGCAGATATGTTTATATCAAATAATGAGAAGATTTGCACACATATGAACATGAAAACGTATATGAGTTTGTCTAACCTAACAAAATATGTACACATTGTTGTTTCACCCACTTCAATACGTACATTTACATTCATAATGGCACTCTGATTTAATCAAAGTTCATGGGACCTTGCTCCTGAAAGTCATTAACGATGTACACAGTGGCTCACTGATAAAGCATTGGCATTCTGCATCTTTTGTATGCGTCTGATGAGAACCCTGAGGGCAATAATTGACCATGATGATGGGCCATGAGGGCTTTGATCAAAAATTCCAATCATGCTCTTTAAATCGACCAATCATGATTGCTCACCGATTGCTTGGCGCATCCCTAGTGTTATACAGGGTCCAGCATAATGATCTGACACATTTGTAGGTTTAATAAAATGCAAATAAATTAGAGAAACAAAAACTTATTTTTTAATTTTCAAAAATAACATATAATGGCATTTTGTTTTGTTTTGTTTTGTTTAGTTTCCTTTCATTTCCGTTTCGTTTTTGAATAATGTTATTTGGGTCTTACCACTGCCACATTTTCTGGAGTGCCGGCGGTGTGAGGTCAGCCCGTTGATTTTCGTTTTAATACTGATCCACTGACTCTGAAGTTAGTAACCCATAAAAAGATTGTGTTTCGAGCAGGTACGGGATCATGTCTACCAAGTCTGAAGCGCAAACGGAACGCTCGTTGTGTTGCAGTCACAGATTAGTTGTTGATAAACGTTTCCACTATGAAAGCGTGATGCTCACCGGTCCAATTTATGTTAGCAACTGAAACAAAACAAAATGACATTATTCGAAAACAAAACAAAAATGGAACGAAACGAAACAAAACAATATAGCAATATATGTACTTTTCGAAAAAAAAAAAGTTTTTTTGTTTCTTTGATTTATTTGCATTTATTAAACCTACAAATGTATCAGATCATTTTGCCGGACCCTCTATATGCCTGATTAGCGAGCATTTGTGTATTTGGTACACTAACGACCTAATATTCTTAAGGTGTGCGAACTTGCCAAACGAGCAATAAGGCCTTTGTGAATTCCGAGAGGAGTTTATGAAAATAGATTAATTTCGTATGCGTGGTGTGATTTATCAGACCATGAGGAAAATTGCGATAGCTGATTTTGAATCTTTAAATACTGAATCTGAAAGGCTATGTAAGTTGCTTTAAAGGCGTAGAAAATGAGCCAAAAACTTCTCACATTCAGACTCTGTGAGCCGTGTTTATTAACTGACTCCGTAACATCCAATGTGCATGACAGAAAAAGGTCACGGGAACTCTTCAAGGGACCGCAACTATAAATTTAATCAGAGCGTCATAACATTTAACAGAACACACATATGATAAAGTGAATTATGTTGTCCTTGGAGAAAGCACTACACATGACCCCCCCCCCCCCCCAGAATTCACATCAACAGAAAACCTGAGAAAAGAAAAAACGGCGTGGGGGGCGAATCAAACGTCCAGTGCGGCCACACTGCACGAGAGAAGGTGGAACCACCCCCTCCATGTCTGTCTGCAGGCCTCCCCTGCGGCATGGCGGAGGGTGAGGAGGAACGGGAAGAGGAGGCCTAGTCGGAGGCCGTCTCCGTTTCGGGGGTTGCGGCAACTCCGCAACATAGCTGATGTTATAGATGACAGAGGAACCACCTCAGCTCAGTGAGCACGTGAGTGTAACCCTGCGAGGGTGGAAGTGGGCGAACTGGTCAAAACGGCGTTCTGGCACTTGAAATCGTTCCAGTGGTACTTTGGCACGTTGGCATTCGACACAGGTGTTCGCCAAGTCCCTCATGTCCTTTTTTAGTCCGTGCCAAACTTGGCTGCCACCAGCCATTGTGAGGACTTGGTACCGGGGTGTGAGAGGCCATGGCGTCAAAAACAGGCCGCCTCCACTTCACAGGCACAACAGGCCTCGGACAGCCCATAGTGATGTCACAAAGCAGAGTGGTGCCAGCGTCTTCGAATGCCACCTCCTGCAGCCGCAGTCCAGTAGTGGATGAGCAGCAGGCATGCACATCCGAGGCAGTGGCCTGCTCTGCTGCCATGCTGTTGTAGTGCAAGCCGAGGTGGACCGCTCCCGCAACAGCACGGGAGAGGTAGTCTGAAACCTGGTTGTGTTTTCCAGAAAGGTGTGCAATGCCCGTCGTGAACTCCGAGATGTAAGTCAGCTGCCGCTGTTGCCTGCCAGATCATGGTTGAGCGACATTTGCGAAAGTCAGAGGCTTGTGGTCCACAAAAACGGTGAACCGGCCTCCCTCCAGCAGTGAACGAAAGTGTCGGATGGCGTACACACCAAGTAGCTCGAAGGTGCTATTCTTCCATTCACGTAATTGCCTGCTGAAAAAGGCAAGAGGCTGCCGAGCATTACCCACACACTGCTCGTAAACCGCACCGACCGTATAGTCTGAGGCGTCCGTGGTAAGTGCGATTGGGACAGACAAGGCGGGATGGGCCGACATGGCAGCCTTAGCCAGGGCAGTCTTACCGTCCGCAAAAGCCTTGTCCCTTTCTGGGTTTCAGTCCACAGCGTGTTTAGGCTTGCCACCTTTCAGAGCTTTGTACAAGGGTTGCATGGTTTGGGCAGCCCTGGGGAGAAAACAGTGGTAGAAGTTAACCATGGGCGGGGAAAAGTAGTGATGGCCTCCACTTTTGACGGGAGAGGAACGATCCCGTTCTTCGTGACTCTGTGCCCCAGAAAGTCCATGGTGGAAAGGCCAAACTTGCACTTGGCAGGATTGATGATGAGCCTCTGCCCTGTAAGGCGCTCAAACAGAGTGCGAAGGTGCGAAAGGTGCTCTGAAGGCGATGAACTGGCCACCAGGATGTTGTAAAGGTATACAAACACGAAAGGCAGATCACGTAACACGTAGTCCATGAGCCGCTGGAAAGTTTGAGCAGCATTTTTGAGCCCAAATGGTGTGGGCAAGAACTTAAACCAAATGGTGTGATCACAGCTGTTTTGGGGATTTTAAGAGGGTGTACGGGCACCTGATGGTATCCCCTGATCAGGTCCACCTTCGAGAAAATGACCTTGCCAGCCAGGTGCACGGAAAAATCCTGGATTTTGGGGCACCGGGTAGCGTTCAGGCGTTGTCGCGTTGTTGAGCCACCGGTAGTCCCCGCAAGGGCACCAGCCCCCTCTTGGTTTGGGGACAAGGTGCAGGGGGGAGGCCCAAGGACTGTTGGAGCGTCGAACAATCCCCAGGCGCTCCATGGACTCTAACTCCATCTTGGCTACGGCAAGCTTGTTCGGCTTGAGGCGACGAGCGCGGGCGTATACGAGCGGGCCAGTGGTGTCAATGTGGTGCTGGACACTGTGCTTGGCTGTGGAAGAGGGGAAGGTGGGCCAGGACAGTGCTGGGAACTCGGCGAGCAGGTGTTGGAAACCGTCTGTGAAGGAGAGCAGGCTGGAGAGGTGTACTGCACCAGAGTTGCTGAGCGCGCAGGCATAAGAACAGAAAGAGACGGCGTCGATCAAGCACTGATTTTTAACGTCCACTAACAGTCCATATGCACACAAAAAATCCGAACCCAAGTGCGGAACAGCGACCTTGGCCATCACAAAGTGCCAGCCAAAGCGTTGTCCCCCAAAACATAGTTTGACACGCCTTGTGCCGTATGTATGGATAGGGCTTCCATTGGCAGCTTCCATGGGGGGGCCGTGGGTGTCCGCCACCACGTCCACCTGTGAAGCAGGCAGTAGACTCCGCTGAGCCCCTGTGTTGCAGAGGAAACGTCGGCCGGAGATGGGGTCGTGGATGAAGAGCAGCCTGGCGCTCACGAGTGGCCGGCAGGCTGCTCTTGGCGTTTCCCACACCACCGAAGCTGCATGGAGAGCGGCATCGTTTGGCCTTGGAGCCAAACTTGGCATGGTAGAATCACACACTCGAAGACTGTTGACGACGCGGTTCTGCTTCTGCGTCGAGCGTGGGACCATCCAGTACCTCAGATCCAAGACCAGTAGGGAGGAGGGCAGCTGCGCAGGGTTGCTGACTAGCCAGGAAACACTTGTCAGCCTCAGCTGCCAGTACTCTGCAATCCGTGCTGGCAGTGTTGGTCAAAGCAGCTCTCACATGAGCAGGCAGTTGGCGCGGGAAAAGGTGGAGGAAAAGGAAATCCGGGTTGTTGTCACCCAGCAGATCGAGTATCCGGTCCGTTCTGAGGGCTTACTGTCACCGAGCCCCTGAAGAGAGAAAAGCCTACTGGCCCTCTCTGTGTCAGACAGTTCAAACGTCTTTAGTAAGTATTCCTTCAGAGAATCCTACTTTCTTGTCAGAGGACATTTAGTAAGAAGGCTCACCAACCCTTGAATCTGTAGAACTTCCGAGGGCAGACACCACGTAGTAGTATTTCGTTTCGTCGGCGGCAATCTGACGTAAGGCAAACTGTGCCTCAGTTTGAGCGAACCAGGCTGAAGCAGAAGATTCCCAGAACTCGGGGAAGTTAAGAGACACAGCTTTGGCGGTCATGTCGATCTGGATACGTCCAGTAAAAAAACGTCGGGCTCACCGGTAAGGAAGTTGCTTTAAAGGCGTAGAAAACGAGCCAAAAACTTCTCACGTTCAGACTCTGTGAGCCGTGTTTATTAACTGACTGTAACATTCAATGCGCATGACAGAAAATGCCGGCAACGGTAAACGTCACCAGAACACTTAAAGGGACCGCAACTATAAATTTAATCAGCGCGTCATAACATATAACAGAACACACATATGATAAAATGAATTATGTCGTCCTTGAAGAAAGCACTACAAGGCACAGTATGCACAGTCGTGCACACATACTGCAGGCAAAAATAGAGGCAGAAGGGAGAACTTTCTACTTGTGGAAACATTTTTGAAATGTCAAAAAAAAAACATTATCGCAACACATTATCTATTGAGGAATACAATCTTAGAGGTTCGAAAGAATCTAAAAGCTAACATGGAACCAGTGATAAGCGGGATACCATGTTACTCTTCAGGTCTGCATTTCCTTGCATATGGGTCATTTGATTTTAACGCAATGTGACCACTGGTGCTGGCATCTCCTGCAGCAGTTTCCAGGTGTGTTGTCCCAACTGTTAAACACACAGGATGGGAAGATACGTTACATCCTACTCATGCTCAGGACAAGTTAAATCAAATAGGGTTGGCTTCCAAAAAATGATTGTAGACATGCAGAAGCTATTCGCCATATTTGGGAAAACAATGTATTTGTACGACAATGAATAAAACCATGACAACCAGTCTGAATCTTCCCCATTCTTCTCCAGCTAGTCTTGCTGACCTGGTGTTCTTTTTGGTCGCCTGACTAAAGCGAAAGGACAATCTTGCCAAAAACCTTCTGCATCAGCACCACCTGCACAAAAATAGACAGCATCTACTCCCTCTTGCACAAGATGGTTCCCCCTGCCACTGCTCTCAGCTGCTTTTTTCATATCGGCCATCTTAGTTTGAGGTCATCCACCACCTGTTGAATGTTTTTGTGCCACTTATGAAACCAACATCAACATCATCTCCATAAATCTCTCGATGAAGTTTGAGACAATTTGATACATACTATACTATGTTTGGTTGTGTAACAAAGTTTACCAGCATCGATTTCACAAATGAATAAAAAGTGCAGAGTAACTCAAGAGAACAATCAGTCTAATCATTTTCAATATTACAGCCAAATAGTGTCAAGATTTTGCACAAACTTGTCACATAAAATGGATAGAGTGTTATACAAGAAAGACAAACACGAGGAAGAGTCAGTCTTGATTCTATTGAATGACAATAAGCTTGTGAAACTGTGCCTCCGTATCCATGCATGACCTTCTAAGAAGATTTTCTGGCAGGGTCTTAGTGAACACATACAGTACAAGTCCAGCGGAACCTATGTTCTGTTCCAGTGATTTGTATGCCTATAGTTCTGGAATACACCACTTTCCAGCCTTTGCTCCGGACACCAATTCAGCATATTTGGCCCTCTTATGTCCGTTGGCCTCCTCCAATCGATCTTCCGAGGTGACTGTAAATTATGTCTACTATTGTATATATATTAGAGCTGAAACGATTCGAGTAATTCGAATAATTCGATTAGAAAGTTGCATCGATTACATTTACTCTGCCTCGAGGATTTGTTTACTCCAACTAAGCTGAAAAACCGCGTGCCCGGAACTATGTACACGTAGAGTATGTTTCCGCGTATGTTTCAGTATAACCTTTAATTTACGCAGGTATTTTATGTTTGCACTTTTAATGGTCATGTAAACAGCCTTTACAATATTCCAATGTTGGTTTTGCAGTAAAGGATACATACAAGCGTACAACATCTTGAGTAATGTTTTTATTTTCTTAAAAAAAAAAAAAAAAAAAAAAAAAAAAAAAAGCATGATTTATCCAGTTACTCGATTAATCGATGTAAATAGTCACTAAATTACTCGAATACAAAAATAATAGATTGCTGCACCCCTTATACATATAGTGCAATCATTTGTGAAAATACACAACCAAATACATCCGTGCGCATTTCTGAAAATGCCTGTGAGCAAGCTGTTCAAACTACCATACATGGTTTACCATACTAATAACAGTGAGAGCTCATTTAGACAATTACACCTCCACACAGTCCATCATCTGGGAGCTTGCCTAGGTGAGGATTGCTCAGAAGATACAAAAGCCATGTCAAAGGAAGCGGAGTTGGTATTGTACATTGTTGGCTCTGTAAATCAACAAAAAAATAACACTAAACGAAAATCCAACCTTCTTCAGGTGTCAGAGCCTCTGATGTATGAGCTGCAGGCACGTATACAAAACCCAATGTGCAGTCAATGTACGCAAGTGAGGCACTTCTGACCCTACTGCAGCCCGGAGATGAGGTTTCCTTGGGTTTGTGGTCACTGAATACTTGATTAATCAATGGAATCATCAACAGGATAATCAATTATAAAAAGATTAGTTTGTGAAAGCCCTAGATTTACCACATACGTATATATTGCACATGCTGAAGTTCTAACACTCTGTTTAAAATATTTGATAAATGTCTGTGACATATTACTTCACTCTCACCATCAGAAAAGCAACTCAAAGTACATCAAACCCAGCTGTTGTGGACGTGCAGACTTAGCCGCCATCTCGAACTGAGAAGGGGCCTCATGAAATGTGCCTATCTTTGCAAAGAGACCAGACCTTTTCATTTGTCATCATCATACCAAAGAACAGACCCAAGAACCAAGGTGAGTTAGTCAGCAATATGTGGACCAAAAAAAATTGTGTCTTTTACAGCAGCAATCTCCAACCGTTTTAGCATTATGGACCAGATTATTGTCAAATAATATTTTCATGGACTGGCTTTTAAGGTGTAGCAGATCAATACAACAAAATGAAGTGATACGACCGGCATAAAAATGGTATTGTTGTGCCGAAGGAAAGGAAACGTAGGAGGTGTGTTGCAAAAGACTCTACTAAACATACTCGTAAAACGGGGAATAGAAAGAACAACAACGCAAGTGTGTTACCACATTCCCAACACATCCTTCAGCTCTTAGTTCCATGGGTGAATTATGTATGCGAACATCACAGTATAATATAGTAATAAACGTAAATCCCCTGTATACTTCTATGCAACTTTGTTAGCAGCATCCTCATAACGTCACACCCACAACATAAAACATGAGTAACGTGATGTTATATTCATGTCACCGAGGTGTAGGAGAGAATCTGGTCCATTTTTTTTTAATAATAGATTGTCCAGTCTCAGATAAATACAAGTGAAATAAGTTATTTATTCTTTCTTGTGTGGCTCGGTAGCAACTGATCCACGGACCGGTCCGCGGCCCGTGGACCACTGTTCAACAATTATTATAAACTCACGACACATTTATGAAATCAGCGTTTCACAAACTTTGTTGAGCCAAGGCACTCATTTTACGTTAGAAAAATCAGCACATCACTAAACCAATATGTCACACAAAGTAAGAATACTGAAATACAGTAGCATAATAATAATGTTGTGTCAGTTTACTCAACTTATTAACTCAGTATGAAATTGTGTTAGATTGAACACTCACAGAAAGCCTCTGACTCAGGCATAGGACTCGCCAAAATATTTTCATTGAATCGACTGAGTCCAACTATTTTTATTCCTGAAGATTAACATCCTCCTTCAAATCCTCCCCAGGCTGTCGCTCTGATGAACTCATACCACTCATAGAGACTCAGAGACATAACCTCCTGCTCTCACCACTTAAATGTTGTTAGTTAACTGAATGTTGCTAGTCACTTAAATGTTGTACAGAGGCAAAGATCAACCAGTCAAATTCCCTGTTTGGCATGCACAAACTTGATCAATAAAGCTGGTTCTGAAAAGAACCTTGAAATAAAGATTTTCAGAGGCCTATTCTAACATGATCAAAATAGCTATCTGATTGGTTAACCTGACCGCGATCATCAAATGATCTTTCAGTCATGTCAGCCAAGAGCAGAATTACGAACAATCATGATCTGACATTAGCCACAACATCTCAAAAAAGAAACAACCATGAAACAACCTGCAACCTGTAAGACAATGGCGCTGTTTTGTAACCGCCTCACAGTTTGCTGTTCCCGAGTGACCAATCTCCTCCTTATCTAATAATTATTAAATAATTATTTTTGAAATTGTTTTTGTTGTTTATGTCAAACACTTTTGACAAATCAATAAAAAGAGATGCAAATTGTTGTTGTTTTCTGTCAACCACAACAGTAATGTCATTTGCCATTTTAATTAGCACAATTTTTTTGTGACAAAAATGATTTTGCTTTCTCACTAAAAAAAATTGTATTGGTCAATAATTTGTCAAGATTGCAGGGTCATCCCCTTTTATTAATGGGAGGGCAAAAGTCGATTTCCATAGAGACAGGATATCCATTTTTTCTACAGTGAGGTTAAAAAGAATTGTAAAAGACTTTGCTACTGTTTGCTGCCAATTTCATGCAAAATCATGCATCTATCAAGTTGCAACCAGAAGGTTCTTTTTACAACTAATGTTTTGATGGCTTTAAGGACTTCCTGAATAAAAATATCTCCAGCGCAAGTAAGAATTGTGCAGGTTTTCACCAAGACAATTCAAGACAGAGTCAAATATCCCGATTTTACAAAATACAAATTAAGACCGTTTGAAATACCTTTACAGAATGCGTAAAATATAGTAAATATCTTTGGAAAACACGGCTGAATCGCATTCGGGGATCTCATTATTTGCAGTAATGCCATGTTTTGTTCAATGACTGCTATTCTGAAAAGTTTTAATATTGAATTAAATCTCATTTAGAAGGAATGTTTTGTCTAATCCAGTGCTTCTCAATTATTTTCTGTTACGCCCCCCCTTAGCAAGAAGAAAACTATTCGCGCCCCCCCCCCCCCCTCTCCCCACCGTGACTATCCTAACTTGCCTTGTAAGTCGTAAAATGTTGCACTGTCGCAAACGTCACAGAAGTAACAATGAGAGCGCCACTGCCCCCTGCTGGGAAGATGCGCAATTACTTTATTCTAGTACGGCAAAAAAAAAAGCCTGTTCCCCAGGGTCACACGCGCCCCCCCCAGGTATAGCACGGCGCCCCCCAAGGGGGGCGCGCCCCACTATTTGAGAAGCACTGGTCTAATCACTCATCTGCTCTTTAAATAATGGTTACATATCTCACTAATCTTGTCAAGGAACTGGGTAAATTTGAGGAGACGTATTTTGAAACAATTTGGTCTACTGTTACGCGGGGAAAATAAAGTATTATGCACTTCGTAGCTTGTCTCGAGCGGTGGGGTGGAACAACCGTAACTTTATTAAAATGACTTTATTAAAATGATTTATTTGAGTGACCTCTTACCCGAGAAACAGCGACAGTCTCCAGAAGAGTAAGAAAACTCCAATAGAGTGGTTCTTCCTCTTCATCGCTTCAGCGACGTTCGGACGGAGCCGTCCTGTCTCCTCGCGATTTTGGAGCTTTCAGCACAGCAAACACAGCTCGTCCTTCCGCTGTAATTTAAAGACCAAAACGAGGACTCCCAAATTCACATGGTTGTGTTATTTCACATCGCTTAATGACATAACACAAAGGTTGGGCATGGAATCCGCTAACAAAAACAGGTGACTGGAAAAATACAAAATCAACAAGGACCAATGAGGTGCGCGCGCGACAGCTGTTCAAGCTCAGCTCTGGGCTGAATGCGCTCGAGCAAGTGCAGAGTCGTAAGCAGTCAGCACGGGGCAGAGAGAACCGCCTACCTCATTGGATGATTGACAGAACGCCGGCCCAATGATTTTGTCGCGTTTCCCTAAACAGAATAGCATCTGAAATTAGAAGACCAGCGAAGTGGAACTAATATAACACGCCAATGAACCAGTATGCGTCCCCGTAGCTTTCCATCCTGCTGCCCTGACATCTTCCTCCTGTTCTTTCCATTTGTTCTTCCTCCATCTGGCTTAAACACACTTACTCATTCTGCTCTGTTGGGCAGAATTACATTGAGACGCATGTGGTTGATATTCCCTGTCGTAAAGTAACCTAAGTTTATTCAAGTTTGCCATATGTGGCCAAAGTGGGGGTACGTAGAGAGGAGACGTTGCTCGAAATGACATTTGAAGCCACAATTCTGTTCAGCCTACTACGATTAAGGTTAAGAAACTGACTACAATTATCACATATTACAATATGTAATATATCAAAAATAAGTCAGCAAAGCTATATATGCTTATGTAATCTATGAAGAAACGCGGGAAACACAACATATGTGTAATTGAAGAACATGCGTATATTTGGAGACGATCTGTAAGTGGCAAAGGAGCCTCTTGTCTTTTGCGTCTCTCTTTGATGGGTAGAAACAACTTTTTCCAAAGGTGTGGACTCCCCCACCCCCACCTACTTAGTGCGCATGATCCCCGCGAGACTTTGCGAGACCTTCACTGCATCAAATTATCGTACTGCTCTAACGCAGGGGTGGGCAAACTTTTTGACTGGCGGGCCAAATTGGGTTCTAAATTTTGACCCGGGGGCCGAACCAGGAGCAGATGTCACAATTCGGAGTGTGGAAATGGAGCAGGGCGACCAGCTTGGACCAGGGTTTATTGGCGAACTCAAAAGGCAAACTGACACGACTTAACAAAACAATCCCTTGAGTGACTGACCGGGACGTGAAACAAGAAGACAGCAGGACATGACGACAGCAACAGGAACCAAAAAGACATCGTGACACTAACACACACACGCACACGCACGCACGCACACACACACACACACACACACACACACACACACACACACACACACACACACGCACGCACACACACACACAAACACACACACACACACAAACACAACAATAGACACGCAACAGACAAGCAATGATCCAACAGGGAGTGACACACAGACAGGACTTAAATACAAGACAGGTAACAAGAGGCTGGTGAGAATGATCACACTAATCATGAGCACAGAGGAGGGGAGGGGCGAGCACACAGACAGAAACCACGGACAAGAGCACACAGGAGGGGCGAGTCGTGACAGCAGATGGATGTAGTGTTTGTGTGAAGTAATAGAAATGACATGTAAAGGTCATTGCATATAAGGTTTTTACTTTATTAGGTAGTAAAGTATGGATATTCAAAAAAAGCTTTTTGAAAACAAATGCATTTATTAACAGTGTTAGGGTTGATAGATTAGTTTGATCCTATGATTATGTTAGAATGTAACCTGTAATAATTAACCTAGCTTGTCCTGTCTTAACAAAAGTAGTAGAACAAAGTGCTAAGATCTTTTGAACTGATTGACCAACTGCAGAGGAAGCAATCAAAGTTGTTCTGTTTACACAACATCGTAAAATACCCCCTGCTATGATTTGATCAGAGGCCAGGGGCTTCAACCCCATCCTGTCCACTCTCACCTCCACTCTCACCCCCACTCTCACCCCCACCCTGTTTCTCTCAATAAAAATGCTCTTGCAAGAGGCCTGAGTCAGACCTCATTCGATCATCGCTGTACGCACAGCGACGAATGACTCTCCACTTGCAAGTGCTTAAAAAGGGCATACTGTCTCCCGTGTGGTTCTTGCAGAAATAAGTTAGAGTGAGCACCACTCTAACAAACAGCATTAAAAAAATATTTCACCAAAAAACTACGATCAGTGATTCTCATCAAATACGACACTGTTGTTATGAATAATAGTTTCCATCATTTCAGCGCCTGCAGGTCAGATTTATGAAATATGTTTATCTAATGAGGCAAAATCACATCCAACGGCAAACATTCTGACCAAATACATCCTCTTTAAGAATCAGTGAAAGTATACATCTAAATAAAGTAATAAAGAAATCAATAGTATTGTTGGTCTCCCTTTTTTACTAGTGCACCATGGTCTGGAGTAAAATTTGTTGTGGTAATTCTTAGGATAGAGCCGTGTCACGACTCGTCCCCGGTTGTTTTATTATGTCTAGGTTGTCATTATTTCTGTCCGTGTCTGTGTACTCGCCCCTCCCTTCCTGTGTCTCACAATCTATGAACTAATCACAGTCACCTGCTTCTCGTTATCTGTCGTCTATTTAAATCCTGTCTGCGTGCCACACCCTTGTCGGATTATTTCTCGTCTCTCGTCTGTAGTCTCGTCTGTCGTGTTTTTTCTCGTCTTGTCGGTTACCCCTGTCACTCTGCCTCAGTTAGCCTAAATTATGTGAGTTTGCCGGTTCTGTTGGCTTGTTCCCCTTATCCTCCCTTCCAACTACCTTTTCCCTTCAGTAAACCCTAGTCCAAGATGCATTTGGTCGCCCCCCTACATTCCAATCCGTGACAAAACGAGGCCTCGGTCCTAGATCTGTGATGGGATTTGTTGACGTTCATGTGGCTGAATGTCTGCTCCCACACGTAGGTCAAGCCAAATTGTCCACTTTTTTTTTTTAAACACTCGGCACTCAGTGTCCACCTTTCTTTTCCTTGGGCCACTCATTTTGTTGGAAGGATTCCAGGGGAAGGTTTGTGGGTGGCATGAGCGTAAAACTGGATCTGAAAGTTTAGCGCGCGAATTACGAGAATGCTGACGTCACAGCCCACGCTCGAAATTCGGCATTGATGGAAATAGAGCGCGTAGTGCGCCAGGTCCGTACTACTTAGTACGTACACGCACTTGTGAGTGTGCACTGAGCTTTCTGGAAGGCTTCCGGGAGTAAATGTGTGGTCGGACGCTTCCCCGTCTATTGGGGAAACATAGTAATTGCGGGGAAAATGACCCAAAAAATGTTTAATGATACAATTTATTCAGGTTTGGCGGGCTGGATTAAACGGCCCCGTGGGCCGGAAGTGGCCCGCGGGTCGTAGTTTGCCCATAAATGCTCTAACGTATGCGCAAGCGCAAATTTGGTTTAATTATATGACATCTCCCCCTCTTTTGTGTTATTTTCAAAGGCTGTTTCACTCAGAACCATCGCGTCACCCTCTTCTTACAAATGTGCTAGATAAAAGAAATTGAGTTGACTCTTAACATCAACATAAATTCCGACAGCATATGGAAACAATGCCATTGCGCATATAATATTTCTGCAGTTAAACTTCCATATGATCCTCAAATTTCTCCCTGTTTTTCTTTTTTCCCACCCCCCAAAGGCCATATGTCGTTCCGTCGTTACAGGTCCAGCCTGTCGACCGTTTTGCACACCCGTCGGTGTTGATAGCGTCGTCGTCTGTCATCGTGCACTCCTCAGGCATGCTGGTCCCGGCTGTAGGTGACAGCGGTTCCGCCTCAGCTCTGTCCCCTGTGGCGTCCGGATAATAAAGGTTCTAGGTGTTGCATGTGACCACCGCTGGCAAACACCATAACATCTCGTGATCTAGTTTGGAAAACACTCGATCACCCGGTTGCAGAGTAGGCAAGGTCCTGGCCTCATGACAACGGTTGAAATAGTGTGCCTGTTGAGTCTTTTCTATCTTGTCTGTTTCCTCCACAGCTGTCCTGCTGGGCCACTTTGGTTTGAGATTTACCTCCAGAGTCGGTAGTGTACTAGTTCTGATTTTCCTCCCCATCAGCAGCTCCGCTGGGCTATAGCTTGTTTTGGAACGCAACACATGAGTGCCATGACAGGATCCTTGTGTTTTAGGATTCTTTTACCTGCCTGTACTGCTCTTTCTACATGTCCGTTGCCTTGTGGGTGATGAGATAGCAAACTTCTGGAAAAACTGTTTACAGCTTTTGGATCATTTGTGTACTTGTTGTAGATGGCAGGTGCAATATCTCGATGAATCTCGAGGAGTAATCTGAAATGACAAGGTAGACTTGTTATTTGAATTCGCAAAGGTCCATAGCTACTCTCTTCCAAGGTTGCTCCGGAAGTGGTGTGGACAGGAGTGGCTCCTTTTATTGTGTTCTTTTCATCTTGTAGAAAAACGTGCCATGATGACACAAGCCTGCTAATTTCTGATTAAAGTCTAGGCCAGCATATTGATGAACCCGCTCTCTGTCTACATTTGGTAAGGCACTGATGTCCCTTGTGGATTTTCTGAAGTTCTTTACCTCTCATTGATCTTGGTATGACAATCTTGGTCTGACAATCCTGCACCCTCTTAGAACAAGGCCATTGCGTACAGAGAGCATTGTTTTTACTTGAGCATGTGCTTGAGTATCAACTGGCCATCCTCTCTCTGAGTCTCGTAACACATAGGAGTTCAGGGTCAGCAGATGTTGCTATCCTAATTTCATCTAACTAGCTTGTGGATGCTGGGATCCCTTCCACCACACTGGACACATAGCAGGCCATATTGCTGTGCGTTTTCTCTACTGAGCTTGTGTTGGACAGTGGGTTGTGTGACAACGTGTCCGCAACAATCAGGGTTTTCCCGGGAGCATGTTCAGCTATTGGGTTGAATCTCATGAGCCTCATGAGAAGACGCTGGCAACGTTAGGTTACGTTGTTCCGGCTACGATTATTGATGAGAGGCGCAAGTGGCTTGTGATCAGTTAGCAGCTTAAACTGTTCCAGTCCATTAAGGTCATAAGTCCATCTGTCAATTAGTATCTGTCAAACTTCTTGCATGCCCAGATACCGGCCAACACTTCCTTCTCTATCTGTGCGTAGCGAGATTCTGCATCACTAAGCCTTCGAGAACAATATGCTACTGGCTTCCAGTGACTCCCATGGAGTTGGAGTAGGACACCACCCAGTCCATAACTACTTGCATTAGCCGACACTGCAAGTGGCTTGTTCACATCGGAGTAAACAATTATCGATGCAGTTGTTAGCAAGTGTTTAACGTTCCCAAAGGTTTTCTGGTGAACGCGACTCCATGTCCACACAGCATCATTCCTCAGGAACTTGAGCATTGGCTGACTCACTGTCAAAAGGTTTGGAATATACCTTCCCAGGTGATTCACCATTCCCAGTGCTCTGTAGCTCTTTTATATCCGCTGGTGACGATAGCTATCGTATAGCCTCCAGCTTGGCAGGATCAGGTCGGATGCCAGACCAGTCAATGAGGTGACCAAGGAATCACAGCTGGCTCTGTTTGATTTTCCACTTCTCCTTGTTAAACTTCAAGCCAGCAGTCTCCATGCGTTGCATTACTTTCTCCGTGATCATCATGCTCCTCCTCTGTCGCATGTATGCCACAAAGTCTAAAACACCTTCTTCTACGGCTGTCATCCATGAGGACCACAACCCCTTTCAGGCCCTGAAGAGTCTCCATCATTTTCCTCTGGAAGATCTCTGGTGTACTTGTAATTCCAAACGGCAGCTGTTTGAAGTTGAAGCGGCCATAGAGAGTGATGACTGCTGTAAGCCCACAGCAGTCTGGAAGAAGCCAGTTCTTTGCAAGTAGCTGGATAACTCTGGGGGGAGGTACCAGTTTGAAATGTTAACGGTCTGCAATTGGGGAGTTGGTATCTCAATAGTCAGTTTCTCCAGGGCACTCGTTTCACCAATCTGATCTTTGCATTCGTTGAATGGAAGTTGATTTCGCACATACGTCAATAGACCACCCCCTCTTGCCTCCCCTTGCACTGGTCGGTCTCGTCGAACGGCCGTGAAGTTACAGAGCTCAGTGGTGTTGTCTTTCGGCATCAGTTTTGTTTCTTGGATACACACTAGGTCCACATCTGTTGCTTCAAGGAGGTCTTGTACCTGTCCAGGACCAGGAAACGTGCAAGTAACATCTCTACAGACCCTTCTCACCCAGTTTGCAGTCTGTTCGAACTACTCCCCTCCGGACAGCGTTACAGAGCTCTGTACGCCAAAACCAGCAGACACAGAGACAGCTTCTTCCCCCAGGCTGTCGCTCTGATGAACTCACACCACTCTTAGAGTCTCAGAGACATTGCTGTGCAATAACATCCTGCTCCCGACGCTTTATTTTGAATTATCTGTATTATGTGTACTATGTGTCTACTCTGCATCCATTGCAGCCTGGTTATCCTAAAAGAGGAAACCTCCCATCTGTGGTCTCTTCTCAAGGTTTCTCATTTCCCCTAGTAGGAGTTTTGAGTATTTCCTTGCCCTCCTGAGAGTTTATTATCAGGGCACGTTTGAGAATATTTGTCAATTTTTGCACGTCCTGAGTGTTGTTAGTCACCTAAATGTCGAAGGCTGAGAAGTACCGAAGTCAAATTCCTTGTTTGGCATGCTCAAACATGGCCAATAAAATTCTTGAAATTCTTGAATCTTCTAGTAACAGGGGCATCTCCCTGTGGATGCCATTGGCGTTCCACTGGAGGATACGGATCTGGGGTTGGCGTACCTCGCGGCTTTTGTTGTTTGATTCAGGCCTCGCTTGTTGCCCGTCATCATCTGTCTTTGGCTTTTTGGTACAGTGTTTGCAGCGCCATTTCTTCAGCTCCTTCGTCTTCTCAGCTTGAAATCGGGTCCTCATCATACATCGGAAGTGATATAGGGTTCTGCAAAAGCAGCATACCAATCTCTGGGGCCCCCTTTCAGATCCGAGTGGTTCACGCTGCGCACTTTGCTCCGCTTAGCAGCGGTTGGTGTGTACTCATGGCCTGGTTGGTCTCATCTACTATTGCATTGTTATTCATCTATTCTTCGTTCATCTGGGTCAGTGGCTCATCGGGTCCTTGTACTTGATTTGCTTTAAGAGAGAGCATGGTTGCTTCTGCTCTGTTCGCTTAGTCTGCCACAATTGGGTCTTCTTCGTATTGGCTGGTTTGGTCCTCATCAACTTCGACACCTGCTTGCTGGGTCTGGACTACTGGGTCACTCTCTTTGGATGGTCGTCGATTGTCTACTATCTGAGGAATGATTGCGTCTGGGTTGAGCGTTTGAGGATGGAGGTGGGTCTGTGCTGCAGCAGGACCACTGTCCGCAGCCATCTCAAATGCTCTCGTACTCTCTTTGATGTAGGTGGGTACAGGCTAGGTGCTGTTGTTACATCGCACGCAGGTTGCTCTTGGACTAGACGTTTTGATTACTCTGCGACTACATCTGGGCTGGGATTGTTGATGGGCACCACTAAGCCCGTCCTCTCTGGCAGCTGGTTGATTGACTTCAACGGGGTGCAGGGCAAGTATCATTATATGCTTTGCTTTCCCACATTTACCACACTGTCCTCCATTCCCCTCTCTTTGCTCAGCGCGTTGTTTGGTACGACAGTTGAACTCATATGTGACCTCACAAACCATCCCGGCAGTTTCCCCCTGCATGCTGATTTGAGACGCAACCCCCTCACACCGCCTGTCTGTCTCAATAGTCAGCGCCAGCGTCAGGTCGTTCGTCAGTTGCAGTTTACGCGACACTTCTTTGTCAGAGCCAAACTTAGCTAATGTACGTAGTTCCTTTGAGGTAAATTTTAGATTCTAGGCGTCGCCGTATGTCACCTTAAATCAGTGCTTCTCAATTATTTTCTGTTACGCCCCCCCCTAGCAAGAAGAAAACTATTCGCGCCCCCCCTCCCCACCGTGACTATCCTAACTTGTCTTGTAAGTCGTAAAATGTTGCACTGTCGCAAACGTGACAGAAGTAACAATGAGAGCGCCACTGCCCCCTGCTGTAGTAAACGCGCAATTACACTTTATTCTAGTACTGCCAAATAAAAAGCCTGTTCCCCAGGGTCACACGCGCCCCCCCAGGAATAGCACCGCGCCCCCCAAGGGGGGCGCGCCCCACTATTTGAGAAGCACTGCCTTAAATGGTGACTTAGCTGCAGTGAGGAGACCATAAGCTATTTTGGCTGGCCAGAGATGCCTCAGTTTCTGCAAGGTATAGCAACTTAGAATATAGAAGGGAGCAGCTGTTGTTATGCAGGGGAAAGCGTCTTCTACATGTCCTTCTTAGGACATTTGGGAGCAACGAGTAGACTAAAATACGAACAGCAGCTGCACCCCAAGTCATGACATCAACGGTTCGGGCAGGTATAAGATAGGCTTGTCTGTCAGAGGGGGGAGCTTTTTTGGGGCGAACATCTGTGCCGTCGAGAGCTGAACCATCTTTGCTTTTGGGGCCACTCAAACTTTTGGAGAGACATCACTTTGACATCGGTTGAATAAAATCTTTTCCCAATCAGCCGTGTGTCACTGGAGTGCTTGGCCGGGACAGCCATTGTCCATCGAGTGTTTTTTGGAGACCAGCGAAACAACAAAGACCATTCACCACATTTTTGGCGTCACGAACAGGATTCGTGTTCCCCCGGGGAATTCGCGCCCGCTTCCTGAGCGAGAATCCAGCGGTCGACCAGCGGCTGTCATTAAGGTGAGATGCTTCGCCCGCAGTTGCCGCGATATGCTCGGTTCTTGGACAGGTGGGGGGTCGGCCCCTTGAGGGGGGCAGTTACAACCGAATCTGATGTGGCCATGAGCTGTCTCGGGAGTAAGTTGTCTCTCCCAGTCAAAAAGTCGTCATAAGTCGACTTTCGAAGGGGGAGTGGCCCCAAATAGAAGCAGCAAAGGAAAAATAAAATAAAAAAATAGAAAATAAATAAAAATTAAGAAATAAAAAGTGAACAGTAACTTAATGGGGAATGTGCACAGTGGAGTGAGTGACATGTCTGGTGAGAATGATGAATGATGAAAAAGAAAAAAGCCCGAAGTAGTGTGGCTCGTGACGGGACAGGTTGTCAGGGACATCGCTGTTGACCGTCACAATAAAAGAATGGTAGAAAGTCCCATAAAACGTGGACTTTAGTTTGGCGACAGATCCGATGGAGGATAGAAATTTTAGCTGTGTGAATGAGGCGAAAACACAGATACGATTGAACACTGTTGCGACAGGAAACGACCCGCCCCAGATGCAGTTCCTGGAAAAGCCGAGACACTGCAGTCGCACTCAGTGGCCGTACGGGCCAAGTGCGCACCTGTGGAGAGTTTCGGTGGCCGGGTTAGTCTCCGTCAAAAGTCCGACAAAAAAGGGAGGCTTGCGCTGACCGCGTTTGGCAAATAGGAAAAGTGCGCAGCCTTGGCATCCGTAACTGTGAGCATGAATGTGGAAGTGGCCCGGTCAGACCCTTTTTTAAGGGTGCCGAAGTGGTCCGGTCAGACCCAGTTATGGGTGCCGAGATCCGGTCAGATTTTAAGGGTACCAAGGAAAATAAAGCGCGCGTAAGCCACGTCGTTTGGACACTGATCGAATTAGAAGTGTGTGGGGGTTACAAGGCTCCTCGATTTAAACGCTGGTGCAAGGAAATGAATAGGTAAACCCGGTGGGCTGTCATTTTCGAATACCGAGGTAGCTGGTGCGTTATCGCGGCAACGGTCCGATCCCGATTTGTCGAGGCGCACTGTAATAGCATGCACGTCTGTCAAAGTTTGATAAATTTGAGCCGGCGACAAAACCGCTATTGGACGAAGGTTTTGTGCGGCTGCTGTGTGAAAAAGGAAAACGTGGAAAAGAGGCCTCTGGGGGGTTTAGTAGTGATATAAAAAGTAATTTGTGTGCACACTTAAGTTAAATTCTGCAGAATAAAGGGGAAATATACAGCGCTATTAGGAACGAAACGAAACGAAATAAAAAGTTAAGTAAGACGTGCGTATTTGTCAGTGCATCTGCTCTGATGACAGTTAAAATGACCAAACTGCTCAACAGCAGTTGGAAAGAAGCAAAATGTGGAATGGATTCGAATCCCGTTGTATGTCTTTTGTGTCCGTGTGTAATCTTTGTGAACTCTGTCAGCTTAATGTTGTCTGTTTGAGCTTCCGAATGAATGGACGCTTGATGTGTGTACTTGTTGGGCCCAGTAAGTGTGTGTGTAGGGGTGTGTGCGTGCGTGTTTGTGTGGGTGCGCGCGTGTCCGTAAGTAGGTGTGTGTGTGTGTGTGTGTGTGTGAATGTGCTCATGAGCGCGCATGGGGGTGAGTTTGAGTGTTTGGAAAACCACCAAAAATAACGGATAGTAGAGTGCGCTCTCGTTGCTCTGGGGCGCGTGCACGCCTGCGGTGCCCGCGCGGGGGGGGAGATCTGGCGGTGGGTAGGGCAGGGAGTGGCCAACCTGTATCTGCCCACTGTGTTTAAGGCTGGCCCCTCCCCGCGCGGTGATGCCGAGGCGTGGCGCAGGGCCGAAGTTATGCCCAATTAAGGGGGCCTGCCCTGCCAGCAACGAGAGAAACTATGATAGAATGGTGGAAGACGGAATGCTGAAGGAGCAAAAGAATGCATGACCAACTGGAGAAATAGGAGCATGCGTGTGTTACCCAATACGACACTAATATAGATGTGCATGCAAGTTGAGACAACAAGTTGTGGCTGAAGAGGGTAGCCCCCTCGTAAATAATGGGGGACCCCATTAAGGCCAGCTGGCGCCACCTTTAGCATTCTGAAAGGAATGGCAAGGTAGAACTGAAGAAGAGCCCAACTTGTTAATTTAAATTGTGAAGGAGGACAAATTTAAAACAAATTAGTGATATTGCTCTGTTTCTTTGGAACTCTCCTCAATACTTCTGATTTTCTGTTTGCATAAAAAACCTGAGACGGCAGATACATCCGTTTTCTCCAGGAGGACAAAGAGACACAGACTGAACTTACCGGTCGTCTGGAGAAGAGCTTCGTGGAGCGCCGCATCCAAAATTCTTAAGGCCAGTGTGATTTATCCACAAACTCTTGCAGCTCACTCTCACCCGCAATCAAAGGATTGCATAGCAGACTGACAACAGACTGATCATCATAAAGATTGTGAATAACTGTTTTTCAGACAAATCATCATCTCAAACATAAGTCGAGTGCTGGTACAGGAATAGTGCGTGCGAGTACACCGAATTAAATATCAAGAAAGCGCATGACAATACGGTCCTAAGGGTCGCATCTGAAGTTGGCAAAATCTTATCTCAATTGTTTAATTGACATTGAATCAAAAAAAAAGAAAAAAAAAAAAAAAAAAAAAAAAAGATGGGAGAAAGGAGCTTTGCAAGCCCAATGATGACTACCCCCATAGAGGTGGTGTTGAGAAACAACCCGCTTATCAAGGGGGTCAAAGAAATATCTAAGAGATGGAATAAGAGATGGCCGGATATCGAAAGGCCTTGGCCGGTGGAAGGGACTTTTAACAGGGAAGTAATCGAGACTATACGAATACTTGTATCAGCATACAAGGCAGGAAATAAAAAAGGAAAAATAGGAGAAAAAAGGAAGGGAAAAAGAGAATGGGAATTGGGATTGTTGAAAATATTTGACGAAGAAGGACTCAAATTGAACCGAGAGTTCAAACAGAAAAAAGAGAAAATGACAGCTGAAATGCTGAAAAATGTGGAGGAAGCTAGGAAATTAATGGAAAAAGCAAACACGCCTTTTTCACATGTGTCCCCTGTTAAGAATCCCCCACCGTATGATGCGAGTGAAAACAACGGTAATGTCTATCCACAACTCCCGATAATCAACCAAGAAGGAAGTTACCAGCTGGAGACGGAGGATAAAGACATTGTTGAAACAGGAAGAGCGAAGACAACCATCATCATGCACCCCAGCCCTACCCACAAAAGAAATAAAACACGATTTGCGAAGCAAGGCACCTCTGACTACACCAGAAAGGAGGCGCGGTATGACAGCCAAAGTGACGCTGAAGGAGCAGCTGGGGGTTACGCCCCCATAATTAAAAGCATCTTAAAACGAGCGGAGGAAAAAGGACGCACTCCAGGGAAAAAGATTAGGACAAAAACATATTTTAGCAGTACCGACAGTGGGAGCGACAGTAGTGATGACGAGTGGGGCGGCAAGGTCCCAACGCCCACCTCATGCTCCACCCCCATGGCTATAGAGGATTGGAGACGAACGGCTTTAATAAGCATTAAGACCAAGAAAAAGCAATGCCTGGAGGAATTGGACTGGTGTGGGGAGCCCAGGGAGCAAGAGGAGCTGGAAGAAGAATTGCAAAGATTAGAAGTTGCTGAACGCGAGCTGAAGAAAGAAGCATCCAAGCTGCCGGCGAATCCTTTGGGTCATGGGCAAAGATCGAGGAGAGCACATACAATTCTGCCAGTGTTGGTAAGAGGACAACAGCTGGAATACAAGCCATGGCAGAATTCCGACATGTCAGCCATCCTTGAGAAGCTGCCCACCATTCAGGATGGAGCACACCCTTGGATATCCAAGTTGGAGGAGTGCATGGTGGGGACGCAGTTTGCGGTAGGCGACATAAAGAGGCTCCTGGCTAATGTGGTAGGAGTCCATACCATGAAAGACCTTTTGGGAAAAGCAGGGCTACATCAATTTACCACAACATCAGCGAATGACTCCGACCTGTTTGCAGCAGTCCGAGGCCAGATGTGGGGAGCACTGAAGGCAGCTTATCCGACCAATGCAAACCCCGATAACATTGTGATCGAACCCCTGGGACCGATGGAGAATGCACGCTCATACGTGGCAAGAGCGCATCAAACTTGGAGACACATTACTGGAAACGACCCGGACACAACCCAAATGGAAAAATCTATCTTGCGGGATAAGATCCAGAAGGGCCTGCCCCTGCAAGTGAGGAGTAAACTGGCTGAAGTAGTGGGACTGGTAAACATGACGACTAATGTCTACACCGATCACATAGCTCATCAAGTTGATTGGTTCCGCAAGAAGGAGATGGCCCAAAAGGAACAAGACCAAGAAGTGGTGAGGAGGCTGAACCAGGTGCAACTCGCGGACAATAAGAAGGAGAAGAAGCAGACGGTCGTGGTGCAAGCTCCACCGCAACAAATCATATTACAGCCCACGCCCCCGCCTGGGCAACCGCCGCAGTCAGCTATGGCAGCGCCCTTCAGTCCAGCCCCTCAATGGGGAAATAGACAGACCCATCTCTGGGGAGCCAAAGCCCGTGGAGACAAAGGATGGGCAGGAAGCCCGAATCTCCCGGGGGGCCTACAACAAAGACCTACGGTGTGTTACAATTGTGGGAAACCAGGCCACATGGCTCGCCACTGCGACAGACCCAACAACAGCTCCCCTGGAGGTGGCTTCAGAGGGGGCGTCAAACAACGAGCCCAAATGCCCCAAGGCCCGGTACACCCCTTTGGGGGCCCGGAGCCCGGATTTTAGGGGTGCCCAGAGTGCCCTAAGGGGGGATGTCAGCTGGTAGTGTCAGGTCCGGAACAGGAGCCAATAATAACAGTGAAAGTAAATGATCAACCATTAACAGCTATGGTTGACAGCGGAGCTGCTTTCACTTGTATCCGGCCCGAAGACGCTACACATCTCCCCATGTCCGGTCATTTCGTGCGGACAATAGGGTTCGAGGGTATTAAACAGCTGATCCCTTCCACAAGACCAGTAAAGCTCTGCTGGCAAGACCACACGATAAGAATACCAGTCCTGGTGTCAGACCGTACACCTATTGCCCTCCTTGGCAGAGATGCTTTGTGTGGATTAAACTGCACCATAAAGTGTTCCCCCGATGGATGTGAGATTGAAATCCCATACCAAGCGTGCCATCAGGTGATGATGCTGTCAGAGTCCAGGAAGTCAACGCCCACTGTATTTTGGGTGGGTAAGATCAGCGACGACCTGTTGGAACCATACAAGAAATGGGAAAAGTTTATCCACTCCAATAAACCAGGGGCAAGGAACCCCGAGTACCCGTTTCACTGTACATTACAATACCACAAAGACCTAACGCAGGCCCAGGCAGAAGAGTGGTTACGTCGGCAACCCCATGGAGTGCAATTGAATGGGACTTGTATCGTCCTGGGACCACAGGGAGTGGCCATGAAGGTACAGAGAGACATATACATCAACAAGGAATTCAAGGTCAAAAATAGCATCCCACATGTGACCTTGTTGGTAGCAGAGGACTGTGAGCAGCAACATGTGGGGGAGATGATGGTGGAGGCGGAGAGGCTCAAGTTTTCCCCGCTGGAAGGAAACGTTGCGCTGTGGGTGAGCGCTGATAAGCAGTATATGAAGATCATGATCTCAGCGCACGGACACGGACAACCACAAACGGTGCAGCTGTCGCACGACTCCATCCTCAGTATGGCGACTGATCAACTCAAAGAGGACATGTTGCGGCAGGTCCCTGACTACCTGTGGTCGCGCCATAGTACAGATATTGGACTTGTAAAATCAGCGCAACCGGTAAAAGTGGATCTTCGGCCAGGCTGCAGGCCGCCGTGGAAAACACAGTATCCACTGAGAGAGGAAGCAGTTCAAGGGATCGAGACACAGATTGAAGGGCTGCTCGTGGCAAATGTGTTAAGAATAACGCAGACCCCTCTTAGTAATACGCCGATATTGCCCTTGAAAAAACCTGACAACACCCATCGGCTGGTACATGATCTTCGAGCAGTGAACGAGGTGGTAATTGACAATGTAGCCGATGTGCCGGATCCGCACACCCTGCTGGCACAGATACCGCCGGATGCTGAGTGCTTCTCAGTGGTGGACCTTTGTGGCGCCTTTTTCAGTGTCCCACTCAGCTGTGAATCACAAGGACTGTTCGGGTTTACGTTCAAGGGGCAGTTTTATCAATATCAGAGACTTCCTATGGGCTATAAACATAGCCCTCATGTGTTTAACAAAGTGTTAAAAGATGACCTCGAAGGGCTGGAACGGCAGGTGCAGAGCACTGTTATTCAATATGTGGACGATATTATTGTCTGTGCCGTAGATGTTGAAACGTGTCACAAAGACTCAATCAAACTGTTGCAAATCTTGGCAGAAAATGGTCATAAAGTGTCCCAAAAGAAATTGCAATACTGTAAAAAACAAGTTGACTATTTGGGTCAGAAAATATCATATGGACAGAGACGTATCTCAGATGGCCATTTGGAGGCGATACGGACGGCTCCGAAACCCAGAACCGTCAGGCAAATGTTAACATTTCTGGGAATAGCGGGCTATTCGGCCTCCTGGGTCGAAGAATACGCCAAATTGGTAGGGCCGCTAAGGGCTATGGTCAAAGACACAGGCAATAATGACCTCCACGCAACACTGGATTGGACACAGGATGGCCTTGTGGCGTTTGAAACAACCAAGGCAAGGTTGCAAGAGGCCCCGGCATTGGCTTTACCAGACTATTCCAAAAATTTCGTGTTATTCACGTCAATCTCAGCAGGGGGAAAGTTTGCATGTGCGATTCTTTGTCAGCCTACAGGCACCGGGTCTGGACCCCAACCTGTGGCCTATTATTCAACATCCTATTCCGAGGTGGAGATGGGACTGCCGCCTTGCTATAGAGCTATGGTGGGAGTCTATTTGATGTACGACAAAGCCTCTGCCATAACCATGGGCTATCCTGTGACCATTCTGACTCACCATAGTCTTCGGACTCTGTTGAACCATGGCAAGTACACCTTGACAGAGCCCCGGCTCCGGGACTATTACAGACTTTTGGAGCAAGAGGATGTCACTCTAGCAAGGTGTACTACTGTAAACCCAGCTGAATTTTTGCCAACTTCAGAGGACGGAGACCCTCACGATTGCTTACATGAGTCAGAAAAATACTCGAGATTACGGTCTGATTTGCAAGCCATCCCCTTGGGCGAGGCGGATCTCGAACTCTGGACGGACGGTTCTTGTTATCGAGTCGGGGAAAATTTGTGCGCTGGCTATGCAGTGGTACAAGCGCAAGGTCCTGAGTTTGTGACAATCAAAGCCGAAGTGGTGCCACAACCAGCCTCGGCCCAGCTTGCTGAACTAGTGGGGTTAACGGAAGCGTGCTTGCTCGCGGAAGGGAAAAGAGTGACGATCTATACAGATTCCGCATACGCGCATAGTGTGTGCCACCTGTTTGGTGCTGTGTGGAGGAATCGGGGCTTCAAGAAAACTGACGGTTCCCCCATCCAGCATCATGCGCAGATAATGAGACTGCTGATGGCTATGATGAAGCCCAGTGAAATAGCCATCGCGAAGTGCGCGGCCCACAAGTCCGATGCGTCCAGGGTTACGCAGGGAAACAAGATGGCAGACGAGGCAGCCAGGGCTGTCACGAAGGGAAGCCAGAAGGGAAGAGTTTTGTTAGTAACGCATGAGGTTGACCTCGAGGACAGGGTCACGCTCAGAGATGTACTGTTGATGCAAACGGCCGTTAATCCGATGGACAAACATCTTTGGGCGCAGAGGGGGGCGAGTCAGGACTCTACCGGCGTTTGGAGAAATCACGAGGGTCTGATAGTGGCGCCGCCAGATTTGTTGGGACTGTTAATCCAGGAGGCACATGGGTTAGCCCATGTGTCAAGGGGGGAGGTGAAGCGAAAAATAACCGCAGAATATGGGTTTTGGGCGCCATATCTACTCGAACAAATCGACCAGGTCATTGGAAGATGTGTAATTTGTTTGAAAAACAATGTGAGGAGAGGGGTAGCCACCCCCACGGGTTACATCCCGACTCCTAATGGCCCCATGAGAGAACTAGTGATAGATTTCGTCGACATGATACAACCTGTTGAAGGGAAAAGATACATGTTGGTGGTCGTAGACCGATTCTCAAGATGGCCGGAGGCCTGTCCAACTAAACGAAAAGATGCTCAGTCTGTGGCCAAGTTCCTGTGCCGTGAAGTCATCAGCAGATGGGGTCTGCCGGATAGGATTTCTTCAGATAACGGGAGAGAGTTTGTGGATAAAACGGTCAAAATCATATTTCAAAAATTGGGAATTAAACAGCGGCTTGGCGCAGTATATCATCCACAAAGCCAAGGCATTTGTGAAAAAATGAACGGCGTTTTAAAAAATAGAATTTCCAAAATTTGTCAACATACAGGCTTGAATTGGATAGCTGCCTTACCACTGGCACTGATGGTCTGCAGGTCGAGTCAACTACGCGATTTGCATTTGACCCCACACGAATTGGCAACCGGTAGACGCATGCCTTCACCATGTTTGCGAACCAGTGGGAAAGGCCCAAGCCTGTCAATTTTGGAGGACGAAATGAAAGCCTATGTCAAACACTTAACCACGATACATAGGAATATTTCCACCTATGTTGTTGACAGGCAGAAACAAGAGGAGGCACAAGAGAGACTCGAGGCAAATACTAAAGACACTGTTCAGCCAGGAGACAAGGTGTATGTGAAAGTGTTCCGACGCAAGTGGTTCAACGAAAGGCGGCAGGGGCCATTCGAAGTTGTCCGCTGTACCGGAACTGCAGTGCAAGTACAAGGGTCACCAACTTGGTACCATTTGACACACTGCGTCAAGGTGCCCAAAGATGAAGATCCCCAAAGAGGGAGGCGCGACTGCGAAACTGCAGAACCACTGCCAGAACAAGAATCGCCAGAGGGCCCGGATCGGGACAAAGATGGGCATGATCAAGCTGTGGTGGATAATGTGTCTGCTGAACCTGTCCCTGAGGACATCGCGGGCAGCACAGCCGACGACAGAGGAAACCAACAGTTCAACGATATCAATCGTGACGACGCACCCTCCCCAGGCGCAGATGACGACCCTCAGCACAACAACACTGAGCCAACTACCGCCAGAGGTAGTGCCCCCAGAGAACAACGCCACCCAGCAGGACCCAGCGGCGGACGCCCAGTCCGCCACAGAGTCCGGCCGGAGCGGTACATTGAGCAATGTTGAGGGAGTGTTGGGGGGGGCTGCAATACTGCCATGCAATTGCAGAAAGGAAGAAGGGTCCCTGTGCAGACGCACCGCCGAATGGGAAGACAACACCGGTAACATACTTGCCCTGGCCGGGCGAACACATGCGGACAATGTGCTGTTATTAAATACATATAGACGGTTTGAGGTGCTAGGAGATTGTGCTCTACTTCTGACAAAAATTGGCATAGATGATTTCGGGTACTATACGTGTACTTGTCTCAAACGGGGGGCGAGAAAGGCAGACCGCACGGGCGGCCATAAGACGGTGGACATGGTTAATTTCGTGACGTTGGTGGAGAGAAAAGAAATTGCGAAACAGCATCCATACAGCCCCGTCGTGGAAGGGGTCAAAAAGGAAGAAGCAGTCACCATAAAAAATGTCGCCTTACCCTTGACAACAATTGGTGACAGCTTTGAAACACAGTCTGCCGCTTCAGGGACGCTCATGTCGGAGGTAGAGGCTGTAGAGCCGACGCCTGACGTTCCAGAAAATGTTAACGAAGCGCTTGCGGAATCGAACTGGTCCCCGGCAGAGGTGCAAGCCAATTTGCATGCCATGGCGAGACGGGAGATTGCATGGAAGGCTTATGGGTTCGATGCCTTGGCATTACCTGGGGTCGATGAATGGGCAGGAAGGAACATGTGGTATCAACTGATGGTGCATTCGATTAAATCGTCTAAGGCGGTGAGTGGGCCGTGTTTAGTAAGAGTGAAATCACCAAGTACGCTTAAGGCCGTGTTCCAGACCATACCGGTGCCGGTATCCGACAATTGCCAGCTTAGATTATTGCTTTGGTTGGTATACGAACAGTCGTGGAAGGCACCTGAAACCGACGCGCAGGTCAGGAAGATTTTCAAGCCCACAGGGGAGTGCGCCTGGATAAGCGAACTTCCCTACTTGGATTTGCTCGCCGTGCATGAGGACATCCAAGTCGCGGTGCCAGAATCCATAGATGTGCCATCTGTAAAGGTGCCCACCTGTTTTTGCTCTAATGTGACACATGGAGGGCCGGGGGTGCCTATGGGGGTGGCAGACTGCGACTATTACTCCATGCAATTCCCAGGAGAAGCATGGGGGCAGAGGGGAGCCGTCCATCCGGTGACCTTTGCTCTACCAGACTCCTATCAGGCGATTACTGTGATGGTGGCGAATCGCACGGTGCCTGGGAACACGACTGTAGGGAATCTTAGAGACATCTGGTGGGTTTGTGGAACTAGAGCTTATTTGTTTTTGCCGTATGGATGGTTGGGTTGCTGCTATTCTGCCACCCTGAAGCTTCCGTTCGAGGTGTTGGCGATTAGGAAGGGCCACAAGCCTGAGGAGAAGGCGTTTAGGGAGGTCCCTAGTAGGGCTAAGAGGGAGATGGCGGCGTTTCATACTACAGACGCGTATCATTGGAGAATTAGCTTGGGAGAAAAATGGGGCCTTGGGATTTTTCCCTGGTATGGGGTCACATTTTTGGCAGATCACATTGATAACATCACGTATACCCTTCAGGGGTTCGCGAATGAGACGATCAAGGGCTTCAGACAGTTGTCGCTTACCCAAAGGAGCCATCGGCTGACTCTGCTTAAACACGACATGGCTTTGGATTATATCTTGGCAAGGCAAGGGGGGTTGTGCGTAGCCCTAAATTTGACGGACGACGCTTGCTACACTTTGATCCCAGATAACACTGACAACATCACCAGTATCATCGACGCGCTTAGAGTCATTCGGGATTCTTTTGGGCCGTCTGAGGGCGCTGGTTGGTCAGCGACGGGGTGGATACAGGATAGACTGGGACCTGTGGGAACGATAGTGGCGCAGGTGCTGGGGGCACTCGGGATATCGCTGTGTGTAATGTTTTGTTTTTGCACTGTGATATTGACTTGCGCAAAGGCCATGATATTACGGTGGATAGGTGTGGTAATGCCGAGGGACCAGACCCAGATGCCGTTACTCCCGTTCGACCGCGATGCAGATCTGAAATGCGCGGATGGGATGCTAATAAATGATAGGTACTCGGATTAAATTTAACAGATTGGCGACGTGAGTACAAAGGTAGGGAGGACTGAGAGTAGCGATAGAAAACACTAAAAATAAATAAAGAACCGGGGATAGGACGGTGATGAGAGCGGAAAACCAGGTGTAGGGAACAAGAACACAGCACCAATGTCTTGGTATTCCGATTTTCTATTTTCTTTTGCTGTGTTGCATGATTCCAGTGTGATGTGGTCCACCGTACAGTGTTGCCCGGCCCTTGACAGACTTTACCACCTTCGTTATGTCTAAGTTGCATGTGTGCTTTGTGTTTCGTGCCATTGCCATCACTCGATACTGGCAGAAGTTCTCATTCGTTGCAGAACCCCTGGATGTGGACCGGGGCCGTGCAAGGGACTCTATGGACAGTGAACTGGACATAAGGACTTTGTGTGGACAGCAGGCCCTGGGCAGGGGTACCTGACACGACCCGCCATGGGAAGATTCGGTGGACTGGACTCTGCCTCAGCACGCACTCACACATGAGAAGGGGGGGCTACATTTCGGGGTTTTGAGTCAATAAGCATGTTTTGATACCTCTTTGTTGTATACCTCGTTGTTTTATTCCGTTTTTTATACCTCATTTTGTTAAATCATGGCATGTTGATTAGGTGACGATGCGACTTGACCGTTTGGCAGTCGTTGAACGTGTCATTTCTTTTTCTTACTGTTCTGTGAGCTCATACTGTTTTGTGATGTGTGCCAGGACTCCTTGTTACCTGGCTGACGCCAGGTGGTGGGAATCACTGGGGTTGTTAGAAAGGGCCTCCCTCTTTTTCCTTGTCATTAGACAGGCAGGTTTTTTCTCTCGAGGGAGGGCCGACAGCTTTTTGGGGTTTCTAACGGACCACGCCAAATTCATTACTTCCCAAATTATCGATGGTGTTACGGTATTACCTAAGGGGGGTGGTTATCGTCATTTGGAGAAGGTGGACTTCAATTATCTTTATTTGTGGTTCCTGTGAGGCCTCAGGTTGCTGTCAAGGAGCAGTTGGATACCTAAAGAGTTTGAGCTTTCCTGGACAATGTAACCTTGCGTAGCATGTCTTGAGCGTGATTTAGGCTGCGAATTTCTAGGCCGTATTGTAGACGTGACTGTAAATTTTGGTTGGGTGAAGATTTTTGGATGTTTACCGATGTCATCTTTCTTTTTCGGACCGTTTTCGGGACATTTATTACGTCCCGGAGGGGGGAATGAGGTAAATTTTAGATTCTAGGCGTCGCCGTATGTCACCTTAAATGGTGACTTAGCTGCAGTGAGGAGACCATAAGCTATTTTGGCTGGCCAGAGATGCCTCAGTTTCTGCAAGGTATAGCAACTTAGAATATAGAAGGGAGCAGCTGTTGTTATGCAGGGGAAAGCGTCTTCTACATGTCCTTCTTAGGACATTTGGGAGCAACGAGTAGACTAAAATACGAACAGCAGCTGCACCCCAAGTCATGACATCAACGGTTCGGGCAGGTATAAGATAGGCTTGTCTGTCAGAGGGGGGAGCTTTTTTGGGGCGAACATCTGTGCCGTCGAGAGCTGAACCATCTTTGCTTTTGGGGCCACTCAAACTTTTGGAGAGACATCACTTTGACATCGGTTGAATAAAATCTTTTCCCAATCAGCCGTGTGTCACTGGAGTGCTTGGCCGGGACAGCCATTGTCCATCGAGTGTTTTTTGGAGACCAGCGAAACAACAAAGACCATTCACCACACCTTGTTGCGCAATGTCTACAGCATGTGTAACTAATGCAATACTGTACACTTGCTTGGTCACTTGAGGGAATACTCAGAGTTGTTTCTGATAACAATTTGCTTTCACTTTTGCACCGTATAGCAGAGCCTGCTGGTTTTGAGTAAGACTTCTATCAAAATGTGTTCTCCTAGCTTTGTTAACATTGTGAACTGAGGGACAAAAAAATTAATGTTAAATTACAATTTGTTTTAATTTTATTTAACTTATTATAATTTACTCTATACTTATTTACTAGGGGTGTAACGATTCATCGATACACATCGATTAATCGATATAATGCTCTACGATTTAATAATAATAATAATACATTCAATTTATATAGCGCTTTTCAATAACCCAAAGACGCTTTACATGGAATAAGAAAAAAAAAAAAAAGAGTGGAGGGGGGGGGAGAGAGACAGTAGGTTATAGTTAACAGGACATCGGTCAGCTGTGCAAAGGGGATGGATGGAGGAGCAGGAGGGGCGGGAGCGGAGGTTGTTGAGGTTGCCAGTACGGGAGGTGGGGGTGACGGGGGGTTGGTAGTCCAAAAAGAGAAGATGGGTGAGCCATCAGAGAAATGCCGGACAGATGTAGCGGCGACGGCGAAGGATCCCAGCCTCGTGTGGAAGGAGCAGTGGACCAGGTGGTGATGCCAGTCGACCTTGACTGCACCCGCTCGAACGGCAGGCCCCAACGCACCACGGCGGCACACAGCAGAGCCACGGTTGGCGAGCCCGCAGGGAGTGGAGCCCGTCCCCCCCCCCCCGCGGACGCCGGACGGAAGGCCAGAGAACCGGGCCAGAGCTGCCGTCGAGTCCGCAGCAGGCGGCCACAGGCTCCGAGTCGGGAGGCAGGAGCGTCTGGTGGTGGTTTTGTCCAGTTGGCTATTGGCTAGCTGGCTAACGTAGTTGGTAGAGGAGACAGATAGGTGAGAGCGGAGCTGCCGGGAAGCGAGGTGGACGGAAGACAACACGAGAAAATAAAAGAAGAGACGGGTGGACTGAAAACGGGAAAACGAACAACAAGTAACGGACACGGTCCGGGACAGAAGCGGCAGTCAACAAATCTGACGCCAGCGTGCTCTAACCCGGAAGACAACAGACGGTGGGGTAATGGCATCGAGGCTAAACGTAAACATCGATTTATATCGCCGTGTTTGACCTCGGACATTAGACGCGACTTTATTTTGAAATCCAGTTCATTGTTGCTTGCTTCCTCTTTCCGGGCGCAGTGCGTGGCGTGTTGCGTTGTGAGCAGAGCAGGCACGCAATAGGGGAGTCGACAACTAGTACGCGGCTCCTGGGCTGGTGCTATGGCTAGTGTCCAAAGTGACGAGGAAATTTGCTCACCTTTAGGCTTCAAGTCATTCGTTTGGAAGCACTTTGGATTCCAAAGAAAAGATGGCTCAACGGACAAGACACGTGCAGTTTGTAAATCCTGCCATGCGGTGATCAAATATTCAGGGACCACAAATCTCGCCGCACATTAAAAGAAAAAATACGACATCAACGTTCAGTGTTAAAATAAGCACTTTGTATACTACAATACTCTTGTAATTTCCTAAATAAAGAGTTTGCAGTACCTTGTTGATTTTGCGTATGAATTGTTATAAATCAAGATATTGTTCTATATTTTTTCATCCATCCATCCATCTTCTTCCGCTTATCCGGGGTCGGGTCGCGGGGGCAGCAGCTTCAGGAGGGACTCCCAGACTTCCCTCTCCCCAGCCACTTCATCTAGCTCATCCCGGGAGATCCCAAGGCGTTCCCAGGCCAGCTGAGAGACATAGTCTCTCCAGCACGTCCTGGGTCGTCCCCGGGGTCTCCTACCGGTGGGACATGCCCGGAACACCTCCCTAGGGAGGCGTCCAGGAGGCATCCTGATGAGATGCCCGAGCCACCTCATCTGGCTCCTCTCAACGTGGAGGAGTAGCGACTCTACTTCGAGTCTCTCCCGGATGACCGAACTTCTCACCCTATCTCTAAGGGAGAGCCCGGACATCCTGCGGAGAAAACTCATTTCGGCCGCTTGTATCCGGGATCTCGTTCTTTCGGTCACGACCCATAGCTCGTGACCATAGGTGAGGGTAGGAGCGTAAATCGACCGGTAAATTGAGAGCTTTGCTTTTTGGCTCAGCTCTCTCTTCACCACGACGGACCGGTACAGAGTCCGCATTACTGCCGACGCTGCACCGATCCGCCTGTCGATCTGGCGCTCCATCCTCCCCTCACTCGTGAACAAGACCCCAAGATACTTAAACTCCTCCACTTGGGGCAGGACCTCATCCCCGATCTGGAGAGGGCATTCCACCCTTTTCCGATCGAGGACCATGGACTCGGATTTGGAGGTGCTGACCCTCATCCCAACCGCTTCACACTCGGCTGCGAACCGCTCCAGTGAGAGCTGGAGATCACGGCCTGAAGAAGCCAACAGCACCACGTCGTCTGCAAAAAGCAGAGACGCGATGCTGAGGTCCCCAAACCGGACACCCTCAACGCCTCGGCTGCGCCTAGAAATTCGGTCCATAAAAATTATAAACAGAATTGGTGACAAAGGGCAGCCTTGGCGGAGTCCAACCCTCACTGGAAACGAATCCGACTTACTGCCAGAAATGCGGACCAAACTCTGGCATCGGTGATACAGGGACCGAACCGCCCTTATCAGTTGGCTCGGTACCCCGTACTCCCGAAGCACCCCCCACAGGACCTCCCGAGGGACACGGTCGAACGCCTTCTCCAAGTCCACAAAACACATGTGGACTGGTTGGGCGAACTCCCATGCACCCTCGAGGATCCTGCTGAGGGTGAAGAGCTGGTCCACTGTTCCACGGCCAGGACGAAAGCCACACTGTTCCTCCTGAATCCGAGGTTCGACCTCCCGACGGACCCTCCTCTCCAGCATCCCTGAATAGACCTTACCAGGGAGGCTGAGGAGTGTAATTCCCCTGTAATTGGAACACACCCTCCGGTCCCCCTTCTTAAAGAGGGGAACCACCACCCCAGTCTGCCAATCCAGAGGCACTGTCCCCGATGTCCACGCGATGCTGTAGAGACGTGTCAGCCATGACAGCCCCACAACATCCAGAGCCTTTAAGAAATCCGGGCGGATCTCTTCCACCCCCGGGGCCTTGCCACCGAGGAGTTTTTTCACTACCTCAGTGACTTCAACCCCAGAGATTGGAGAGTCCGCCTCAGAGTCCCCAGGCCCTGCCTCCACAAAGGAGGTCTTCGAAGTATTCTCCGCACCGACACACGACGTCCCGAGTCGAGGTCAGCAGCACGCCATCTCCACTGTAAACAGTGTTGACGTTGCACTGCTTCCCCCTCCTGAGACGCCGGATGGTGGACCAGAATTTCCTCGAAGCCGTCCGGAAGTCATTCTCCATGGCCTCGCCAAACTCCTCCCACGCCCGAGTTTTTGCCTCAGCAACCGCCGAAGCCGCGTTCCGCGTTCCGCTTGGCCATCCGGTACCTGTCAGCTGCCTCGGGAGTCCCGCAGTCCAAAACGGCCCGATAGGACTCCTTCTTCAGCTTGACGGCATCCCTTACCGC
Source organism: Syngnathus typhle (assembly GCF_033458585.1). Taxonomy (NCBI): domain Eukaryota; kingdom Metazoa; phylum Chordata; class Actinopteri; order Syngnathiformes; family Syngnathidae; genus Syngnathus; species Syngnathus typhle. The sequence goes on from NC_083740.1 coordinate 20,958,519, forward strand.
CGGTGTCCACCAGCGGGTTCGGGGACTGCCGCCACGACAGGCACCAATGACCTTACGGCCGCAGCTCCGGTCGGCCGCCTCGACAATGGAGGCGCGGAACAAGGTCCACTCGGACTCGATGTCCCCCGCCTCCCCCGGGACCTGGGAAAAGTTTTGCCGGAGGTGGGAGTTGAAGCTCTTCCTGACAGGGGATTCCGCCAGACGTTCCCAGCAGACCCTCACAGAACGTTTGGGTCTGCCAGGTCGGACCGGCATCTTCCCCCACCATCGGAGCCAACCCACCACCAGGTGGTGATCAGTTGACAGCTCCGCCCCTCTCTTCGCCCGAGTGTCCAAAACATGCGGCCGCAAATCCGATGACACGACTACAAAGTCGATCATCGAACTGCGGCCTAGGGTGTCCTGGTGCCAAGTGCACACATGGACACCCTTATGTTTGAACATGGTGTTCATTATAGACAATCCGTGTCGAGCACAGAAGTCCAATAATAGAACACCGCTCGGGTTCAGATCGGGGGGGCCGTTCCTCCCAATCACGCCCTTCCAGGTCTCACTGTCATTGCCCACGTGAGCATTGAAGTCACCCAGTAGAACGATGGAGTCCCCAGAAGGAGCGCTCTCCAGCACCTCCTCCAGGGACCCCAAAAAGGGTGGGTACTCTGAACTGCCGTTTGGTGCATAGACACAAACAACAGTCAGGACCCGTCCCCCCACCCGAAGGCGGAGGGAGGCTACCCTCTCGTTCACCGGGGTGAACCCCAATGTGCAGGCGCCCAGCCGGGGGGCAATAAGTATACCCACACCTGTTCGACGGCTCTCACCGTGGGCAACTCCAGAGTGGAAGAGAGTCCAGCCCCTCTCGAGAGGGCTTGTACCGGAACCCAAACTGTGCGTGGAGGCAAGTCCGACTATATCTAGTCGGAACTTTTCCGCCTCACACACCAGCTCGGGTTCCTTTCCAGCCAGAGAGGTGACATTCCATGTCCCAAGAGCCAGCTTCTGCAGCCGGGGATCAGACCGCCAAGGTCCCTGCCTTTGGCCGCCGCCCAGCTTGGACTGCACCCGACCCCTTTGGCCCCTCCCACAGGTGGTGAGCCCATGGGAAGGGGGACCCACGTTTCCTTTTCGGGCTGTGCCCGGCCGGGCCCCATGGGCGAAGGCCCGGCCACCAGACGCTCGCCTTCGAGCCCCGCCTCCAGGCCTGGCTCCAGAGGGGGGCCCCGGTGACCCGCGTCCGGGCGAGGGAAATCTGTGTCCATATATAGTATTCATCATAAGGGGCTTTTTGAGCCGTGCTTTGTCTGGCCCCTCACCTAGGACCCGTTTGCCATGGGTGACCCTACCAGGGGCATGAAGCCCCAGACAACATGGCTCCTAGGATCATAGGGGCACGCAAACCCCTCCACCACGATAAGGTGACCACTCATGGAGGGGTCTATATTTTTTATTTAAAAAAAAATATATCGATCGTAGAGCACTATATCGTGATATATCGTGAATGAATCGCAGCAGGCTTTAAGATATCGGCACATATCGTATCGTAGTTCTTTGTATCGATATATCGTATCGTGACAAAACCCGCGATTTACACCCCTATTATTTACGGCTATTATGAATTTTAAAAACATTGAATGCAAAAACACTCTTTTGGGGAAAGTATTCTTACGAAAATAATGGCTGATCAGTGATTGTGAGTATCAGTGACAATTATAGTGATCATGTCACGAAGGGCCATAGAGAAAGAAGTGAGGGAAGTGTTGCAGGAATTGAGGCAAGGCAGAGTGACAGATTGCCATGTCAAAGACGACAAGGAACATTGGAGACGGCTGTACTTTGCACCCTTTCTGTTCATCTAGCCATCCTCACCATCCTAATGTGAAAAATATGAATTAGACATTAGGTTCTGGGTATTACAGAGAAGCATGGTGAAACAACATTTGCTGTCAGCTGCCTACCACTCTATGCACCTGCTCTGATCCAGCTACACAAATTTTGCAAGGTCACTTGCAGCATGCACACCAATAAAATGAATAAATAAATTATATATTAGAACATTTTTAGACGTGACATTTTAATCAACTATTCTGTGAGATTTCTTAAAGCATGCACTCTCTGTCTCTCCTGCACAATTTCTCTCTATACTTTGTGTGAATACAGTGTACGTATACAGTATAGTATATGTATATAGACACACACGCACCCACGCACAACGCACACGTCACATACCCGAGTCAAAAAGTGTGTTGAGTGTGTGTGTGTGTGTGTGTGTGTGTGTGTACTGCGAGTGGTGTGGTCACAATGCCATCAAAAGAAATGTATCCAGTGCATTATATTCTCTATGGTTGAACAATACAAAACAATGTTGTGTTTGCTTTTGCCTTGTTCAAGTCAAAGTCAGCTTTATTGTCAATCTCTCCACATGTCACAACACACAAAGAGACCGAAATTACGTTTTTCTCTATCCCACGGTGACGAGACACATAACACGATAGACATACAAGTACGCGACACGATATAAAAACAAGAAGGCAAAAATTCAAACAATCAATAGAAAGAGTGATGAATAAATAATAAATAAGCAGATAACACAATAAATAAGAGGAGCAAAACGGAGCCAGCAAGCATAGCGCAAAAGTAAAAAACATCATAAACAAAAAGGCACAAACAATAAATAATAAGAGTAATAATAAATAATAAGTAAACAGATAACACAACAAATAAGAGCCAGTGTGCATACAGACAGTACAGACAGTAAAAGTACAGGACGCTACGCAGAACGGGGGAGCGAGTTCAGGATCCTAACAGCCTGGAGTATGAAGCTGTTTGAGAGTCTGGTGGTGCGGGAGCGCAGGCTTCTGTACCTCTTCCCAGAGGGCAGAAGCTCGAACAAAGAGTGAGCGGGGTGACTCGCATCACTCACAATCGTGGTCGCCTTGCGGGTGAGATGGGAGGTGTAAATGTCCTTCAAGGAGGGGAGCGAAGCACCAGCAATCTTACCAGCAGTGTTCACTATGCGCTGCAGGGCCTTCAAGTTGTAGTCAGTGCAGCCGCCACCCCAAACAGCAATACAGCTGGAGAGGACGCTCTCAATGGTGCCGCGGTAAAATGCAGTCATGACGGCCGGAGGAGCGCTCGCTCGCCTGAGTTTCCGCAGGAAGTACAGGCGGCGCTGGGCTTTCTTTGCCAGTGATGCGGTGTTGGTGGACCAGGAAAGATCCTCACTGATGTGCACCCCCAGGAACTTGCCGCTGCTCACTCTCTCCACCACAGCACCGTCGATTTCCGGACAGGAAACACTTTTCATATGCCTCAAAATAGATAACTAAAATATTTTTAATCTAATAACATTATTTTCATATGCACACTTCAAATGGTTCCTGGTCCGTATACAAGTGCACTGTAATACAGCATCATGTTACTATGGGACTATGGCACTCTTTGGGACTGAATATTAATTTACTCTTGTTTATACAATGTATGTATGCGAGATTTGTTTATCAAGAACAATTTTGATGTCAACCCAAATGACAGTTTTCCCCACTCCCTCACTGTTACTTAACTTGTTAGACAATCTGAGTTTTCGGAATGCTGTTTGATTGATTGATTGATTGATTGATTGAATATTTATTGATCCCCAGGGGTGGGGAAATTCAGGCCCCAGCAGTATCCATACCACAGAGTGGGTATACAAAAGACACACAGATGGCATGAGCGCAACTCAATAGGCTCTCAAAAGGCTGCCACACAACGGCGCCACAAAGAAAGTCAGAAAGTGCTCAAGATAAAAGCCATCAAAGCAAATCAAAGCTAAAAGACAAAGGAAAAAAAGTAACAGCGGCCAACCAGCACCCCTCAATACAAGAGAACACCCCAAAACACACAAAATAGCCTCCACGGGGTCCATCGACAGGTGTAAGGGCAGTCCAGTTCAACGGCGCCCAATGGACCGTGGTCGTGAATTGGTGAAAACATCACAAAGCAGGCAAACGTGTGAGCTGCGTCCCGGGCACCCAGTCGGGGCACGTGCAGATGGTCACCACGGGGCTAGCATGGCGAAAGCCCTTGGTTCCGACGAGCACGAGGGAGCGGACTCCCCACAGGGGTTGCGGCTGCAAGGCCAAGGCGAGGGACCCGGTCATCACTGGCCGGATAAGCAGGAAGCCGTCGTAGAGTTACGCCGACCGATGATCCCGGTCCCAGGAAGAAAAAAAAACAATAATAAAATATCCGATCCGAAGAGATACCGAGGTGCGGTAGAAGGCGCCAGCATCGCTGAATGGACAAAAAGACAGAAAGAAAAAGGAGAAAAGAAGGAAATAAAGAGGAAAAGCGAGAACACTGCTGGGAGGCAGCCACTCACGGCGCCATACAAAAAAAAAAAAAAAAGAAATGTGATAGAAGTCACATTTGTCTTAACAAATAGGCCAGAGCCTCTGGTCAACAAACTTCCTTTTCCCTCAGCTCGCATCCTGAAGGACACAGAATATCACCCATGTCATTGCAATCTAGTGTCACTCTCCCTCTGCCAACCCCACCAAGGGAGAAGTTTCTGATGAGCTTTTTTCCTCTTAAAATATATGGATATTATGAGGACCAAACTTCTTTGCATATTTGCATGCTGACATTAGCATTTACCTCAAAGCAATGCTGTGCTCAGTCAGTCTCACACAGCCTCTAGCATGACTGTTGACTCTTACTAAGTCATTTTAAAGCACTAAACAGTCAGATTATATTTTTTCATCTGACTGTGCATGGAACTGTGCCAAAATGTAGCCAAACTGAAGCGAGACAGCATGTTTTGGTTTTTGTGATGGGCAATTTCATAAATGCAACTAATGAAATTTAGGCAGGCTTTTTATATGGATGTGTTCATAACTGATTTTTGGTAGTCACCACTGTGATATACATACTCCAGAATCTCAATTTGCCCCCATGCAATTTTGTAGAATGCAGCACCATGAATAAAGAGAAGAGACAGTCGTGCCAACTTGTGTGACAGCCTGCTTAACTCGTGGACATAAATAGCATGAAAGACGAAGGAGAGAGAAACAGAGGGAAAATGCATTATTAACTTAGCTCATTACAGCTCACGGTTAAACACCAGAATACAAGGCATAAAGACAACACTGAACAGTGGGAGTTATTTTGTACCATATTAATTGATTTATTTGGTATCTTGTATTTAATTTTGCATTTGTGGCAAATAAATCCTATTCCTTCCTGTTCACTGAACTAACCTATTTACAAAGAATGGCAAAACCCTGCTATTTCAAATGAAGTAAAAGGCTCAATGAGGCCTATTTATTGGAAAGTTAGAAGAAGCATCAAGCAAATATCCTTTGGTTGTATCAACAACAATCAGCATCAGTGCAAAGACGCATACAATGAGACCGGACATGAATTATGTTATCATCTGCATTTGTTTAATCTATCGAATAACAAGTCATCTCTGTAAAAGAAATGTCAGCAGAGACAAATGATATGACAGACATTTACCCCAAACAGTAAATCCTTCATGCACACAGTGTAGTTAATATAAGTGTATCTCTAAAGGTGACCTTCCTCTGAGGGCAGATGATCCTCATTCAAGCCATTCTGCAACTGACAGTGAAATGCAGAACATGATATAAATATATGTTGCTCACACGCATGTACTTACAGACATGCAAAGACACAAGCATGCACGCATGCTCGCACGCACAAACGCACACACTTACAAACACACACATTCACATGCACACACGCACGCACACACTCAATCATACGCACACACACGCGCACACACACACATGCATGCAGGCACACACACAGACACACACACACAAAACAGCATTTTTTTTTCAATAATTACCTTATTATACGAGTACGCCACACATAAAAAACTGGGTGCTTCAACTGTCTGGCAGATTTATTAAAGTTTTTTTTTTTTCCAAAGGAGCCAGTAGCCACAATGTACTTTATCATGAGTGACTTACTTCCACCGAAAGCGATCAGTTTTTATTGATTGCTTTGACCTATCTGAAGAAACTGGGAACCTCTTCGTCTTCATTATCACCATCTCAGATGAGCAGGAAAAACCTCATGCAAATGTGTTAACACGTTCTCCTTGGATTGACACAGTTTTCCCACCGTTTGGCAAAACAATTAACACAGATGTCATTCAAGAAGTCCAAACTCCATTGTTTTAGCTGTAGTTACCGAACAGAGACCATATGCTCCGAGCATTTTGAAACTCCCTGATCACTATGCATTCATTAAAAGCACCTGTCTGACACTTCTTTACAAAATGTTTCATTTCTTTGCAAGCATGGATCGAGGAGGTCTAAAACAGATGAGAGGTAGAGTGAGAGCAAGAGGTAAAATACCGTTTTTTTCCATGTACAATGCGCAAAATTTAACTAATTTATTGTCCTAAAATCTGGGGTGCGCATTATACATGGGTACAAAAAAAAAAAAAGTTTATTTTATTTTTTTAATCCGGATATGATACGGAGGCCGCCATTACAGATGCGCTTTCTTCTCTGCTGTTCACTTCAAACACGCTCCATAAGAACACAATGCTCTCTTATCAGATGCTTGCTCGATCACCTGCTCGTTTGCTGTCACAATGTACCCTGCACAAATCCGAAACATTTCTTCGCTATCGAGTTTGCTAGCGCATGCGCAGTGATACTGACCGGCAGAATAAGATCCGGTTGTTCCCAAAGATGATCTTTTTTCTGAAATAATTTTACGTTTACGGACTTAAGTAGGAGTCAAAATTTGGGTGCGTATTATATGTACATGGGTACAGGCTTTTTTCCAGCATCGACATGCCATTTTTAGGGTGCGTATTATACATGGGGGCGCATTATACATGGAGAAAACGGTACAACATATACAAGAGCTATAATTAAGGGTGTAACGATACATCGATACACATCGATTAATCGATATAATGCTCTACGATTTATTGGCATCGATGCTAAAGGTAAACATCGATTTATATCGCCATGTTTGACCTCGGACATTAAACGCGACTTTATTTGGAAATCCAGTTCATTGTTGCTTGCTTCCTCTTTCCGGGAGCAGTGCGCCCGGCGTTGTTGTGTTGTGAGCAGAGCACGCACGTGAAAGGGGAGGCGACAACTAGTACGCGGCTCCTGGGCTGCTGCTATGGCTAGTGTCCAAAAAGACGAGGAAATTTGCTCCCCTTTAGGCTTCAAGTCATTCGTTTGGAAGCACTTTGGATTCCAAAGAAAAGATGGCTCAACGGACAAGACACGTGCAGTTTGTAAATCCTGCCATGCGGTGATCAAATATTCAGGGGGCACAAATCTCGCCGCACATTTAAAGAAAAAACACGACATCAAAGTTCAGTGTTAAAGTAAGCAATTTGTATACTACAATACTCTTGTAATTTCCTAAATAAAGAGTTTGCAGTACCTTGTTGATTTTGCGTATGAATTGTTGTTTTAAATCAGGATATTGTTCTATATTTTTTACTAAAAAAAAAAAAATATCGATCGTAGAGCACTATATCGCGATATATCGTGAATGAATCGCAGCAGGCTTTAAGATATCGGCAAATATTGTATCGTAGTTCTTTATATCGATATTATATCGTATCGTGACAAAACCCGCGATTTACACCCCTAGCTATAATACAACATCGATACTCTTTTAAAAACTACGTGCAATAACTATTTATTTTCTACTTTCTGTACAAACCTCATTCATGTTAATACATATACCCACATTGAACATATTGTAAATAAGATTTTTTTTAACTTTCATTCTTAGACTAATAGTTATACTGTAAATAAGATCTTTCACTTTTATTCTCATATTACCTTTTATACTTTTTTAAATTTTGTAAAGTTTGCACTATGAAGGGAGCAGCTATCCGAATTTCGTTGTACAACTAAGTTGTAAAATGACAATAAAGGGCATTCTACTCTATTCTATTGTAAAGGGGTCATAGGAAGTGGAGCCTGTGTGCGAAGTGGAGGTATAGCTGAAAGGGCTCAGAAGAAGAAATGGAGGAGTATCACTTGTGGCTTTCTCTTATACTCTTATAGTATAGGCCAGGGGTGGCCAACCCGCAGCGCGCGAGCCGCATGCGGCTCTTTGCCGGGTTTCATGCGGCTCCTTTACGTTCGTCTCGCGAGCCGCATGCGGCTCCTTGCCGGGTTTCATGCGGCTCCTTTACGTTCATATCAACATTTGTGGGTTTATTTGTTTGTTTGTTTGTTTTTGTGCGTGTTCGCTTCGCTTGAGTTCAATATGGTATTTTCGTCAAACGCTGCGTGTTCGCTTCGCTTGAGTTCAATATGGTATTTTTGTCAAACGCGCATGCACATGAGGTGAAATCCTGCAAAGGAGGAGGGGCAAACCCATCCCCCTGGAGGTGGAGTGATGTGGCTCTTTGCGGTACACAGTAAAAAATGTGGCTCTTAGTCTCTGACTGGTTGGCCACCCCTGGTATAGGCCTACTGTAGATTTTTGTTCTCTTTAGTAAAAGACTCTTTTAAAATGTTCCTCATTTCTCACACAGTAATGGATTTTATTTTTATTTCCATGTATTCTATGTGTGAATATTTCATTTGTCAGCCACAGTCTGAAAAAATAATAATAAAAATATTAAAAGAATAAAAAATAATTTGCATCAAAGCTCATTTGATTCTTGATGCATTTTTTTGCAAGAGGGCAAATCTGATTACAAACGGCACTGGCATGTAAGCTAGGTTGGAATGGTGCACTGATTGGCACGAGTGCTGTGTTTTGTATTTTGTTGCACATTGTATAATGATTGATTGGTGCTCATACACTTGTGTCAAAATTTAGTTGTTTAAAGGCAACATTTCAATTTCAGTATTTTAAATGTTTTGGGACAGGTATTGCCTTTTGCAAACAAAACTCTTCCGCTACCTGGGAGTCCACATCGAGGAGGACAAAAACACAGAACATTCTGAAGGACACTTCCCACCCTGGCCACTCACTTTTCGAACTGTTGCCATCAGGCAGACGCTATAGATCAATTAGGTCAAGGACTAGCAGATTCGCCAACAGTTTTTACCCTACAGCGCCGCTAAACGTAAATGATTATGTCTGTGTATGTTCTTCTGTGGGTTTTTAGCTTGTATTTTTTTATGTTTTTATTCTATTTATTTTTTATCTCATGCGCTGATCGGTTGGCACTTTTTAAATTTCGTTGTACATGTGTGACAATGACAAATAAAGATCTATTCTATTCTATTCTATTCTATTCTATTCTATTCTATTCTATTCTATTCTAAACGGGGTCTGTGTGGAGAGCGTGTCCTCCTTCCGCTACCTGGGTGTCCACATCGAGGAGGACTTCACCTGGGGCGTGAACACCTCTGAGCTGCTTAAAAAGGCCCAGCAGAGACTTTACTTCTTAAGGGTGCTGAGGAGACACAGCATTACACAAAGACTGCTGGTGTCCTTCTATCGCTGCTCCATAGAAAGCACTTTAACATACTGCATATGTGTTTGGTACTCCAGCTGCACTGCTGCTCAGAGGAAAAAACTCCAAGGGGTCATAAACACAGCACAGAAGATCATTGGCTGCCCTCTCCCCACACTGGAAGAGCTACACAGAACCCGCTCTCTCAAAAAAACACAGAACATTCTGAAGGACACTTCCCACCCTGGCCACTCCCTTTTCGAACTGTTGCCATCAGGCAGACGCTACAGAGCAATTAGGTCAAGGACTAGCAGATTTGCCAACAGTTTTTACCCTACAGCGGTAGTCGCATTGAATGCAGCTAAATGTAAATGATTATGCCTGTGTATGTTCTTCTTCTGTGGGTTTTAGCTTGTATTTTTTAAATCTTTTATTCTATTTATTCTGTTTATTTTTTTATCTCATGCGCGGATCGGTTGGCACTTTTTAAATTTCGTTGTACATGTTACAATGACAAATAAAGATCTATCTATCTATCTATCTATCTATCTATCTATCTATCTATCTATCTATCTATCTATCTATCTATCTATCTATCTATCTATCTATCTATCTATCTATCTATCTATCTATCTATCTATCTATCTATCTATCTATCTATCTATCTATCTATCTATCTATCTATCTATCTATCTATCTATCTATCTATCTATCTATCTATCTATCTATCTATCTATCTATCTATCTATCTATCTATCTATCTATCTATCTATCTATCTATCTATCTATCTATCTATCTATCTATCTATCTATCTATCTAAATGTGTAATTTTGACCACTGTGGCATGCTTTTAGCCCTCCGCGTTAACTGTTTTGAAAATGTCAATTTTGACTTGACCGCTGTGTCAAAACAATCAATAAAAACTTTACTTTGTCAAAGATAAAGTGATTGCTAGTTATTTGTTGCTTGCCAAATCAGGGGAACTCCCAAGAACTTCCTTTGGTCAAGGTGAAATCATAATGAAAGCATCCAATGTGAATTTTCTCGAAATCATACAGCAGAAACAGTTGTACTTGTAGCTTAATTTATTTAGTAAAGACATGCTTTATCACTTAGAATGTTTTTCCAAGGATATATTTGGTCTTGTTCTTTCAGAGCTGACAAAGCATGTACAGAGGCAACTAAAACATTGAGTGATGAACTTTCAAAAGGTTTACTACATGTAGTGTCTTTTAACCCTCACTGCTTTCCGATGCAGTATAGGGGCTTCCTCATCCATGCGGTTGAGTTAATCATTTGCGGGAAAGTATCAAGATTCTACCTGGTATTATGTTTCACAGATGTGCTTCCTGTGGAATTAACTATGATATGTCTGGGTAGCACGTCCGCCTCACAGTCAGGAGGGTGCGGGTTCGATTCCACCTCCGGCCCTCCCTGTGTGGAGTTTGCATGTTCTCCCCGGGCCCGCGTGGGTTTTCTCCGGGCACTCCGGTTTCCTCCCACATCCCAAAAACATGCATGGTAGGCCGATTGAAGACTCCAAATTGTCCCTAGGTGTGAGTGCGAGTGCGAATGGTTGTTTGTCTCCGTGTGCCCTGCGATTGGCTGGCAACCGGTTCAGGGTGTCCCCCGCCTACTGCCCGATGACGGCTGGGATGCGCTCCAGCACTCCCGCGACCCCCGTGGGGACTAAGCGGTTCAGAAAATGGATGGATGGATGGATGTCTTTGAGGCCAAACACAGAGGCTGGATGAATAGGTCACTAAAAAAATGGAAGCAAGGATGTCATATGGTAAAATGACCTCAATTGGAATATGAAAAGCTGCTGTCTAATCAAATTTGTCAATTAAGATTCCATGACACAGAAAAAGTCAATCTGTCAACAAGAGCCTGGGTAATTTATGAGAAATTAGTCTTTCTGGTTCAATGACCTCATGACCGATAGTGTAATTGTTATTGTCTTGTTCATGTAATGTAGGACACTGAAATTTCCTTGTTGTCCGAAGAGCCCATACTACAAATCATTGTGATCCTTATCAGGCTTTCCTGGCTTTTACCCAGGCTTTTTGAGTCAGCTGTGTAGGAGTATGGGGACACACCTACAACAGGCGGGATAGGGGCTCTTAAGGACCAGTTCCCTGAAAGGTTTGAGACATTTCCCATATTTTGACAATTTTTTTCAATGGTTTTACTCTTGTAAATGTGTATTCTATAATGTCGGTTTGGATTGTATTTTCTTCATTTGTTTGGTTTTACATAAATATTTCACATTGTGTAAAATGTTTATACACTTCAGGGTTGCAGGGGTCAGCAGCCAATCCCAACAACTAAGCAAAACAGGAAAACAATTTTGGTTATTTCCCAGTCAGAAAGAAAGTAAAATAAGGAAGAGAAAATTGATGAAAATAAATGTAAAATGCAGAGGAAAATTAGGAAAGAAAACGTGATGAATGTATGAAACATTTATTGTCTGTGTAATGTGTGTATATTGTCAAATACTCTTGAACTCGTTCTATTTCCTTATCCTAAAAGCACACTTCCAGGTGAGGCTCATGTTACAAACATTCCTGGATATAGACACGCCCTTCTCTAAGAGGGAGGGAAAAAAGACGAAAGCAAGCTGCTCAAGTCTTTATTGAATTCAAAGATCCGTAATAATGTTTTTGCTTCCTTGATGGATTCTCCTACGAAAACAGGGCAGGTTTACTTACAACCTCGCAAAGCTGGCAAAGTAAGTAGAAATTTGTGTGAAATGACGGGGTTGGTTTTGTGATTTTCAAGTGAAATTATGTTTTCGTTTTGACAAAATTAACCTGAAAATACTCTAAAGTTCTGTTTGTATTGGATTATTGAAACTATTCATATCCCACATACAATAGGAGGACCAGCTGTGCTTCATCGGAACCTTAGAGTTAATATGAAAGGTCATTTCATAAGCAGTGTAATTATACCGTAGTGCATGATGCAGTTTGTTCATTGGAATGATTGCTTGATTTAGAGAATTTAAATAGAAGAATTTTCATTCTTTCCTCTTTATGGTTAAACACGACTGTACAACTGTTGTGCAAGTGAGCAAGCAGGAGCGGAGTCCAAACAAGGCATGTTGAAACACAACGAGTTTTTGTGATACAGATTCCTGTACAGCAGATACTGTCACACCACAGTGAGGGAAAACCTCATCTTAACTATGATTGGATACTACTTCTAAATAAAGTACTAACTAAACAAACGTGATCACAATGTATTTATTATCTATGTAGTACTTTTCTCTTTCCTTTTAGAAATGGAAGCCTGTGTTGTTGTCACTGGTTCCACCCAGCAACAATGGGGTTGGTCGATTGGAGATTCAGTTTATAGCAGGTACATTCATCTTACTTTTTATCTGCATTCGAGTACCAATAAGCACCCTGTAATTGTCTGGCTAATTCTCACTCAATGACAGTATTTATTTATTTATTTATTTAAATCGGGAGAACACACATTAATGAACATCGGTACCATCCAGCACACCTGCTACCCTAGTAAGGTTACATGAGTCAGGAAATGAATGGATGAGTACCAATACTTTTTATTTGAGATGTATTTGTCATCTATGGCTGTATTATTATATCCAGTATTATCTGCACTATAAAACGCAGTGGATTATAAAGCACACCTTCATTGAATTTTTTATTTCAGAAATGTTTTCATATATAGGGTGCCCTGGATAAAAAGGCGCAGAAGCTACTGCATCAAACTGGGATTGACTAGGGTTGCGTTATGCATCCACTAGAATCTAGTGACTAGATGAAGCTGTGCTAAAGGGTATGACAACCCAGTCAATGAGGTAAAAAAAAGTCGAACTCCCATTCCGTATGAAAGTGATACATGGCACATGTCTGCCTCACAGTTCGGAGGGTGCGGGTTTTATTCCACCTCCGGCCCTCCCTGTGGGGAGCTTGCATGTTCTCCCCCTGCCTGCATGTTTTTTTTCTGGGCACTCCGGGCTCTTCCCACATCCCAAAAACATGCTCGGTAGGCCGATTGAGCTCTCCAAATTGCCCCTAGGTGTGAGTGCGAGTGTGAATGGCTGTTCGTCTCTGTGTGTCCCAGTTCAGGGTGTACCCCGCCTCCTGCTTGATGACATCTGGGATAGGCTCCAACACGCCCGCGACCCCAGTTTTTGCCAATCTTCTAAATTGTGTGTTTTAAAAGGTATTTTGATTGCTCTTAAATTGATGACGAGTGTTTTGACACATTATTTTTGTAGATTCGTCTTTGTTAAAAATGTTCACGTCTCTACAGAGTAGAGTACAGAGAACACAGATTATTTGTCAGTAGGGTGAAATTAATCCGAGTCATGGATTGGTCCACGCTGCTCTACTCTACTTGGCTCTACACCAAAAAACAGTTCATTTCTACTGCCACTGTCACTACCCGGCAGCCCCTACTCATTTTGCTAGTTACGTCATGTTACAGGGACTATAACTCACGTGCACTGCGCACACTGACAAAAACAATGGTTTGTGTGGATGAACACTTTTTGGTCTCTCATGGATCTATCCAGCTGCCTCTTCCCATCTTCGTAAACTAATAATGTTAAAAAATCCAAGTATTTATTTACTATTTATTTCAGTAATTATTTTTCCTCTCTTCATCTGTTAACGGCGTCTGTTTTACCTGGGTGGTGGTTTGCGTAGCCGCACATTGATGACAGTTGTCTTGGACCAATCATTGGCCTCCAGAGTATTTCCATCACGTTGTCACGTTTTAAAACCGAGCTAGTAGGTACCAGAAAAAAGTAGTCGAGTCGAGCCAAGTAGATTTGTAAATGAGACTGGGCTAAATGTTGAGTCGAGTCAGGGTCAGTCAGCATAATTGTAGTGATAAACAGGAATAGTTGGGTTTTATTGGGAAGTGAGACTTCCCTGAACCACAAGTCAGTTATGGATGCATTATTGGATGATGGATGATGGATGGATGGACGGCCGGCCAGACAGATGGATATTCTTTATGGATTTGTATACATGCTTTTAGGCTCAGTACATATACAGACTCAGACATAGGTAGCTACTGGCTGGTGATTAGGTTTGTGTGTGTGTTTGCGTGTTTAAGTGTGTGCGTGTGTGTGTTGTGTGTGCATGCATGTATATGTGTGTATGTGTTGTGTGCGCATGCATGCGTGCGTGCGTGCGTGTGTGTGTGTGCGTGTGTGTGCGTGCGTGCGTGTGCGTGTGTGTGTGTGTGTGTGCTGTGCCTGTGTGTGTGAGCAACAAAAAACATGCATCCAACAGCAGGGTGAGCAGCAGAAGATGAAAAGTAAATTTGACAGCTTAAATAGACCCCAGGATTGTGGAGATGAAGTTATGTAAGCTCACCGGATGCACATTTTCTCTTGTTATCTGTTTACACTTGCATGCATGCCTCGATGGTTTACACATTACATATGATGAATCCAATATTCCTGCAAATAACCACATAAGAATTAAAATGCTCCTTTGACATTTGCCAAAAGAATAAAGAATGCTCAAGCTGCAAAAATAGAAGTAGCTCTGAGGCTGGTATATTCATTAGTCGAGTCATTTTGAAACACTCCACACTGAGTTGACCCAAAAAAGTCAAAATGGGTGCCATGATAAGAAATGTTTTATATTCAGTAGTGATGCAAATTATTTCACCTGTTAAAAGTGTTCGGAAGGATTGTTTATCATATAAATACTGTTTAACGATTTGAATCTGTTTTAGTATACAATGCAAGTGCGCCTGGGTGTAGAAATGGGTACGTATTTTTGTGTCGCTGCAATCTTTTTCAGCGTAATGGTGTTTAAGATGGTATAAATATAACTAAATGTAACCAAATACAATATAAAATGAATGGAAACAAATCTTTGTTAAATATCTCCAGACCTATGCGTTAGCCAAGTTACATATAGCCTACATTACTCCGTCAATCAACTATACAAATGAATAGTGAATAGCGGTGGTTGACTTTACCATAAGATTAACCTTATTATTATTTTTTTTCAGGATAATGTGTGTTGGGTCTTAATTTAAGTTTGGCATTTGCTGTCAGTACAAATGGATTATCAAAATGAAATTTTAATCCATGAATCAACCAAATATGTCAAAACTGTACACATGCTCAAAGAAACATATAATACACTGTGTTAAATATCCTTTGACCCATTTCTGTCTTTCTTCCAATCCTTGACCTGGCTCTCATATCTCGATTCTGCACTATTGTTAGCTGACTGATTTGCTTATGTGCCATCTTGATCTTGTCTTCTAGCCTACTTCTCCAAGAGGGGGCTATTTGTATTTTTGCATTATTCATTACTTTTTCCAAGTATCTCAATCTCTATATACTAGCTTGTAGTGCTGTCCACGAATGAGTCATAATTCACAGGGAATTGACTTGTTGACCAGCTCAGTGGCCTAGTGGTAGAGTGTCTGCCCTGAGACTGGAAGGTTGTGGGTTTAAACCCCGGCCGGGTCATACCAAAGACTCAGTGGCGTAGCCAGGAATTTTTCCAGTAGGGGCGCGCGCCCACAGGAAAAAAAATCGAGCGTCACCCACGCCGCTCGCTGATCGCTAAAACAACATCCGGGTCCGGGAGGCAAACGGTGAATGGATAACATCGCGCACATAGAATAGCGCAAGCACATTCGCGCAAGACTGAAAGAAAAAAACGGCATGAAAATGAAGAATCGAAAAAGCTCGATTTTTTTTCAACCGGGGTGCAGCCCCGGCTCGCCTCTGCAAAGACTATAAAAATGGGACCCATTGCCTCCCTGCTTGGAAGTCAGGATTAAGGGTTGGAATTGGGGGGTTAGATCACCAAATGATTCCCGGGCGTGGCACCGCTGCTGCTCACTCCTCCCCTCTTCCCCAGGGGATGGATCAAAATCACATGGGGATGGGTTAAATCAGTGCTTCTCTATTATTTCCTGTGACGCCCCCCCCTAGGAAGAAGAAAACATTTTGCGCCCCCCCCCATGTTATTAACATTAAAGGAAAAATAAATAAAAAAGAAAGATCAACTTACAATAAAGAATAACTTTATTAATAACAGTGTTTTTTAGTCTGTAACAGAACAGATTCAAAGTGCTGCTGTAGAGCAAATACTCTTCCAGTGATACCGCCACCCCCACCTACTGCAGTGGATGTGTAATTACCCTTTAATCTAATACAGCCAAAAGAAAAACATGTTCCCGCGCCCCCCTTGGTATCGCACTACGCCCCCCCAGGGGGGCCCGCCCCACTATTTGAGAAGCACTGGGTTAAATGCAGAGGACAAATTTCAACACATCCAAATGTGTGTGTGACAATGATCACTGGGACTTTAACGTTAACTTGTTGGATGCTGCTGCAGCCTGCCAAGGACACAAGCTCTGGTTAGATTTGCGCTAACTAGTAAATAGAACGACACAAGCGAATGGATTTATAATTGGACCAATACAATGACCAGTTCAGGAATTGGATCGATGGTTGGAAGACCACCCTTGATGTGAGCATATCTCAGGTCCAGGGATGTACATCGGCACACATGGACTATTCCGTTTGGACCTAAACTGAGACTTTAAGTTCCAAAATCAAGTGAGTCAGATCTCACAAATGCGTAGCTGAAGAGTGTTGCAACCAAAATTGAAGTATAGGACTCAAATAATGAGTGATGAATAATGTCTGGAAATGTGAAGGCATCATGGTGCTTACTTACATCATAGTGTAATGCAATTAAATTACAGTTTATTTACCAGTTTTATATCCATACATTTTCTGAAACACTTCTCACGAGAATTGTGAGCCTGCTGGAGCGTATCCCAGCTGACTCTGGGCAGAAGGCAGGGGACACCATGAACTGGTAGCCAGCTAATTTAGAGTGCTCAATCGGCCTACCATGAGTACCCAGAGAAAACACACGACGGAGCCGGAATTGAACCCGCAACCTCTGCAATATGAACCCAACCAATCGACCATCATGTTGTACAATTATTATAAATGTTCCATAATATGTTTTAAAAATATTTACTGCAATTTGTTGTAATGACCGTAGTGACACCTATTTTATTTGCACAGGCATCTGTCTGGGGGTTCTGCGTTTATTTTTTAAAAGAAAACACTCCCTTCTAAGAAATGAGGCATAGTGTATACAGACGCCACTATATGATAATGGACACTATTGTGAAAATTTTCTGTTGCTCATATGTTGCAGGTGGCAGTGGAGCAAGGGAACATATTGGAGGGCTGAAGAGACACCACCAGTTGCAAGAAAGCAAGGTCAAAGTGGTCCGACTCTCTGAGCTTATAAGTGTCCAAAAACTCCCACCAAATGCTGAAGCCTGTCCCATGGTGCCTGTAATTATTATGTAGGATTTCTACATACTGTACATAAATAGCAATAGTTGATTAAAAATTATGTCTGTTTTTAGGAAAACATGTCCGCTTTTTGTGTGGAGTCGCAAGACAGAACATTGGTTTTTGCTACACAAAAAGATGATTGTGTGGACTGGGTAGAGAAACTTTGTCAAGGAACCTTTCAGGTTAGACCACAAATTATATTGTGTTTGATAACTGTCAATGCTTTTCTTTTGCACACACAGTTGTCTCTCTAAACCAAGATGTCTTCGGTTAAGTTAATTGGTGACGTTTCTCTCTCCTCAGAGGAGCACTGGCTCAGACACTAATGAGCTTCGTATGGAGGAAAATCAGATATATGCAACGACAAATGATGGTAATGTCTACTGTAGTGCTTTAATATTTCTCCACCACATGACCCCCCTACCCTTTTCAATAAATATCGTTTTTTTCCATGTATAATGCGCAAAATATAACTAATTTATTGTCCTAAAATCTGGGGTGCGCATTATACATGGGTACAAAAAAAAAAGTTTTTTTTTTTTTTTTTATCCGGATATGATACGGAGGCCGCCATTACAGATGCGCTTTCTTCTCTGCTGTTCACTTCAAACACGCTCCATACGAACACAATGCTCTCGTATCAGACGCTTGCTCGATCACCTGCTCGTTTGCTGTCACAATGTACCCTACACAAATCCGAAACAATACTTCGCTATCGAGTTTGCTAGCGCATGCGCAGTGATACTGACCGGCAGAATAACATCCGGTTGTTCCCAAAGATCTTTTTTCTGAAATAATTTTACGTTTACGGACTTAAGTAGGAGTCAAAATTTGGGTGCGTATTATACATGGGTACAGGGTTTTTTCCAGCATCAACATGCCATTTTTTAGGGTGCGTATTATACATGGGGGCGCATTATACATGGAAAAAAACGGTATGTTTTTATTCTGGTTTCAATGGGGGACAAAACAGAACAGTCTTTGGATAAATGATGCTCATGAAGTTTAAAGTGTCATTCATCAAATATTAATACAACTAGCGTGGTAATACATTTCCGTATACTCATCTTTTGTCCCCTCAGAGTTCAGTGTGGTGGTGCAAAGGACAGATGCAGCAATACGTTGTGGACTGCAAGGATCATACTGGCTACAGGTTGGACAAAAGACCCTGCTTTTGAAAGATACCCAGAAAGTCAACATTGTAAGACAATGGCCGTATGAACTGCTAAGACGATATGGTAAAGATAAGGTAAGGGTTTTCAAATGTATTAATAATTAAAAACATTCAAAGCAAATTGCACATTTAATTGACATTTGAATTGGTTACAGGAACATGTACAACAATATTCCTGCTTTGCATTTTACGTTCATACATCTGTTGAACTGCTCCTCACAAAAATTAAAAAGCCTTCAAATTCAGAACCGCTTCTGCAATAAACCATGTCGTTAGAGTCTTCTCAATGACGGTACTGACTCTAGATTTCCATCTGGTCCCGGAAATACCATGGAATAAAAGTGTAGATATACAATATAGGAATAAAGTTGTAATTTTATTTTTAAAGTCAGTCAGAGTAAAATAGTCATTTTATTGGGTGAATGGCAAACAGTAAATACAACAGTAAATGCAAAAGTCCAAGACCAGCACCTGCTGTCGCTCCACTGAGAGACCTGTAATTTAGTCATTATCTTAACAAAACTGTTTTAGTGTCATCTATTTTTTTAGTGATGAAGAGCATTATTATTTATTATTATATTATTATTATTATACCATTGATATTTATTATTATTATTGTTTTTTTATCCATCCTCTAGCGTTTCCCCTTGTCTTTTGTTCAGTGCTCTATTTGTGAGAGTAAATGTGCATGCAGGAATAGTTTGCTCTATGTGTGTTTTTAAGTATCAGTGGGATTGGGTTTCTTTAGTCTTCTGTGTTTTATTTGTGTAAAGATCTTTATATTATTGTTTGAAAAATGCTAAATAAATAAAGTCTAATATTAATAGTTTTATATCTCCAAAAATACTTTTTCATCATGGCTTTTAATACGTATGAAATTAAAGAGTAACATGTTTGTGTGTGTGTGTTTTCTAGTTGGCCTTAACGATTGAAGCAGGAAGAAGATGTGACAGTGGTCCTGGAACATTCACCTTTGAAACACAACACTCTGAGAAAATATTCAACCTGATTCAGAGCACAATCAAGCAAAAGACTTTAGCTGTTACATCAAGTAACCTTCATCAGGAAGAAGATAAAGGTTTAGTTGCCAAGAAACAAGTTCATTCCCCTCTGCCTGAAATACCAGAGATGGCCAGTGCGGCCTCCATTGTGGAAAACGCAAATATACAGATAGACACATCTCCCGGCACAGAAGACAATATGGTATGTCAAGATTGTTCTGCTCACTTATCCGAAAATCAATTACAGCCACCTCCAATCACTCTCATGCCTCTCCCAATGGTTCCAATATTTGACAAACCCTGTCGAGATCTTCATGGTTGTCAACCTGAAGCGGAATATGCCAACCCAGCTGACTGCATCAAAAATTTACCAAAACCTAGAGCTACCATGTCTCATGTGTATGTGGACCCCGCAAGTGTTCTTCCCCTTCATCCTCCAACTTCAAAAGAAACTATAAATCTAAGCTCCAAGTCATTCATACCACACCCTTGCTCCATCACCAGTCACCCAGATTCTGTTTATTCAGAAGTGTATGATAAAGTCAATGTGGGCAAGAATGAACAAAATGCCAGTTCAAGTGAGCAACATTTTAAGCATTTGACAGAGGATGAACCAATTTATGCTGTGCCCGTGAGCAAGGAAGATGAAGTGTCTGATAAAGATGAAACCAAACCAGACCCTTTTGCCCATCTCTATGCTCAAGTGAACAAAACACCTCCATCATCGAGTCCCTCTTCAACACCACCTCCCCCCTCTTCATCATCTTTAGTTAGCAGCATCGCTGCTGCCAAAATCTCGGACAACCCTCTTGATGATGTAATCTATGAAAACCTGGGCATCATTTAGTAACTCGGTTGTTTGTTGGTGATTGTATATTCTCAAAGCTGAACAACCTAGTTGTCCAAACTGTCAACTGTACGTTAAGAAATGTACCGTATTGGCCCGAATATAAGATGACCCCTATTATAAGACGACGCCCTCTTTTTCAAGACTCAAGTTTGAAAAAAGACTTTTCGAACACCGAATCAAATTTTTGTACAGAAAATAATTACATCTGAAACAAATGATTATAACAATATATTCGAGAGAAAAAGCATGTTATTTTGCCTCATTCAAATCATGCAAAAACGGTCTATCACATCTTAACCTTACTGGCCTGTTAGAGTCATTCTTTTTTTTGAGTTCTAGCTCGCATAAAGTACTTCATACATTTGTTTTTTGCGTTGAAACTTTTTGACTTTGTCAGGGACTTCCATTAAACAAAATTTTTATTATTATTATTATTATTATTTTACTAAATTATAAAGTGCTCTGGTGAAGAAAGTTAGTTTTGCTGTATTCGGGTCATTTTTTACCGGTTAAAATTTTCGATTATAGAACAATAAAAAATGCAGCAGAAGGCAAGGAGTGCCCACACAATTGCAGTGCGTACACTTGTACCTTTTTTTTTTTTTTTTTTTTTAAAAAAGGTTATTATAATAAGAGTTCTAAAAACATATTTACAGTGTTGTACCTTGTTATAGAAAATTGTTATAATAATAAAAGAGTTCTAAGAACATATTTACAGTATGTACACTTCTACCTTGTTATAAAAAAAATTATAATAAAAGTTTTTCTAAAAACATATTTACAGTTTGTGTTAAGAATTCTCCATGTTATTTATGTTATTCAGCCATGCTTTGATTTGCTGCAAATGAGGGAGAGGACACACAGGATCTTAGCGATGGAAATGAGCAGGCCTCTGAGGACGAAGATGATGTGGAGTACCAATTGGAAGAAACAGACACAACTGATGAGTCTGAAGAGGAGGTCACTGGTGCTGAAGCTGCTCCTGCTGAATCATTCCAATCCAAACGTGGCAACATACGTTGGAGCACAGTTCTTCCTGGGGCGAATTCAACCAAAAACACCAAGCAGAGAATTTAAATTGAGAAGCTCGGGAATTCCCTTATCCAGCCGCACATCAAGCAACAGGAACGGGTACCCCGAGACCGAGCTGCTGCAGACTTGGTGAGAGAGCTTCAAGGTTCACCAAGCACGCCATCCACATCCACAGCAACCAGAAGAACATCAGCATCACCTTCCCCCTCAGCACCCAGTCCTGCCTCAAGCACTCCATCCACATCCACAGCCACAAAGCCAGTGCGACCACCTCGCTCAAAAAGAAAGAGGTGTCAGGTCTGCCCTAGCAGTATGGACAGAAAACCCTACATAGTGTGCATCACCTGCAAGAAGAACATCTGGAAAGAACACACTAAAAGTGTCACTTTTTGCAACACATGCATCTAAACTCACACAAACACGTGTGCGCACACACACACACACCGACACACACACCGACACACACACACACACAGGCATGTTCTTTGCCCATAGTATTTGTAGAACAAGTACTTGATTTCTTTTGGTGATTTTCTCGTTTGTTGTTGTTTATTTGACATTGCAAATCTTTGTTTTATTGTATTTTTTTATTATTTATGACTGTTCTGTTTTTCATATTGTTTAATATTGTATTAAAGTTCTATTGTGTGGAAAAAAATACTTGTTTTTGCCCTTTTCTTGAAGTAAATATATACAGATCCAAAATGACCCGAAACACCATAGATCTTACTATATTTGATAATATTAAAATAAAATCTTTTTTTTGTTGAACATTTAAGAAATATGTTTTAATATCTCTCAGTTACACTCAGGTAACAGAACAACTGATTATTTTGTTGCCTTCTTCTCTTCAGGTTCATTTGACCACTTTTTAGACATTGAAAATGAGGGGTATGCTGTTAAAACAAAGGCCCAGGGAGCCACAAAAAATATTAAAACCAATCTTTTCATGGATAAGGGAGTCCAACCAGCTAAACAAGAGTTAAGAAAAACATTGGATGATAAAAGATCGTTTTTAGGGTATTTTATGGCTGATTTAATACACGGGTCCAAAATGAACCGCTAACACAACAGATGGCAGCAGAAAGCTAACAAGCTACCAAGGTTAATATCCGAACATTTAAATATGTAAACTAAAGTGCAATCACATTTGTAAATTAATGGCTTGTGGTTTTCTAAATGTAAATAAACCAATCTACTGTGATAAAACAACAAAATTGCAATAACTGCATTAGCCATCAAAGGGAAGTCTAACTGTTGTCTCGAAACAAATCTGAATAAGGAAAAACATTGCACTAAAATAATGCAAACTGCTACCATTATTGTTGGGGAGCCTGAGGACTGTATAGGGTGTTGGCCCGGATGGTTATGCTCTTTTCGCCCCAGGGTGTCGGTCAGAACACAACAGGGAAGACGTGGTTCAGTTTTGATTGCTTTACTGAATTAGTGGCAAAAATAATAATAATAAATAACCATAAATGAAATACTCCTGCAACACACCAAACATAAGTCATCGATCGAGACAACAAAATACATTTGCTGGCGACCGTTAGTCGCCGTGTCGCTGCGTAAAGGCTACTCGTACTTTGCAAGGCAAACTTAAATGAGCGCGCCGGAGCTGTCAATCAAACGGCGCGCACACGAAGCAAACCGCGATCAGACAAACGGCACACCAATGGACAGTAGTAACAATGAAACGCACAGGACTGTCTCAGAAAATTAGAATATTGTAATAAAGTTCTTTATTTTCTGGAATCCAATTAAAAAAATGTCTCTCATTCTGGATTCATTACAACCCAACTAAAATATTGCAAGGCTCTTATTATTTTCATATTACTGATTATCGCATACAGCTAAAGAAAACTCAAATATCCTATCTCAAAATATTAGAATATTATGAAAAAGTATACTAGTATTCAACTAATCACTTGAATGGACTAATTAACTTGAAACACCTGCAAGGGTTTCCTGAGCCTTGAAAAACACTCAGCTTGGTTCAGTAAACTAAATCACAAGTATGGGGAAGACTGCTGATCTGACTGCTGTCCAGAGGACCATCATTGACACCCTCCATCAGGAGGGTAAAACACAAAAAGAATTTTCTCAAAGAGCAAGCTGTTCACAGAGTGCAATTTCAGCACATCCACAAAAAGTCTGTTGGAAAGGGGAAATGTGGCAGGAAACGCTGCACAACCAATAGAGATGACCTTAACAGCATTGTGAAGAATAGTCGCTTCCAGAATTTGGGGGAGCTTCAAAGACAGTGGACTGAAGCTGGAGTCCAGGTATCAAAAGCCGCTGTTCACAGACATGTCTGGGAAATGGCCTACAATAGCCATATTCCCATGGTCAAGCCACTTCTGAACTCAAGACAACGGAATGCGTCTGACTTGGGCTATGGAAAAGAAGCACTGGACAGTTGCAGAGTGGTCCAAAGCAGTGACGGCTCTACGCAGGGGCAAGAGGGGGCAACACCCCCTCAAACAGATGTCCTGCCCCATCGAATCAAACTTTTAGAAGTGAAAAATCCGCTGATAGAAACACACGTTAATCAGCCCCCTCTCTTCTCTCATGTCGGTGCAGTGTGTGTCCTCACACAGCCTGCTGTCAGGACTCCGCGCCCCTCCGTAAACATCCAATCACTGTGAGTATGCAAATGAGGCAAGACGCAGCCAGAGAGTGTCAAGTTACAGTCAGCGCGGTAGGAGTTGGAAGAAGCATTAAAAACTCCACCAAACTCGCCGTGATGACCCGTGATATAACTAATGATTAATGACAACTCAAATAATAGTTAATATAACATTCATATTATATGTTCCCCCCCCTGAGAGATTGCCACCTTATTGTGGTCAGGGGGTTTGCGTGCCTCAGTGACCCTAAGAGCAATACCAGCAGAAGCTTTAATCTTCAGGTGGGACACCCAAGCTGGACAGGTCTTAGTGTAGAGGCCTGACAGAGTGCAATCCACTTATCCAGGTTGAGATCTGGACACACAGCTAGCAACTGCCGTGAAAAAAACATTAACAGCGTTAAAAATGTGTAAAAAAAAAAAAGAACATGCCCCCTTCACATTTCTGACTGCCCCCTTTTACGTGCATTCCTAGAACCGGCCCTGGTCCAAAGTCCTCTTTTCAGACGAAAGTAAGTTTTGTATTTCATTTGGAAGTCAAGGCGCCAGAGTCTGGAGAAAGGTTGGAGAGGAGCGAGATCCAAGTTACTTGAAATCCAGTGTGAAGTTCCCACAGTCAGCGACGGTTTGGGGAGTCATTTCAGCTGCTGGTGTGGTCCACTGTGTTTCATCAAGTCCAGAGTAAATGCAGATTTTAGAGCACTACATGCTTCCGTCTGCTGAAAAGCTCTATGGAGATGATTTCATTATCCAGCATGATCTGGCACTTGCCCACAGTGCCAAAACCACCAGTAAATGGTGTACTGACAATGGCATTACTGCCCTCGATTGGCCTGCCAATTCCCCTGACCTGAACCCCATAGAGAATTTGTGGGGTATTGTGAAGAAGAAGCTGAAAGACACCAGACCCAACTATGCAAATGAGCTAAATGCTGCTATTGAAGCATCCTGGGCATGTCACGCTCCATTGATGCAGTATAACGTGCAAAAGGATTCCCAACCAAGTACTGAATGCATTAATGGACATTTTCAAATGTGTGATTTTGTTTTGCTATTTTAAATTTTTTTTTTTTTTACTTGGTCTGTGGAAATATTCTAATTTTTTTAGATAGAATTTTTGAGTTTTCTTAAACTGTAAGCCATACTCAGCAATATAAAAATAAAAGGCTTGCAATATTTCACTTGATTTGTAATTAATCCAGAATGTACATTTGTTTTTTTAATTGCATTGCAGAAAATAAAAAACTTTATCACAATATTCAAATTTTCTGAGACAGTCCTGTATGCAATCTATTTTAAGACCAGATCAAAAGTGGATTGATATAAAAATAACAGCAGAGTGAACTTAAATTGACCTTGTGGACCAGGGTTTATTGAGGCAAAAGGTAGTTGGAAGGGAGGATGAGGGCAACAAACCAACAGAACCGGCAAACTAACATAACTTAACGGAGACAGAGGTAATCGGCGGCATTCGGAGTGTCCGGACCGCAATCGGCGGCATTCGGAAGGCGGAGCTGTGTGCAGCGGCAGGAGCCACCACACGCCGCAGAAGTGGGAGCGGGGCCAGGGACGATCGCAGGTCCGGCGCAGCTGGCAAGAGATCCGGCGAAGGCCGCGGGTCTGGCGTTGCTGGCAAGAATTCCGGCGACGGCCGCGGGTCCGGCGACAGCCGCGGGTCCGGCGACAGCCGCAGGTCCGGCGACGCCTGCAGGTCCGGCGACGCTGGGGTGGAGCCCGATGGCGGCCGCGAGTTTGATGGCGCCGGGAGGAACGCCGCAGGCGGCCGCGGGTCCGGCGTTGCTGGAGTGAAGTCCGATGGCGACCGCGGAGCCGATGGCGGCAGGAAGAACTTCGATGGCAGCCGTGGGTCCAGCGTCACTGGAGCGAAGTCCGACGGCAGCCGCGGAGCTGGTGGCGCTGGAACAAGCTCCGATGACAGACGTGGATCAGGCGTCGTGGCGGGAGCTCGTGGAGGAGGTTGGTCCAGGCGCTGGTCGCTGAAGTGGTCGGATTCTTCTGTCATGGATGAGTTGAGCCAGGGCGACTAAATGCAGCTTGGACCAGGGTTTATTGAGGGAAAAGGTAGTAGGGAGGATGAGGGGGAACAAACTAACAGTTCGAGTGTGTGAGTGGGAGTGCCTGAGTGACACAGCCGGAGTGCCTGAGAGAGCGGAGGCTTCGTGGCCGTTTGTCTACAGCCGATCATCGGACACAAAATATGGCTGCGGATCAAGAGGTTTGTAAGGCTTCGGGCAGCAACTGCACCCTTCTTTTAGAGAGGTTGTCCCTGCTAGATGGACGTGTCCGCCAGTTAGAGCAGAACTGCGCGATAACAGTAGATGTGGCGGATACAGATGCAGACTGTAGTCAGCCCGCTAGCCCAGTTAGCATTAGCCCCAAGCAGCTTGCTAATCACGATGAGCCAGGTAAGACGCATAGGCTTCCAAAGTCATCTCGGTCTACTGGCCCTCGCACTTTGGTCATAGGTGACTCCATTACCCAAAATATTACGCTTAAAAATCCAGCCACGGTAATGTCTATTCCTCGGGGCAGAGCACCCGACATAGAAGCTAATCTTAGGGAGCTGACTCGCAATAGGTCTAGTCAACAGCGTAGTTCCAACAACACTAGCTACTCGGACATAGTGATACACGTCGGCTCCAATGATGTTAGGATGAGGCAATCAGAGATCACAAAGAAAAACATAGCGAGGACTTGTGACCTCGCCAGAAAGATGAGTCGGCATCGAGTATTTGTCTCTGGCCCCCTGCCTGGGAGAGGCACTGATGAGAGGTTTAGTAGATTAGTCTCCCTTAATCAATGGATGGCTGGGTTCTGTAAAAAGCAGGGACTGTATTTTATAGATAACTGGCCCTCCTTCTGGGGCCGCCCTGACCTGCTGAGGAAGGACGGCCTTCACCCTAACCGTGAAGGCGCCTTCACTCTTTCTAGGAATATAGACTACTGCTTGAGCCACTCATGACAGGTCACTTTAGAGCAGGCCGGGGCACAAGTGATTAGACCACCTGTCAGGATGGGTTTGGAGTCTGTTAAGCTAAAGTGAACTAGCGCTAGGCTACACTTCCAGCATGCACATAGCTCCTTGTGTAAACTAGAGCGTGACGGTTTGAATTGTGCTACAGTACACATAAACACACTTTCTACTGGGGTAGTAGACAAATCCAATCACTCCACACCGACCGGTTTTGCTGATGAAATGGTGCCTGTTTCAGATCATTTTACATGTTTAACAAATATTTACTATCAAATTCCCACGGTTGTATCGTCCCACCGCACTAACAAACATCTGAGAGGCGATGTCAGGCCTAGAGAAGACAATCTTACTCGCATCTCGTTTAAAAATCCTTCGATAGATACGCACCCTGATCGACCGATTACACTTAAACTTGGTTTTATGAATATTAGATCGCTTCATACGAAAGCAGTTCTCGTTAATGACTTCATCACGGAACATAATCTAAACGTTTTTGGTCTCTGCGAGACCTGGTTAAAACCTAATGAACTGCTGCCGCTTAACGAGGCCTCGCCTCCAAATTTTGTGAGCTCACATGTGGCGCGTCCTCGAAAAAAGGGCGGGGGTGCTGCCCTCATCTCAAATTCCGAGCTTAGATTTAGGCCTCATTCGATCAACGTATTTAAAACATTTGAAGTTCTCACTGTCCGATCCACCACTTTACCGTCATTTTATCTTGCTGTTATTTACCGTCCACCTGGGGCTTACTCTGGCTTCCTGGATGAATTTTCAGAATTCGTGGCTGATCTAGTAACCAATGCGGATAATATAATTATCATGGGCGATTTCAACATCCACATGAATTTACTGTCAGAGCCACTTACTTTGGCGTTTCAGACTTTAACTGCTAGGTTTGGTTTTACGCAAGCCGTACAGGCAGCAACGCATAAGAATGGAAATACCTTAGATCTGGTATTATCCCGAGGACTTGCAACCTCAAATATAGTAGTACTGCCATACACTACTGTTCTGTCTGATCATTACTCAATAAAATTTGAAATTTTAGTTCCTTGTCAAAGACAAGAGAGCAATCAGAATTATAGGAGCCGTAATTTTAACTCCATGACTGCAACTGCGCTATCTGAGTTACTGTCGCCGGCAACCGCCATATTTTCCGCATACATCGGCTCTATTGATAATCTTACAAATGAATTCAATGCGACATTGTTAAATGCCATTGACTCTGTGGCGCCGTTACGTCTGAAAACTCGCCGTAGATTGCCTACTCCGTGGTTCACAGATGAAACGTGTACGCTTAAGCAATTATGTAGAAAGCATGAGCGCAGATGGCGTTTAACCAAACTTGAGGTTTTCCATCAGGCATGGCAGGATAGCCTCCTTAAATATAAAGATGCGCTTATCCTAGCAAAAACTCGGTATTTTTTGCAAGTTATTAATCTCAATAAAAGCAATCCTAAACACCTATTTGATACAGTGGCAAAGCTGACTCAGCGCCAGCCGACCCCTGATAGTTCCTTCCACTCAGCTGACGAGTTCATGAAATTTTTTGCTCAAAAGATTGAATCCATTAGCGAGGAGATCAAGAATACCATTCCAATCGCTCAGTCGAGACCGCCATTTACCAGCGCTGATGATCATCCAATAACTCTCTCAAATTTTAAAAGCGTGTCCCTTGAAAGGCTTACACAATTGGTTAGTGCGGCTAAACAAACAACAGGTTTACTCGACCCTCTTCCAGCCAAACCACTTAAAGAATTTTTTCAAATTTTAGGACCATCCGTCTTAAATATAATCAATCTGTCTCCTCTGGGATAGTGCCAACAGCCTTTAAAACCGCTATCATTAAACCGTTACTTAAGCGACCAAATCTTGACCCGGACTGTCTCACTAATTATAGGCTAGTTTCAAACCTCCCATTCATAGCAAAACTTCTTGAAAAAGTAGGAGCGCAGCAGCTTATTGATTACATGGTCGCCAATAAACGATATGACTCTTTTCAGTCTGGTTTTAGAGCTAATCATTCCACTGAGATAGCACTTGCTAAAGTGACTAATGATCTCCTCATAGCTATGGATTCAAACACTTCATCTGTACTGTTACTACTCGATCTTAGTTCTACCTTCGACATTGTAAACTTCGATATTTTATTAGGGCATCTTAAAAGTTGTGTTGGTATTTCAGGGTCAGCACTAGGCTGGTTCTATTCCTATCTATCAGACAGGACGCACCGAGTGGTCCATGGCAATGCGTCCTCGGAGCTCTATAATGTTACGTGTGGTGTCCCACAGGCATCGGTTCTCGGACCAATTCTTTTTAATATTTATACGATTCCGCTTGGGGACATAATACGTAAATATAATATTAGTTTTCAATGCTATGCGGATGACGCCCAATTATATATGCCGTTATCGATGACAGATCCGCGGGATTGTTGTAATCTTGAGGCGTGCCTTGCGGAGATCAAGCAATGGATGCCTCTCAACTTCCTTCGTCTTAACCCCGATAAAACTGAGATGTTGATAATTGGTCCAACTCGTTATTAACACTTATTTAAGGAAACCACTATAACTATAGATAACCGTACTATCACTCAGAGCGATACTGTAACTAATCTCGGGGTAATATTTGACCGAACTCTCTCCTTTCAAAAGCACATTAAGAATATAACCAGAATTGCGTTTTTTCACCTTCGTAATATTGCAAAGATTCGTCCGATCCTCTCGACCGGTGATGCGGAAACTATTATACATGCAATCGTCACGTCGCGCCTGGACTACTGTAATGTATTATTCTCTGGTCTTCCTAAGTCCCGCATCAAAAGTTAGTACAAAATGCTGCTGCAAGGCTGCTCTCACGGACAAGAACATTTGATCACATTACCCCAATATTAGCCAACTTACATTGGCTCCCGGTCCATTTAAGATGTGACTTCAAGGTTCTTCTATTAACCTATAAATCACTGCATGGCTTAGCGCCTTCATATCTCGTCGACCTAGTTGTTCCCCATGTTCCGTCTCGTAACCTTAGTTCGCAAAACGCTACTCTTTTAGCGACACCGAGGGCCAAGAAAATGTCTGCAGGGTCTAGAGCTTTTTCTATTTGGGCTCCAGAGCTTTGGAATGCCCTACCAATGGATATTAGAACTGCTACCTCAGTAGAAACATTTAAGACACATTTAAAGACCCATTTCTATGATATGGCCTTTAACTAACCTGTAGTGGCCGATTCGGCTGGAGTTTGTTTTCTCTCCCTCTCCCTTGTCCATTATTGTCTATGTGAAGCCCTTTGAGACTGCTTGTGATTCAGGGCTATACAAATAAACTTGACTTGACTTGACCAACAGAACCGGCAAACATAACTGAACGGACACAGAGGTAACTGACAGACCAACTTGGAGCGAAACTAACCAAACCGAAAGACAAACCGAAAGACAAACCGAAAGACAAACCGAAAGACAAACCGAAAGACAAACCGACGAGACTACAGGCGAGAGACGAGAACAACAGGGAAGTGAGGGGCAGACAGGACTTAAATACATGACAGGTAACAAGAGGCAGGTGACTGTGATTACATTGATTGTGAGGTAACACAGGAGGGGAGGGGCGACGCGAACAGAAACCATGGTAACATACACATAATAAAACAACCGGGGACGAGTCGTGACATTAATACAACATGTTTTGCACACAAACACATCTGAAAGAAAATATGTCTTCACGGACATCTTTAACACTTCCCTGCAGCAGGCCATCGTCCCGTCGTGTTTCAAAGCTGCCACCATCGTACCTGTGCCGAAGAAACCCGCTCCGTCCTGCTTCAATGACTACCGCCCCGTGGCACTTACGCCCATCATCATGAAGTGCTTTGAGCGGCTTGTCATGGAGCACATCCGATCCGTTCTCCCCCCCACCACTGACCCCTTCCAGTTTGCGTACCGAGCCAAGCGGTCTTCTGAGGATGCCATCTGCTCTGCCCTCCACTCGGCCCTCACCCACCTGGAGAGGAGGGACTCGTATGTGAGATTGCTGTTTGTGGACTTCAGTTCTGCCTTCAACACCATTGTGCCACAACGCCTCATCAGCAAACTTGACGCGCTGGGCCTCAGTACCTACCTCTGCAACTGGCTACTGGACTTCCTCTGTCAGAGGCCACAGGTAGTACGTGTTGGCGACAAAATCTCCGCCAGCATCACGCTGAGCACGGGGGCCCCCAAGGCTGCGTGCTCAGTCCGCTGCTCTTCACCCTCCTGACGCATGACTGCACTGCAACCTACAGCGACAACCGTATCGTGAAGTTTGCTGACGACACGACTCTGGTGGGTCTCATCACCAAGGGAGACGAGACTCAATACAGGCTGGAGGTTGACCTTCTGACCACGTGGTGCAGGGACAACAACCTCCTGCTGAACGTCGACAAGACCAAGGAGATTGTTGTGGACTTCCGGAAGGGTCACCCAACACCTGCCGCTGACCATCGACGGTGCTGTGGTGGAGCGAGTGAGCAGCGCCAAGTTCCTGGGGGTGCACATCAGTGAGGATCTCTCCTGGTCCACCAACACCGCGTCACTGGCAAAGAAAGCCCAGCGCCGCCTGTACTTCCTGCGGAAACTCAGGCGAGCGAGCGCTCCTCCGGCCGTCATGACTGCATTTTACCGCGGCACCATTGAGAGCGTCCTCTCCAGCTGTATTGCTGTTTGGGGTGGCGGCTGCACTGACTACAACTTGAAGGCCCTGCAGCGCATAGTGAACACTGCTGGTAAGATTGCTGGTGCTTCGCTCCCCTCCTTGAAGGACATTTACACCTCCCATCTCACCCGCAAGGCGACCACGATTGTGAGTGATGCGAGTCACCCCGCTCACTCTTTGTTCGAGCTTCTGCCCTCTGGGAAGAGGTACAGAAGCCTGCGCTCCCGCACCTCCAGACTCTCAAACAGCTTCATACTCCAGGCTGTTAGGATCCTGAACTCGCTCCCCCGTTCTGCGTAGCGTCCTGTACTTTTACTGTCTGAACTGTCTGAATGCACACTGGCTCTTATTATTTATTATTTGTTATTACTCTTATTTATTGTTTGTGCCTTTTTGTTTATGATGTTTTTTACTTTTGCGCTATCCTTGCTGGCTCCGTTATTTATTGTGTTATCTGTTTATTTATTATTTATTCATCACTCTTACTATTGATTGTTTGAATTTTTGCCTTCTTGTTTTTATATTGTGTCGCGTACATGTATGTCTATCGTGTTATGTGTCTCGTCACCGTGGGATAGAGAAAAACGTAATTTCGGTCTCTTTGTGTGTTGTGACATGTGGAGAGATTGACAATAAAGCTGACTTTGACTTTGACTTTGATCAAAGGTTAAATGTACTGTAAATGTAAAAATTTACATGTATTATTGAAATCTATTATTTGCAATTAGTTGAAAGTTGACCTTTTTTTAAATAAAAAAAAATCTCTTTCTATTGTGTGTTTTCAAATTTATTTGTGATAAATCAATTTCTTTTCAATAAAATTACAATGAACAAAATTCCTGATTAATTACAGAATTATTAATTAACTATAGAAATTTGTAATCATTATAGAATTATTCGATTTGATTTTTTTTAATTATACTTCCAGGGTTAGGGTTGGCCATGGATTGTCAACGCTGACTTGAACTATGCTATTTATTGCTGGAACTTTCTTCGCTGAAAGAGTATAATTTGTCCTATTTACTGTTTGACAATGTGCCCACCCCTTCTCCCCCCCAAGAAGGGTACTTTAAAAGAGAAAGAATTTGGTCCAAGTCATTTGCGCTTAAGAATGATTACAATTAACATAAGAGTAATA
Organism: Syngnathus typhle; assembly: GCF_033458585.1. Taxonomy (NCBI): domain Eukaryota; kingdom Metazoa; phylum Chordata; class Actinopteri; order Syngnathiformes; family Syngnathidae; genus Syngnathus; species Syngnathus typhle. The sequence continues at coordinate 20,991,771 of NC_083740.1, forward strand.
ATAATAATAATACTGATAATGGATGGATGGACGGGTTGTAATATTATTAATAATGTTAATAATAATCATTAAAAACTGAGATGACACTTAAACTGTTTTATTAAGATACAATAATAACAATAATAATTATTTCATTCTTTTACAGTATCTATTTTGTTACCAATTGTTATCTGAAATGACAAGAAGGCCCGGTGGTAGCCTATTGACGCATTTTGCAATCAGTAGTCGCCACCTGCTGGCCAGTAAAATACCACAGGCTGCTCAAAACTGTACGTGCTCCTCACAATATATGTGACTTGTTTCCCGTATACAGACAGGACCTAATTTGTCGTTCTTCTTCTTTGCTACAGTACATTACATTTCCAGTTGAAGATATTACTAATTATTATATACAAGAGTGGTTGATGTGTGTCTGGGTGTTTCAAAAAATTAAATAAAGTAGCTGCTTTTTGCGGATGTGGTACTGTCGTCTTCAAGCCGTTATCGTCAATTCTCACTGGAGCGGTCCGCAGCCGAGTGTGAAGTGGTTGACTTGAAAATCACCACCTCCAAATCTGAGACCATGGTCCTCAGTGGATAAAGGGTGGAATTCCCTTTCAAGTTTGGGGATGAGATCTTGCCCCAAGTGGAGATGTGCTTGAGGTATTGTTCACGGGTAAAGGCAGGACAGAGCAGGAAATCAACAGGTGGATCCGAGCAGCGTCTGCTGTTCTGCGGACCCTGCATCCGTCCGTCGTGGTGAAGAAGCAACAGATCTGAAAGGCAAAGCTCTCAATTTACTGGTTGATCAACGTTGTTCCTACCCTCAAGTACGACCCGTGACCGAAAGAACGAGATCCCTGATACAAGCGGCTGAAATTAGTTCCCTGCGCAAGGTGTCCCTTAGAGATCAGATAGGTAATTCTAGAGGGACTCCGAATCGTTGAGAGGAACCAGAGAGGAGGCTTGGGCATCTGATTAGGATTGTTGGATTTTGTCCACAATTTAGGGAGCGCGCTATCTGTGCCTCACGGCAAAAGCCATTGCCAATCTCCTGTTATCCAATTTACTCACTGCGTGCTCGTTTGATTTCTTTAGATTTAGGAAAATGCTAAAACACTGAAGCAGAAATTAGACTTATACAGGTTGGTTGAGTTCAATCACAATTCTTGTTAAGAAAGCTCTGTTTTCAGGAAAGTACAATACAGCGCTGGGTCTTTCGTGCGACCATGCTCAAGAGCAGAAAGTCTCCATTCAGAAAAGGCAACGTTCAAGGTTCTTTGGTCAGCTTATATTCAGTTGCACATGCCGGTGTGGGCCGAGTTGGATGGGTGATGAGTCTTTGGGGTGGGGCATGTTCGCAGTAGAGTTTGATTCCATGGGAGTGGGTGCTGGTTCGGTGAGAGCCGGATCCGTGGGGTTGGGTGCTGATTATGGGCGATTCGATGTGTGTGGGGGCTGTTGTTTTCCTTTCCGTCTTTCAGCCTTGACGATCATCTTTGGCCGGGATCTTGGCTGTCTCCCTATGGCACCTGCTGGTTTTATCTCCAAGTGACCTTCCTGTAAACATTCTCCTCCATTCTTGCACATACACTGTCGCACCTCATCCATTCATCATTCTTTCAATTTTGTCATTTTGTACGGAATTATGTGAGCTTTTGCCTGTGACATTATCAATTTATTAATGTTCCCTGACTATGCAAAGTTTGTACTCACCACTTCCCATGTTTTTGTTTGTTTGTTCTTTTGATACTCCATGTACTTGCTTACGTCATCGTATTCTTAGTTTAATCATGCTTTCAACCATCTCTTTTCTTTGTTAGGCAAAATATTTCCCTCTGTCCAGAACGTTCAGTAGTAATCGAAAACTGGCGTCTAGCATTAGTCAAAACACAAGATACAATCAAGTACTGAACATTTTTAGACGACTTTGGCAATGTCCGTGATTTAGAAAATCATCAGGTATGCATTAAACAGTTCCTTAAGGGTCATTAAGCTATTCAGGCCATATATCAAAAACCATTTGTTATTTCAAAGTGCTCAGAAATATACGTATATCAGATCATAAAGTTATAAAAACTTTTGTCATTACCACCTATCCAAAAATGTCTAGTTACGTGTATGTCTTCTTTATTGATTTGGTGTGTACAACCTACAATGGCCAAAGGATAGCAAGATGTGGTTGTGGTTGCTGATATACTGGCAAGGCCGTTTTCAAGACAATCTTTTCAACAAAAGCTAGATCTCGTTAGAGGAGGACGGCTGACCCCCGAGCTAGCTAACCTGTCCCAGGTGGGCAAGGGGTTTGTTCACCATTCCCACGCAAGCAACTACGAGCGGTACCCCTGGCTTACGGTTTCTGATGGACGCCGCAATTGCAAATTGTTCTGCTGGGAATGCCTTTTGTTCGTAAAGAATCACTTTGGTGTGAGAAGCTATACTGGATTTGCAAACTTAGATTTTTTTAATAGCGAGACACCAAAACACGTCTGGACACTTGCAAGCTACGGTGCTTTTGAAAACTTTGGGCAACACCAGAGTGTACTCACAGCTCTACGAACAGGTGCGCACACCAGATATGTTTTAATTGCTGATGAGGGTTTGTTGATTCGGAAGCTTCACCCACCACTGCCCAACTCCTCACGTGCCCAAATTTCGGGTGGGTTTTGGGATTGCCATCTCGACCGGTACCAACCACCTTACGGCCACAGCTCCGATTGACCACCACATCAATGGATCCATGGTCCACTCATACTCAATATCCCCCACCTGCTTCGGCTCGTGGGAAAAGTTCTGCCTGGGGTGGGAGTTGACACTCTATCTGACAGGGGACTCTGCTAGATCTTCCCAGCAAACTCTTCCAACACGTTTGGGTCTACCAGGTCGGACCGGCATCTCCCCCTACTGTCAGAGGCAACAGAGGGGGTGATCAGTTGAAAGGTCCATCTCGTCCATCAAACCGTGGCCTTGGATATCTTGGTGCCAATTGCATAACCGTGAGCAGTCAGCATTATACTTAATTGCATTATACCAGTGCTTCTCAATCATTTTCTGTTACGCCCCCCCCCTAGCAAGAAGAAAACTATTCGCGCCCCCCCTTCCCCACCGTGACTATCCTAACTTGTCTTGTAAGTCGTAAAATGTTGCACTGTCGCAAACGCGCCCCCCCGGGAATAGCACCGCGCCCCCCTTGGGGGGCGCGCCCCACTATTTGAGAAGCACTGCATTATACCAACGTCCCACACTGAGCTTCCGTAAGTGCTAAATCTGACTGTGTGTCCCTGAAAATTTTGGCAAAACAAAAACATGTACATCCTTTAAACAATTATACAAAGCTCCACTGTTTTGGATTTATTAACTGATATATATTGGACCGAAGAGTTACTTTCTTAAGCAAGTTGCCAAATTTGTTTGATGTTTGAAATTCAACACATTGTGTCATGGCTCCGATGCTTCTGTATGATTAAATTGGGCAGTAGAGCAATACTATTCATTCATTCAAGGAATAATTTTTTGTCAGCTTGTTGGATTTGTTGTTACATTTTCTTATGAAATTAAGACACAAACACAATTGTTTCCTTATCAACAAGTACACAAGTGTAATATTTCATTTTATTTATATATGCAAGCAAGTTTATGTTTTTACAAATAAAAAAGCCACTGTCTGCCCAAGCTGTTGGCACAGATATGTAAAAAAATGGGGAGTGAATCAAAGAAAGCCTGCTACTAAGCAAATACAGTGGAGTACAAAAATTCTACTATGGAAATGAAGAAGAAAAAAAATCTCCCTACGTCCAAAATGTCTAATATTGTTGTTCATGTAGTATATAGCTGATAATCATTTTAAGGTTGCAGACTCAGACTCACTTCAACTAAGTTTTAAGTCCTGTGGTGGCACTCATGATGGTCAAGAGCTGAATTAATTCAGGAACAGAGGAGCCGAGTTTTCATCTTGTAATTCAGAGTTGACGATTAGAGCTGCAGAACTCACACTGTAAAATTCCAGTCTTAGATAAAAATAAAATGTCACAAAATGTTGTGAATCACATTTTATGTTTTGGAAGGTTTGCTTTATGCTGAACTGACATAACCAAAGCTATAGTTGTGGAAGTGTTGGGAGTGTGAGTCCAACTAAGCACCGGACAGCAGGTTGACAAGAAGGATGCAGGATTGGCATGAGTCAATATAAACATTTTCACAGGGAGTTTCAAACAAATGGGGAGCAAGCAGCTCATGTCCGCTCCTCTTTCTCACACCAGCTGTAACATTTTTGATTCACACAGAAGATTTCCAGTTCAGGAAATCTGTGATTGTTTCTTCCATCATTTTGTAGCATGCTACCACAGCCAGCAAAAATCGTGTCCCCTTTCGACTGTAGCTAATCAAGATTTTCATTAATTTTATCTTTTTTCTAAACAGTTGTTGTAGACTTGCTTTGGCTACACAAGCTGTGCAGCATGGGCTTGTTGCGAGGTAACATGTTGATTTAGTGACAACATGGTTTGAAGGACCAAGACTGAAAGTCCTCAGTGCAATTTCACATTTGCCAAAAGGGAATTGCTCGTTATAACTACATGTGAGAGAAAGAGGCAAAGGGTGTGAGCTGAGGCTGGTTGGTGCATTATGGGTGACCAGAGCAATACATTACATCATAGCTGCAAATCTCATGAAAGCCAATGAATATGACTTGCAGTTTCATCATGCACGCCTATTCCAGAAATTCAAGGATAAAATGTTATATTTAATTGTAGTTTTGTTAAACTGGGACAATATATTGCTCTGGTGGTAAACAACTAAAGAAGCTAGCTAGCTTAGCAACACCATTAGCAACTAGGACTTCAATACCGCAAGCTAAAAAGTGAGGAACAAAACAAAAATAGCAGAACAGCGCTAGTGGAAATTATTTCTCATACTGTTTAATCATTAAAATTATGACCATTGAATGCATAACCATGCCACAAACAACAACTAGATTCACTGTCTTTTTTCATTAACCTAGAATAAGTTTTTCTTCATTTTTATGAATTAATTCATTGTCATCATTGTTACTTCTTCATGTTATACCAATGCTGCAAGACTATACACAGGTCCCACAAAGGGGACATCAATGCACATACACACCAATAATAAGAGATAGAGAGCTCACAATGGTCAATAAGTGCACAAAACATTTTTTTATCTGAGGTTAAAAACACTGACAAGACATCCATTGTCAGGCAATGAAAGGTTATGAAATGAATACTGTTAATGCAAAACTAGACCCTTATAAATACTGAAATGTATTCAGCCAAGACACACAAGCATACAGACACAATCTGGTGAAGGTTGCCTATTGTGCCTCATCCAGGCTGCATTCACACACTGTCAGGACGCCTTGTCGATTCTAAGTTGGTTTAACTCTATTTCAATATATTCTTTCACAGTACTGTGGTTTTCCACATAATGAAATTCGATCTTTCAAAAGCTCTTAAATGTTGAGAAAACATTGTGTCTAACCTTGTGTTCATTTCCAATTCATAGTCAAGACAATGTCAAACCGTTGCACCTTATATACTACAATTTGTGTAAGATGCTTGTTTAATTTTACCAAATCATAACATGTCAAAATCTCAACATTTGTTTTATTAACCAGCCTAATTGTTTAAAAAATGTATTTTACATGGTTTTGTCTTCCATCAATATTGTGTATGTGTTTGTGTGTGTGTAAATACACTTCTAAGGGTGAGAAGCTGTACAATGAGACTAAACCTCACCTTTCAGACTGTTACCTATCAGAAATCATTTTCTCGGCTGCTCCCCCCAACTGTTTCACATAAATGTAATCTTTACACAGAATATATGTAGGTGCCGTGCACAATACTTCTTACAAAAAACATGAATTTGCCTTTTTGGACACCCTTCCATAATTATGATTTGACAAAAAAGCATTAAAGGTTCTTACTAAAATAGTGAAATGTTGCTGTGAACAGTAAAAGAGCAGAATTATGGCTCAGAGTGATGGCAATAGTGGAGTTTGTGTGTGCGTGTGTGTATGTGTGTGTGCGTGTCTCTGCTGGTTGTCTCGTCATCAATCTATTAATCAGTCAATCAATCATCCTCATCTCAGCTATTCCACTTTCAACCATCTCTACTGGCAGATAGAGACTCATGTTCCCTCAGCGCTTATTACGATCATACAATCATTTTACTAATCAGTTTCTTGCCACTTAATGCGAACAAAACATGTATTTTCACAGAATTACAATTAAGATGCAATGTAGCTCTCAATCCATAAAAGGGTAATGTGGCATTCTCAAAGGAATAAGCACTAAACTCAAATAAAATGATTGCTGTTAAAGCTATCAAGTATTTCCTTCCTGTATCTTCTGAAAAGACACAGTTAGGACTGGAAAGAACACGCACACTCACTCTTACATTGAAAGCTACATACAAAAAAAGCCACTATTAAACAGCCGAGATACCATTCACACTTATCTCTCCTTGATGCCAATGACGTGTTGTCTGTTGTAGTGAGGATCTGGATTAATTTCATTTCAAAAAAACAATTTTGGTCCAATTAAAGCCAGATACACAAAGACATAGCTACTACTGAACATGATAGCAAAACCATAGAATCAAAGTCTCACAATGGCTGGTGTTTATACGTGTACAGATGAGTTTTTCTGTGTTGTTGTGTGTGCAGAATCACATGAAAAGGTGAATGTGATACCAAGCCCCCAACCCCCTACACACTGCCCTTTATATGTACCCCTGTTAAAATTACACATGAACGATGCTGGTAAAATGTGGCAAAAATTCCAAAAAGTGAGAAAAATGTAGTCTTAACAGACATATATAAGACAATATGACATTGATATGACATTGTAAAAGATTTTGTGCTGCTAAGATGTGCTGTTTCTGGAGTACAAATCACAAGTTTACACAAACATTGTCAGAGAAAGGTAAAGAAGCCCAGTTTCGACAGTTAATCCAAATCATCAACCACCTTTAATGCTAATTGTGAACCAATCTAATCTGACATTACGAATAGAATAACACTAATTCACTATCAATTTACTGGTCCGTGATGCCACCTTATCTGGGCAATATGTTTGGATTAATATCACGATTAACTAGCATCAGCATTTTTAAGTGCATTTTGTTAAAAAAAAAAAAGCCACAGCCTGCGATGCGAATGAACATTGGTGGCATAGGCTACTTGTATTTATTGTAATTGGAAGTGAGTACTGTCAAGGACGCAACCGATGAAACTGGGCTCCAGATGAGAGTTGGGAAAATATTTGGTCAGGGTTTATGTGAGTCAAGCTACCCATTTGCACTCATTTAAGTACAAACTTTCCCATAAACCATATTTCTTTGCAATACCAGTCATCATAATGTGGATAAATGACATAGCACAGCATGACACCATCATACGGACACTGCCTGGACAACACTGACCATTCATCCACAAATATATGTTTGTGTGTTTTTGTGCATGTGTGTGATCTGCGCGTTGTCGGTATCGAGGTTTTTGATAGCGGTTTCTTGATATTACACATCCTCGATGAAAAGATCTTACATCGAATGAAGTCTTCCGTGTGTCTTCGACTGACTGTTACTTAGTGTCATGCTAGCAGCAGACATTTCTGATGATAGTTCTTTCATTTAATTCATCTGCAGTGCTTAGCATTTTTATTAAACCACTACACAATTACGTATATGGTTTATGACACAACCTTTAATTTTTTTTAACAATTAACACCCCAGTAGTTTTTTGAAATGCTAAATTGTAATTACAGTTATGATAGTTATGATTTTTCAAATGTACTGTTCTACAAAAGATAGTATATATAGAGAGAGTAAACTGAGAGAGTAAAATAAACTTGACAAATAAACTTGACTTAAACCACATTATCAGTCACATAGCTATTTACTTTCAATGGTTTCACTTGGTATTGTTAATTATTTTTTGAATTCTCAGACAAGCCTAGCAGACCAGTCGAGAGCTCAGTGAAATCAAAACTCTTCATTTCATACACTTCATGATGCTGAAAGGTATCTTCTTACTTTAATGACAGGTGGTCTACTAAAATTGTTAAGCACTGCACATTCATATTGCATAACTTTGAATCGTCAGTTTAAGTCTTCATAGTCTAGGCCAGCACACGGAGGATATCAATGTTTCTTTTCTTCATCATTTTTGCTGCTTACCACAAGTCTGTATATATATATATTTTTTCATACTGATCTATATTGATTAATGTTATGTTCGTATGGATGACTGTGTGCTGCAGGTTTGTGTGTGTGAATAAATACTTTAGTGTGTCTGTTTGGTAGGTGCATGCATTGTTTCGCAACATATGTGTTTATGTGTAGGCATTGAGGCGTTCTTTGGAGCGTGTAGAGTGGATATCATGCAGCTCCTGCTCCTCCTTCGACTTGATATCTTCATATTTCTGCATCCGACTTGCATCTTTCAGGTATCCCCAGTTAGCAGCTAAGGCCATCAGAAAATGGACCTACAGGGACAAGAGGAAAGCAAGAAGGGAAGGAAGGAAGAAGTTATTTTCGTACTTTCATTGCTGAGATTACGGTGGAACCTGTTTTCATATGGGAATATAGACAACCATTCAAACTCACAATCATATCTATGGGGAATTTGGAGTGCTCAATCGGCCTACCATGCATGTTTTTGGAACGTGGGAGAAAACCGGAGTACCCAGAGGTAACCCACGCAGGCATGGGGAGAACATGCAAAGTCCACACAGCAAGGCTGCAGCCAGAATTGAACCCACAACCTCTGCACTGAGGCGAACGTGCTCACCAGTGATCCACTGTGCCGCCCATAGCCCTATTTTCTTGCCTAGCACATTTTTTAAACTGCAATTTGTTCTTCTGAATTCAGCATGTGAGTGGGTGGAGTGTTTCTGGGATGAATACCAACTCCCTGTGAATCCAAGGAATGACAAAACAGGACTAGAAGGAGGTCTGTGACAAAATGTTGTTTTTTACGCAATGGCTGACAAAGACAAAGGTACTATGAGGTACTATCATTAACAGCAGTGATATTGGTAGATTTACTCACTATATACGGCATAGAGATAGATCTCTGAAAGAACTGAATCTCGCCATCAGTGCAAATCTGCACAGTTTAGTGACTCACTTGCCAAGCACCCCCCTCCCTGTTGCCTTCAAAAGGAAGCTGAATTCAGTTATATGCTCAGTCGGCAATGTACTTAACTGAAAAAAGAAAAAACATTTTGAAACAACTATTGTATTTTTCGGAGTATAAGTCGCACCTTTTTTCATAGTTTTGGTGGGGGTGCGACTTATACTAAGGAGCGACTTATACGTGAAATAAAAATAAAAATTTTTGGGGGTCACTCACACATTCACACCGTCATTACCGTCATTGTGAAGTAGATTCACTTCACATGTTTTTTTCAGACTAAACCGGATGAGGGCGCTCTAGGCGTGCTTTGATAAATTCACCATTGGCTGTAACTCATATCAACTGAGAAGGGCTTAACAAAAATGGCACCGAAAAGAAAATCATACTCTGCAGATTACAAACTGCAGTAGTAAAATATGCAGCCGAAAACGGTAATCGAGCAGCAGAAAGAAAATTTGACAAACTTGTTATTTATGTTAGTTATTAGTAGTTTCACATTGTCTAGGGAGGCCGTGAAGGCAGCGGGGGGGGGGGGGGGGGGGGGGTGCGTGACACAGAGGACGAAGATTTCAATGGATTTAATGATTTTGAGTGACACGGATGGTTCGATAAAATTGTTGTTTATATTATAGTTTGATATATAGTTTATACATACCGTTTTTTTCCGTGTATAGTGCGCCCCCATGTATAGTACGCACCCCTAAAAATGGCAAGCTGATGCTGGAAAAAAGCTTGTACCCATGTATAATACGCACCCAATTTTTATGAATTTTTTTAAAAAAAAAATTTAATTTTTTTTTTTTTTAAGTCCCAATGATCGTCACACACGCAGGGAGGCAATGGGTCCCATTTTTATAGTCTTTGGTATGGTCTTAACTAGGCTGGATGTAATTTTTTTTGTTGGTGTTGATTTCTCCGACTGCCCGTAAACGCACCACCGCGCTCCGTGCGCGCACGGGACAGCAAACGAGCAGGTGATCGAGCAAGCGTCTGATACAAGAGCATTGCGGTCGCATGGAGCGTGTTTGACGTGAACAGCAGAGAAGAAAGGAACAAGGCAAAGTGTTGTGAAATAAAATATTACCTGTTATACGGACAGATGGTTTGATAAACGTGTTCTTCATGTTATAGTTATATGAATCACTGTTAATGTTAAGTCAGGCCCATTCTCGGCTCCTCATTTGTGTTTATGTCATGTTAGCATACCGTATTGTTTAGCCTGTTGTTGCTGGTTCATGTCTGTTCTTGGTGTTTCCCCCAAAAGTGCGACTTATACTCCGGTGCGACATACATATATATATATATATATATATATATATATATATATATATATATATATATATATATATATATATATATATATATATATATATATATATATATATATGTTTTCTTTTCCCTTTATTGTGCATTTTACTGCTGGTGCGACTTATACTCCGGTGTGACTTATAGTCCGAAAAATACGGTATATACGTATGATCAATTGAATATCGATCTTTTTTTTGCATTGCTTATTCTCAATAGGGTCGTGGGTGAGATTGAGCCTCTGACTTTGGCCAGGAGGTGGGGTACTGGTTGAAATTAAATATTGTTTTCTTTGCAATAAGTTTCATGCTCACCATTGCAATCACAGCAGCTCCTGCTCCAGCCAGTGCACACACAAACAGATGGAAGGTCAAGTCCAGCTGCAAGAGTCAAAAGAAGGCTTACAATTGTTCATGTGTGCTATTTTTATGCTTGTTTTATATTTGTTATCATTTTAGTCAGATCAAATCATACTGTACTTGTTACCTCATTAGATTCACACATCTTGAAGAACTTCTCAGATCCCGTGCATACCTTCCTCTCCTCAGATATGGTCACGGCCCCTGATGAACAGAAACCTGATCAAGACTAAATGAAATTGTAATTTTTGTGTCTTTAATTTATATGTATAATGGAGCCTCCAAAGTTGATCACAATTCCTCCTGTGGCGCCGGTTGGCGTTCATGTTGTAATTTCAAAATAGCTATGAAAGATTTTTCATTTTACTGTCAATGTTTGAAGTCATATTTTAACATTAATTGTCATCCTAGTGTAAATGTAAATGAATTACTTTTAATAATAATATAAATAATACTTAGACTAACTTATTTGATGAAAGTACAAAACGCACTGACCTATATATATATATATATATATATATATATATAAAAACATGAGGAGCTGCTGACACTGAAGATAATAGACAACTTGTTGCCCCCAGTTGCTTACAGAAATGTTGGAAGTAAGGGGAGTGACACACATCATGTCTACAGAACTCCGGATGTTGCTGTAATGCATCCCACAGTGCACTGGTAGGCTAAAAAGTTTGGCGCTAATTTCCCTGCATTGTTTTCGCTGCCCCCCGATGTAGCTGTATGCTGATTTTGGACTTGCTGTATTGTGGGATAAATACTCGCTTGTGTTGTGTTGTACTGTATAATAAGAGGCTGAGACGGCTTGCTGGGGTTCGATGGTCACTTTAGTGTTGCACTAACTCACAACCTATTGTCAACTACATTGCAGCAGCGCCCCTTGCTGGTCTTACTAGTAACAGTACACCACACCCACCTGTGAGTATATCTTTTTCAAAACAACTACTTTAATTCCAATTTGCATAATAATTACAGATGTAGGTACAGGGATGAACAATTTTGATTATTGTGAGGAACACATGTTTTGCTGCAAAGGTCAAGGTCGAATTAGCGCATGCGGAACTACCCTTTGAAACATGGGTGTTATTCATTGATCCAAACATTAACAATATTTACATACCAAACTGGCGGAGGTCCAGACAGAGGTTGGCTCCCTCAACCACGCTGGTGTTCTTGCACATGGACCAAACATTGAAGTACATGAAGACTGGCAAGCTGGTGAATGCTGTGACACCCAGCCACACCAGGAAAAACAGGTAGGCCAGGAACATCAGCTGAACAGACAGAACGAACTCGGTAACACAAAACTAGAAATATAAATCGTGCTTTTCTAGTCTTTTAGTGAGACAATAGTCAATATATCCAAGGGCCATTATCTACTAGTTTAAAATTTTCAGACAAAAAAAACCATATTCGTCAAAACTCTCGTTTGTCCAGACAATGTTGCACGAGTAAATTGATCTATGAAAAAGAGTCCTCTCTGACCCCATCTTGTACTTCAAATTTGATTTCCAACAAGCCACCAAGCCAGATGGAAAACAACCAATTCGAGACAAGGCCTGGCTAACAAGGTTTCAGTCATTTGCAGAGCACTCAACAGCACATTCTTAGTGGGCACACCGACGTGGCATGTTATGTTGGCCTTCAAGGGGTTGCTGAAACTGTGGTGGAAGATTCACCTCTGTAAAATAAGCAAATAATCCCCATCCCTCATTTGGCAACTGGGCATTAAACTGGCAGACATAAGCAGAGTGAAAAGGTCAGCTGAGAAGATTTAAAATGCAGAATTAGCAATATACCTTTGTTAATTTTTTAGATATTCGTATGTTCCAAAAAAATAAAACTTCAAAAGAGTAACATCGAGGCCCCTATTTTGGTAGACAGATGGCCATGTGCTCTGCAAGGGGAGATTTTGCTGTTTACCTGCCAATGTCATGCACGGACCCCAGTTGGTCTATTTCTGTTTTCACGTAGTCATTGTGATTAGCGAAGTGAGACTACATTCAAGTTTTTCTACAAGTTTAACACTTTTTAATAAGTTTCCCCTTAAATGCAATTTTCACAATCAATATCTTGGCAAAGTAACATTTTCATTTTTCAATAGGAGGAAAACTTTAAAACACAGCTTAAAATGTCCTGTTATGCCTCCTGTGCTAATTATTTGATGTCAAATTTGAATAAAATATTCATGTTTCAGAAATTAATGTATTATTCTGTTTTTCCTGGTTCGAAAATTCACAACAATAGAATATGGTTCCAGTTGATGACCATAAAGTGAGTCACCCATCTCTTAGGCGGCATGAGCTGAAACAAAATATATAAAACTGTGAAATCCTGTTGTGTTTGGATATAAGATTTCTTACAAATGCAGTCAGGCAGCGTCCACAAGCAGTAATCTTGAACTCTCCATACAGATCTCTAATTGCTCCAGTAGTGAAAAATGCCTCCACCAGCAACAGCACTCCAAAGACAAAGAATCCAGCTGCAAGGCCGTAGATGATGTACTTCAGGATGTCAATGCTACAGGGAAAATAAACATCACTCTTTCATTCCCAAGGTCCATTCTAAATTTTTACATTATGAATCATTTCATCATCAAATCATGAATAATTACAGAGGTGGATTTTATTTTTCAAAGAAAGGAAATCAGATATAAAAGTGGAAATAGTCCTGTAGTATGTCTATTGTGATAAAATGTGATGATGTAACAATATTTTTTGGTGCATCGTGGAGAGCCTGTCTTTTTCATGTAATATAATGATCCGATGATCCAGAACATATATTGAATCATAGTTGTCCAAACTATAGACCGGGTGCCATTTGCGGCCTACTGTCCATTTTGGGTAGGCTGCGGCATACACTATAAATAACTGACATGGTCTGTAATGCTACTTAAATAAAAAAGTGGGGGTGGACAGCATTAGAAACAGAGCTTTCAAAAATCCGAAGGGATGTGAATAATGAGGCCTTCCATTACAACTAACTACCAATTACACAAAAAAAATTTCTAGATAGGCAAAGACACAAATAAATTTACAGCTAAAAAAATAGTACCGTTTTTTTCCGTGTATAGTGCGCCCCCATGTACAGTACGCACCCTAAAAATGGCAAGCTGATGCTGGAAAAAAGCTTGTACCCATGTATAATACGCACCCAATTTTTATGAATTTTTTTTAAAAATAAATTTAATTTTTTTTTTTTTTTTTTCAAGTCCCAATGATCGTCACACACGCAGGGAGGCAATGGGTCCCATTTTTATAGTCTTTGGTATGGTCTTAACTAGGCTGGATGTAATTTTTTTTGTTGGCGTTGATTTCTCCGACTGCCCGTAAACGCACCACCGCGCTTCGTGCGCGCACGGGACAGCAAACGAGCAGGTGATCGAGCAAGCGTCTGATACGAGAGCATTGCGGTCGCATGGAGCGTGTTTGAAGTGAACAGCAGAGAAGAAAGGAACAAGGCAAAGTGTTGTGAAATAAAATATTACCTGTTATACGGATTTAGGTAGAGAACTGAACTCTCGCTCTTTATATAGCTGACGTGTCTTGCGCATCCGTTCTGCGCATCTGTAATGGCGGCCTCGTATGATATCCGGTTTGCGTGTGTGCGAGAGCGAGAGAGAGCGAGAGAGAGCGAGAGCGCGCGAGAGAACGCTCAACCGTAGCGCGCCGCCGACCGCCCAACTGCACCGCGCTGGTCGATTATTGTGACAGAGCCGTCGCTGAAATTTAGATATTTTTAAAGTCCTGATGTACTTTCTAAAATTTAAGTGGACCTCAGTGCGCACTGCGCAGGGATCTTAATTTGGTGCGGTCGCGCAACCGCAGCGCGCCGGGCGCTCACTGTCGCATTGCTTAAAGAGCGCCTTTGTGTTTTAGGATGAACAGCAGAGACCAAAGGAACAAGGCAAAGTGTTGTGAAATAAAATATTACCTGTAATACGCATTTTGTTATTTGCTGATTGAAACTGCTAATTAAACTGTGAATTGAAACTAATAGGAAGAAAACAACTCTCGCTCTTTATATAGCTGACGTGTCTTGCGCATCCGTTCTGTGCATTTTATTTCACAACACTTTGCCTTTCTTCTCTGCTGTTCACTTCAAACACGCTCCATGCGACCGCAATGCTCTCGTATCAGACGCTTGCTCGATCACCTGCTCGTTTGCTGTCCCGTGCGCGCACGAAGCGCGGTGGTGCGTTTACGGGCAGTCGGAGAAATCAACGCCAACAAAAAAAATTACATCCAGCCTAGTTAAGACCATACCAAAGACTATAAAAATGGGACCCATTGCCTCCCTGCGTGTGTGACGATCATTGGGACTTAAAAAAAAAAAAAAATTAAAAAACAAAATTAAAAATTTTTTTTGTACCCATGTATAATGCGCACCCCAGATTTTAGGACAATAAATTAGTTAAATTTTGCGCACTATACACGGAAAAAAACGGTAACACAATTTCTCTTCAAATCACTGTGGAGAATTCAGATAATTCCGTTTTAGAAACAAAAGTGGTTTCCTTTGCTTTCTGCTGGATGTCAAAGTCCGATATTAAATTAATGGTTTTCAAATCTGGTCATTTTACCACAGAATGTTCTTGATATGGTTTTAAATGTGGAGATGGGATTCAACTGTGACTCATTATAGGGGCTGATTTATTCTAGTTAGCTACATCCACCGCCTCCTAAATGATTTCCCTTATTGTCTTTAACACAAAATATTGTTAAAAAAACAACAAATAGCGATATTATACAAAATAATTATAATTGCTTCACTGATTGTTTTTTTCCGTGTTTAGCAAGATAAATTGAAAATATTCAATGTAGCTCTAGCATCATTCTATTTTTCTGGATGTAGCCCTCAGAATAAAAAAGGATAGATACCCCAGTTAAGACTTAAATGAATGGCTTCATCATCAGCAGTGGCAGGTACTAATTCTGATTGTACCACTACTACAGTTGGGCATGTACGGCAACTTCAGTGTCTCATTTAATATAAATTGTTAGCCTAAACAAAAGTGTGATGTTCATATTTTCATCCAGTGATACCAACCCCCCATCTCCTGTTTTTGTTTTGCAGGAACAATTCCAGAATTTAAGCTTTTAACTTTCTAATCCTGCATTCCACTTCAAACCCACCAAATATTTACTTAAGTCAGAGTAACGTAGCATCTTCCAAAGGAGTCGAAGGACCACATAAACTAACATGTTTTGTGAATAAATGACTATATGCTTGCTTATCTCTGATTGATAGGGATTTTACTTAACACATGTTAAAAACGACATTATGATTTAAACTGTAACAAAAGCCCAAAGTATTGGTGCATCTTTTAAACAAGACATCATGACAGTTAGTCATTTAAATGTAAACAAAAGTTCCGGCTAATCATGATCAGATAACGAGATATGGTTTGGATTGTTGTTGTCACTCACATGGTGAACACATCCAGTGTTTCTCCAGGTGCTCGGATGACCTCAAAGTAGTTCTGGAGGATGGTGACGGTTCCACTCAAAGCCTCATGACCACATCCGCAGAACAAGGCCACACCCATGTAGAGGATGATAGTTGCGATGAGAGATGCCCAGGGCAAACTACCCACACATCGCTCACAACATTCCTTACAACCTGAAAAAAAAAAACCATTATTAAGTAATGCAAGAATGCCTTTACAGTAAATTTATCATGTTGAAGATCGAGTTGACAATACAGGAATGACCTTTATTGACTTTATTTGTTTGTTTGTTTGTTTGTTTGTTTATTGTAATGGAAGACAAATATTAAAAACTATACCACAAATTCACAACACGGTAAATGTTGGTAAAGGGCAAAGTGAGCACCCCTTTATTTTGTATTTTATTGTTGTGACATGTTATGAAATAAGCTGTTGAAATGGCTAGTGGGTGTGTCTATAGCATAGCAATTGAAGCTGCCGTGATCTTCCATGCATAATGCGCAAAATTCAACTAATTTCTAAAATCTGGGGTGCGATAATGCATGGGTACAACAATTTTTGAAGAAAATCTCCCTCGAAATAAAACTTGAAATCTCCTTTCTTCTTGTTTGTTGTCAATCGCGCATCGCATTCAGCCATCCTGCCCAACAGACTTAGTCAGTAAAATTCATAATTGACGACACATCGGGTTGCGGGGGCAGCAGCTTCAGGAGGGACTTCCCTCTCCCCAACCACTTCATCCAGCTCATCCCGGGGGATCCCAAAGCGTTCCCAGGTCAGCTGAGAGACATAGTCTCTCCAACGCGTCCTGGGTCGTCCCCGGGCTCTCGTACCGGTGGGACATGCCTGGAACACCTCCCCAGGGAGGCGTCCAGGAGGCATCCTGATGAGATGCCCGAGCCACCTCATCTGGCTCCTCTCAACGTGGAGGAGTAGCGACTCTACTCCGAGTCTCTCCCGGATGACCGAGCTTCTCACCCTATCTCTAAGGGAGAGCCCGGAAATCCTGCGGAGAAAACTCATTTCGGCCGCTTGTATCCGAGATCTCGTTCTTTCGGTCACGACCCATAGCTCGTGACCATAGGTGAGGGTAGGAGCGTAAATCGACCGGTAAATTGAGAGTTCTGCCTTTTGGCTCAGCTCTCTCTTTATCACGACGGACCGGTACAGGGTCCGCATTACTGCCGACGCTGCACCGATCCGCCTGTCGATCTCGCGCTCCATCCTCCCCTCACTCGTGAACAAGACCCCAAGAAACTTAAACTCCTACACTTGGGGCAGGATCTCATCCCCGATACGGAGAGGGGATTCCACCCTTTTCTGATCGAGGACCATGGACTCAGATTTGGAGGTGCTGACCTTCATCCCGACCGCTTCACACTCGGCTGCGAACCGCTCCAGTGAGAGCTGGAGATCACGGCCTGAAGAAGCCAACAGCACCACGTTGTCTGCAAAAACCAGAGACGCGATGCTGAGGTCCCCAAACCGGACCCCCTCAACGCCTCGGCTGCGCCTAGAAATTCTGTCCATAAAAATTATGAACAGAATCGGTGACAAAGGGCAGCCTTGGCGGAGTCCAACCCTCACTGGGAACGAATCCGACTTACTGCCGGAAACGCGGACCAAACTCTGGCATCGGTGATACAGGGACAGAACCGCCCTTATCAGTTGGCTCGGCGCCCCGTACTCCCGAAGCACCCTCCACAGAACCTCCCGAGGGACACGGTTGAACGCCTTCTCCAAGTCCACAAAACACATGTGGACTGGTTGGGCGAACTTCCATGCGCCCTCGAGGATCCTGCTGAGGGTGTAGAGCTGGTCCACGAAAGCCACACTGATCCTCCTGAATCCGAGGTTAAATCTCCCAACGGACCCTCCTCTCTAGCACCCCTGAATAGACCTTACCAGGGAGGCTGAGGAGTGTGATTCCCCTGTAATTGGAACACACCCTACGGTCCCCCTTCTTAAAGAGGGGACCACCACCCCAGTCTGCCAATCCAGAGGCACTGGCAACGCAATGTTGTCGAGGCGTGTCAGCCATGACAACCCTACAACATCCAGAGCCCTTAAGAACGCCGGGCGGATCTCATCCACGACATGATTTTATTTCAAGCAAACTAAATTTAATGACAAAATGGAAAGGAAGGAAATGACAAATTTGTCATCGCTTGTGCTTATTTTCCTTATCATCCTGCAGGTTTTGGCAATCCATTTACCAATTGTAATTTGAATAAGGCCAGGACATCATTCTATTCAACTGTGAGTGTGAGCATGGTCAGTAGGTATCTATCCGTCTGTCAATGATATATGGTGGCTTGTCCTGAACTCCGGTACTTGTTATATATAGCAAAATGTATTTAATATTATAGTGAGCGGGGGTGGGGTCACTGAGTTTATTTGAGGGGCAAATGCTGCCTCTGAATTTACAGCATTTAATATAGCTTTGGATCATTTTAACCAGCTCAGTGGCCTGGTGGTAGAGTGTCTGCCCTGAGACTGGAAGGTTGTGGGTTCAAACCCCGGCCGGGTCATACCAAAGACTATAAAAATGGGACCCTTTGACTCCCTGCTTGCCACTCAGCATTAAGGGCGGAATTGGGGGTTAGATCACCAAATGATTCCCGAGCGCGGCACCGCTACTGCTCACTGCTCCCCTCTCCCCCAGGGGATGGATCAAAATCACTCGGGGATGGGTTAAATGTAGAGGACAAATTTCACCACACCCAGATGTGTGTGTGTGAAGATCATTGGGACTTTAACTTTTATTGCTCCAATTGTTCCATGCGCTGTCTTCTTCTAGCTTTTATTTAGAAATTTCTTTAAAATGGTCACAGCTGTTTTAGCTCAAATTGTTATCTATTGTGCTTTTGTAATGATAATTTCAAAATGTATACCTAAAGAACCACATGCACGCACACATGCACGCACACGCACACACACACACGCACACGCACACACACGCATAGATAAACAGCCCAGTTGCAAGTACATGCAAAAAAACAAAATGTATTGAAAACAATAAAAGCATCTCCTTAGTTCTTAGAAAAGAGCTTGTGTGTTTCCATTTATGTGAGTCATCCTACTGCTCATGTTTAATTGACCAGCCATGTTGCCATGCCAGCAGGGGTGTGGCAGGAGCCTGCTGACCCACTTTGCCTGTAGCGTTCTCATGGCAACAGTGCAGCTCGGCAAGCATCACAGCCACAGCTAATACACATTTTCCTGCATAGATTCACAGGCACAAATCATGTCAGTTTATTCCGTGGTTTATTTTGCAGAGATCAATGTTTTATGTCAAAATGAGAGCCATAACGGTGGAAACATGTAATAATAATATAATAATTTGCACTGAAGAGCTAATATTTTGAAAATATTAATTACAATTAAGATCATGTATACCAGGGGTGTCAAAATATTTTTTTTCGCTGGCCGCATTGTAGTCAGCTTCTTTCGGAGGGCCATTATGACTGTCAACCCAAATAAATGTATGAGCACCTCATATTATATACAGTAAAAGCTACAAAACAAACTGACAAATAACTCGTTTTCAAATTAGATGAGTAAAATCTGGTCAGATATTTAAAAAAAAAAGATATTAAAAGTGAAGACAATTTGCAATTCTAGTAATGACACATGAATTTGATGCACAATTTGTCTTCGCGGGCCACATAAAATCATGTGGCGGGCCTTGAGTTTGACACCTGTGGTTTAGACAATCTCATATTTTAATATTCATATATGTGCAAATCTTCTCATTATTTCATATAAACATAACTGCTCAATCAGAACACGAATATAACACACAGAACTGTATAGACACACAGATACACACACATACACACACACGCACGCCCCCCCCCCCCCGCACTAACAGATACCAAATGGTCATGTGACATTTTCCTGCCATTTCCGGACAGTATAAAAAAAGCTGACCTGGAGAAACTGTTGTTTCATCTGCTGCCATGCCATGTGTACTGACCGCCATTAAACAGCCCAAGATCTAGCCAATAAAGAACCAACTCTGTACTCCGCACCTTTGTTTTTTGTCTGGCTCAACAACGGGCATCGCTCACAATACGCAACAATACTTACTGTATAAAAACACATTTGCATAAACAATAGCCATTCAACCATTTTATGATTAAAGATCATGATTATTTGTCACATTAGTGAGGCAGTTTTAAGCCAGATGGAGGAAATATGACACACTGTGTTATGCATGTGTGGAGAGGGACTGCTTGTTTTTTTTGCTTGTGATTGCATGAATATGACATTACCGTTTTTTTCCGTGTATAATGCGCCCCCATGTATAATACGCACCCTAAAAATGGCATGTTGATGCTGGAAAAAAGCCTGTACCCATGTATAATACGCACCCAATTTTTAAAAAAATTTTTTTTTAATTATTTTTATTTATTTTTTTAAGTCCCAATGATCGTCACACACGCAGGGAGGCAATGGGTCCCATTTTTATAGTCTTTGGTATGGTCTTAACTAGGCTGGATGTATTTTATTTTGTTGGCGTTGATTTCTCCGACTGCCCGTGAAGGCACCACCGCGTTCATGCGGACATGTGAAAAAAGCGTGCGGACGTGAAATAGGCGCCTCTGTATGGGAGAGACGTCGAAGAGGAATAAAAACACCCTTGGAAACCAAAACTTGACCCTCGTCGTGACTCGGAGCCGCAACAAATGTTTCGGATTTGTGTAGGGTACATTGTGACAGCAAACGAGCAGGTGATCGAGCAAGCGTCTGATACGAGAGCATTGCGGTCGTATGGAGCGTGTTTGAAGTGAACAGCACAGACGAAAGGAACAAGGCAAAGTGTTGTGAAATAAAATATTACCTGAAATACGCATTTTGTTATTTGCTGATTGAAACTGCTAATTAAACTGTGAATTGAAACTAATAGGAAGAAAACTGAACTCTCGCTCTTTATATAGCTGACGTGTCTTGCGCATCCGTTCTGCGCATCGGATCCATAGTGCGCATGCGCAGTGATACTGCCTCGGTATGACGTCCGGTCCGTGATGGAGATTAAAAAACAAACAATATTTGACAATAACACACCATCAAGGATTGCACCATCGCATCAAACGATGGGTCGTCAATTTAGAATTTTACTGACTAAGTGTGTTGGGCAGGATGGCTGAATGCGATGCGCGATTGACAACAAACAAGAAGAAAGGTGATTTCAAGTTTTATTTCGAGGGAGATTTGTCATGT
Source organism: Syngnathus typhle (assembly GCF_033458585.1). Lineage (NCBI taxonomy): Eukaryota > Metazoa > Chordata > Actinopteri > Syngnathiformes > Syngnathidae > Syngnathus > Syngnathus typhle. The sequence goes on from NC_083740.1 coordinate 21,013,255, forward strand.
CTCGTCCCCAGTTTTGCTATGTGTCTAGGTTGCCATAGTTTCTGTTCGCGTCGCCCCTCCCTTCCTGTGTCACCTCAATCAATGTAACGTGTTTTGTATTTAAGTCCTGTCTGCCCCTCGCTCACCGTCGGATGATGTCATGATGTCTGTTTGGTTTCTGTTCCTGTCTTTGGTAATGTCACCCTGTCTTTTTGTTCCAAGTCTTTGTCGGTCAGTCCTGTTGTTGGTTTTGTTGTAACACGACTTAAAAAAATAAAAAAATAAAGAAAGAAAAAAAAGAAAATTAAAAATTTTTTGTACCCATGTATAATGCGCACCCCAGATTTTAGGACAATAAATTAGTTAAATTTTGCGCATTATACCCGGAAAAAAACGGTACTCAAAATATGTAGAGGATGCATATTAATTAAGTTGTATTAGACAAAGTATGTGTGTAGCAGGTATTTATCATTGTGTGTTCTATACTTCAGTCATATTATAATCCATCACATATTTCCTTAGATGGGTTTGATAAGCAGGCAAGACCCGTGACCTGGTAAAAACTGGGGCACGATAAGCACAAATGGCTGTATGTGCTCCATAAACATGAGGGTAATTCTTTTTTGTATGGAGGTACAGCATTAATAGTGCAGTCATTTTTCTTCATTTTTGATGACCCTACACCAGTCACTTACACAAGGTAAGACCTGCTAAACGTCAGGCGGCGTATTCTGCACCATTTTCTGTCGCCAATTTTTACAAAATTTTGGGGGATAATTAGAGGGGTGCAGCTTCACTTTGTGGGGCCTGTTATCGACAAAGCAAATGAGGGAAGTGTGCTGGCGTCTTAGTGAATCTTCAAACTCAATCTCCTTTGATTTACCTCGCCAATCTACACTCTCGAGCAATCAAAATGGACTTTGGGTATTTTGCCGCTCATTGTTTGAGTGAAATCTGGCTCAGTGCATTTCAGACGATGCACTTCAGTCCAATACTTGCTTCGGACCATCAGACCACAGTTAATGTCGAACCTTTTAAAATTTTTGTTTTTAGTTACTTAATCAGCCTATAAATTTGAGTTAATAGATTCTATATTGTTATTGTGGTTAAGCCAAGCTAACATTGCTGTTATTTGATTGCTCAGTTGTGTTAGTATTTAGTCATTTCATTTACTTGTTTACTTATTTTGCTTTGGTCAACAAAAATATGTATGCAATTGCTGAACTCAAAAGCAAATGACAGCAAATGTCCCATATACTGTAGATTCTTGAAATCCTCATCATGCACACAGTCACACGCAATCACACACGCGTGCTGCTGGCATGCCCTTCTGAAATTATTCTAACTGTCAGTCAGAATGTTTATTCAACCTTAAATCCCTCCTTGCCTCTCCATGACTGTCCATAGCTCACACTCGTGCCAGCAATTTCTGCTTTGAAGACATGACCAACACATTCTCTTAGCACTGTTAGGCATTTAGTAATAAGAGTGATAACGACAATAATATCTGACCTACAGAGAATATAAAAAGTATACACACTCCTGTTTAAACACAAGGTTTTTGTGATCTCATCAAAAAATAGAAATAAATAAACTATTCCTAAAAATGTCATGTATAAACTATACAACTCCATTGAATAAAAGGAGAAGTACCATGATTTTCAATGCATAATGCGCAAAATGTAACTAATTTATTGTCCTAAAATCTACAACAATTTTTGAAGAAAATCTCCGTCGAAATAAAACTTGAAATCACCTTTCTTCTTGTTTGTTGTCAATCGCGCATCGCATTCAGCCATCCTGCCCAACAGACTTAGTCAGTAAAATTCATAATTGACGACACATCGTTTGATGCAATGGTGCAATCCTTGATGGTGTGTTATTGTCAAATATTGTTTGTTTTTTAATCTCCATCGCAGACCGCATATCATACGGAGGCCGCCATGACAGTATGCGCAGAACGGATGCGCAAGACACGTCAGCTGTATAAAGAGCGAGAGATCAGTTCTCTACCTATGTTTGTTGTCAATCGGGCATTGCATTCAGCCATCCTGCCCAACACACTTAGCCAGTAAAATTCATAATTGACGACACATCGTTTGATGCGATGGTGCAATCCTTGATGGTGTGTTATTGTCAAATATTTTTTGTTTTTTAATCTCCATCGCAAACCGGATATCATACGGAGGCCGCCATTACAGATGCGCAGAACGGATGCGCAAGACACGTCAGCTATATAAAAAGCGAGAGTTCAGTTCTCTACCTAAATGCGTATTACAGGTAATATTTTATTTCACAACACTTTGCCTTGTTCCTTTCTTCTCTGCTGTTTACTTCAAACACGCTCCATACGAACACAATGCTCTCGTATCAGACGCTTGCTCGATCACCTGGTCGTTTGCTGTCACAATGTACCCTACACAAATCCGAAACATTTCTTTGCTATCGAGTTTGCTAGCGCATGCTCAGTGATACTGACCGGCAGAATAACATCCAGTTGTTCCCAAAGATGATCTTTTTTCTGAAATAATTTTACGTTTACGGACTTAAGTAAGAGTCAACATTTGGGTGCGTATTTTACATGGGTAGAGGCTTTTTTCCAGCATCAACATGCCATTTCTAGGGTGCGTATTATGCATGGGGGCATATTATACATGGAAAATTACGGTAAATATAAACAATTGAGATCATGGGCCCTATTATTGTGCTCAATTCTAAAGCAAAACACAGTCTAACTGTCCACATTAGAGTTTTTTTTTTTCTAGTATTTTCCTGGACATTGTACAGCTAGAAATGGACAGAACAGGGCATTTGGGATGGGACGTAGCAGACTCACGGGCAATTATCGTGGATCTCCTCATAAAAATTGTCAAAGTCTAAGTGCACACAGGGATTTACATTACAGAAGCGAAAACAGACTTGCTGCGGTCTGTGCAAAAAATTGTGTTTATATGGGTAAACTGCAAGATCTCCCCTTGCAAATAATGTAGCCCAATGCACATGTGATGTGGCCAATTGGAGACCGCCTTGCACCCACTTCTGCCCCCCCCCCTTCACCTCCACAATAGCTGTGTTGCGCTGTCGTTATGGGGCTAATTTGTTCAATGAATTCATTTCTAGAATGATTCAGAGAGGTTTTGCCACACTCTTGTCATATCTCTGGATGAAATACGATGGCATCCACCACACAAGTACGCAAAGTGACAAAACTGTCTGCTTGCCCCTCAAGAAAATACACCACCTAATTGCGCTAATTAGACTTCTTTTTCTCACCAAATTAGCCAGCAGAGCAAGTGTTATACAAATTGCTCTCAATCTGCCAGGACGTCTAATAATGCGCAAAAAAAGTTAGTCAAAAGTCTCAATAAGCGTCGTCACACACACATCTGGGTTTTGTTTTTTGCATGTACTTGCATGTGGGCTGTTTATCTATGCGTGTGTGTGTGTGTGTGTGTGCGTGTGTGCGCGTGTGTGTATGTGTGTGTGCGTGCATGTCTGCGTGCATGTGGTTCTTTAGGTATACACTTTGAAATTATCATTACAAAATCACAATAGATAACAATTTGAGCTAAAACAGCTGTGACCATTTTAAAGGAATTCCTAAATAAAAGCTAGTAGAAGACAGCGCATGGAACAATTGGAGCTTTAAAAGTTAAGTTAAAGTCCCAATGATCTTCACACACACATCTGGGTGTGGTGAAATTGGTCCTCTGCATTTAACCCATTCCCGTGTGATTTTGACCCATTCCCTGGGGGAGAGGGGACCAGTGAGCAGCAGCGGTGCCGCACTCAGGAATCATTTGGTGATCTAACCCCCCAATTCCAACCCTTAATGCTGAGTGCCAAGCAGGGAGGCAATGGGTCCCATTTTTATAGTCTTTGGTATAACCCGGCCGGTGGTTTGAACCCACAACCTTCCAGTCTCAGGGCGGACACTCTACCACTAGGCCACTGAGCTGAAACACATAGAACTAGGCCTGCCCTGGCACCTGAATGAATATATGGCAATTTTTATGCTGAAAGAAGGGACACGTTCAAATGAAAATTGCGATTTTGACGTTATGGCATGATGCTGCACCATCATGCTTCACTGTAGGTTTGGTATTCTTCTGCTGATCAACAGTCTTGTTTGCGCCAAACATACCTTTTGGAATTAGGGTCAAAAAGTTGAAGTGGGTTTTTTTTTTGTAAGATGAGCAACTTTACTCCATAGCCAAGACACATGAAGAGATTGCTGTCACATGAACTAAATAGTCAGTAGTTGTGAATCTTCCATGGGGCTGTCGATCCTTTGGTACACCTCCTGACCAGATTTCTCATCTTTTCATCAAGTTCCAAAGCACATCCAACTTTTGGTAATGTCACTGTTTGATGATGACTCTCGATACTGTTTATTCATGGTGGACAGTATTTACTGCCCTAAAAATATATTTGTACAATGAGGTTGCTCTGTTGAAGCTAACTCTGGACCATGGCATGTACTGTTGAATGTAACTACAAAAAAATATCTACCAGAATAGCAACATTTTATTTGGGGTACCAGTGCTTCTCAATCATTCTCTGTTATTATCCCCCAGGAAAAAAGTCCCCCTCTCGCAACTCTTCCCAGTGATTATAATTAGTATTACAGTCAAACCTCGGTTTTCGACCACAATCCGTTCCGAAGGCGGTTCGAGAAGTGAGTCGTTCGAATTACGAATCTATTTTCCCATTACAAATATTGGAAGAAAAAAAACCCCTTCCAAGACTTAAAAAAGTGCCTTTTTCAAGCATTTTTTCATTTGCGCATATTTGTCCGATCGCGCAACTGCAGCGCACCGCCAAACGCGCAACCGTAGCGCACCGCCGACCGCGCAACTGCACCGCGTTGGTCGCATTATTGTGACAGAGCCGTCGCTGAAATTTAGAAAATATTTTCAAAGTCCTGATGTACTTTCCAAATTTTTAGTGGACCTCAGTGCGCAGGAAGCTTGATTTGGTCCGATCGCCCAACTGCAGCGCGTCGGGCGCTCACTGTCGCATTGCTTTAAGAGCGTCTTTGTGTTTTAGGATGGCTTTACTGCTCCTACTTGCTTTCTTTGGAGGCATGATTAGGGGTTAATACAATCCTCAAAGTAACAAAAGTACAATAACAACAAACCGAGTCAGTCGGCATCTGGGTCGCGCGGTCAGGTTTTCTCGGGTCCTCTCGGCTCATCTCGCGAGGTTCGACCTCCGAATTTTTGTTCAACAACCGAAGCAAAAATAAATCTCGAATTTTTCGTTCGTATTCCGATTTGTTCGAGAACCAGGACGTTCGAAAAGCAAGGTTTGACTGTATTTGTCTGTAAAATTGTAATAAATACACTTCTGCATCACATTAACCTAATTAACATGTTCCAAGGGGTCCCACGCACCACCCCTGCTATCGCACCAGCTGGACCCACCCCATTACTTGAAAAAGGTTAGGCAGATCAGAGTCAGAGAGTCAGAGTCAGCTTTATTGTCAATTCCTTCATGCCAAGACACACAAAGAAATCGAGATTACGTTTCCTCCATCCCACGGTGACGAGACACAGTACACGAGTAACATACAAGTAAACAACGGGGGAGAGAGTTCAGGACCCCAACAGCCTGGAGATCACAAACATCGTCAGAGGCGAGCAGTGCTTGCATCCCACCACAGAGTCCCGGCACCATTCGTCACGGATGTGTGCGCTGATGTCCATTTAATATGAGTATGAATGTGATTGGTTGATTCTGAACACAGTCATATTTCCAGTGAAAAAAGGATGTACACATTTGTACAACCTTATTATTGCAGTTATTTATTTGTTATTCTCTTCTCTTATTAGTTTTCTTATTATCCGATTTAATTGGACAGGCTATTGGTCAATCAAAATGGTCAAAAGGTTTTAACTAATCTGACCACAAAAGCTGGCTTTAGAACAGGGGTGTGTAGAATTTTTATATCCACCGTAGCATTCTGTAACCATATTTGACAATTAAAAGAGTTAATCCATACATAATCCATCTCACAATTTACGCATTCTCTTTTGTTTTATTACTTTAATCTGAATGTAAATATAAAAAAAACATGATGAGGATAAGCGGTGCCAGGGATGATGACAGATGGATGAACAAATAGTTGGACAGATGGACATGCAGATTGATGGATGGATACTAGTTGAAAGTCACTAGTCATTAGTTGAAAGTCAAGCGTTGTGTTAGGATACTCCCAGTATTCATAACGTTTGCTGTGGCTCTTCAATTTAAGACTGGTCCATATAGCTATTAAATATCAATAAAAGGAATTTGCAAGTATATGCACATTAGATTCTTTATTATTCACCTTGCACACAAGTTTATAAACATTAAGTTATAGTTTTTTTGAGTCTCCACTTACTGAAAATGTGCACAGTTTGAAAAATTTTACATGACTTTGAGTACCTTTTACACTGATATAAGAACAGCATCGGACATCATCAGAGATCATTTTGTCTGTATCATGAAAGCAAACTACATGTATTTCCTGGAACAATCCAATAGAATTAAATCTGATTTTGTTTGTTTGTTGGTGGATATGTTCTATTAATCCTCAATTTAATACAATGTATTATTTAAACAATGTATTACCGTATTTTCCGCACTATTAGGCGCACTTAAAAACTTACATTTTACTCAAAAAAACACAGTTCGCCTTATAATGCAGAGCGCCTTATATATGGATCAATTGATGAATTTGTTGATCCATACTGGTTGTACACAGTGCTCTGCCAAAATGTTTCAGTACGTTTTAGTACGACTAGTATATTACAAGGTCGCATCGCTTCCCAACATTGCGGCAACTGTAGTCAGGGGGCGTCACCGAATAGCTGTTATACCTGCGAGGCTATTTCATTTCAAAATAGGCTGCTCCGTTAATGTTTCGAGTAAATTTACGGATTGATATGGAAGGGAAACATAAGTAAGCAGTACTAATGTGTTAGCTCGAACTTTAGTCAGTTCCGATCATTTTATAGGAGATCGTTTGAGAAACGCGATTGTTTACACTTTGCTGAGGCTCATGGGGGTCTGCGAGCTGAGGCTCATGGGAGTTTGCGGGTGGCTAATGCTATAATAATAGCTGGTATACGCACAAGGCTATTTCATGTCAAAATAGGCTGCTCTGTTCATGTTTCGAGTAAATCTACGGATCGATATGGAAGGGAAACATCGGTAAGTAGTACCAATGCGTTAGATCGAACTTTAGTCAGTTCTGATCATTTTATAGGAGATTGTTTGAGAAACGCGATTGTTTACAGAGGGCTCATAGGTTATTGGCTAGTAGATGCATACCGCAACCCTAGTCAACCTCAGTTTGTTGCAGTATGGCTTCTATTTAATGCGCCTTTTAATCCGGTGCGCCCTATATATGAAATAATTTCTAAAATAAAAAATTCATTGAGGGTGCGCCTTATAATCCAGTGCGCCTTTTGGTGCAAAAAATACGGTACTCTAATTTCATTCTCTGAAGGCAAATTCCATGTTCACTGTTGTTGTACATACTGTTGTGTGCATGAACATAACACAGGAGCCAAACCACTCATATGCAGAGAAGCAGATATATCAACCTGAAAAAATGATGATGCTTTGCCAGCCTGTCTCCAACAATCAGATGTATTTGGTTTTCCCCTCTTGTATTTTGTTCTCGCTCTCACACCACTCTACTAACGCGCTCCCGCTATGAGTGTGCTAAGTCGATATAAATCGACTACTTCTTCGCTCCATTAAATTCTTCTCTATTAGTGGTCATAATAATGAAATGTATACGAGGCTTATATATACAGGGTCTATTTTCAGTCTCTTGTCAGCTTTCCTTCAGACTTAATTGAACACTTGTACAGACTAAAGAAATTGTGGAATTATTTTTCTACAAGTGAAATGACCACTCGCTGTTTCCTGTAAAGAGCAGCAGCCTTTCTGGCACCATCATATGCCACAACTCATTCTTGATTATTCCGAAAATCCCTAGACAGAGTGGCGTTAGGTCCTTAATGTCTTCCACTTTTGGTTTTCCAGCAACATGACATGTCTGACCTGTTTTATGTATGTTCATTGGGTGATTAAACTATGGAGGATATGTAAACCAAAAATCTAGACTCAATGGACATCACCATATTCTGAGTTTGCTCTATGGAGATGCTTTGCCATAGACCCACTGCTACCAAATAATGCAAAGCACAATCATTTTGAGTAGTATAAAATTAGACTGTGATAAGTGAACACATAACTGTTTCAATGACTGTCTCCACAACTGCTCTGGTAGATTTCCCAAGTGGCAGCAGAAAGAACTTCCTCTGCTGGACTCCCATTTTCAGTGCACAGAGATTGTAGTTTCCTGAAACTTGACAGTTTTGATTGTTCACACAGATAATTTGGGCAATGTGAAGAGCAGGCTTTGTGAAAGATGTCTCCTCCAGTCCACAACTTCTTGTGTCTTGAGCATGTTCAGCTCCAGATTGTGCAGGTTGCACTGGTGCACCAGCCTCTCCAGTTACTGTTGATATGATACACTTAATTCCATCATTGAAGCAGACAATAACTTAAGTGACATCTGTTTAAAGCTGGAAGCACTGAGGTACACTCTTATATAGAGAACAAATAGGAGTGAAAAGAGGACTGGTGTTGATGGTGCATGTGGGTGAGTTTTCCATAGACACATTGACACGCCTGTTAAGAAGTTGTTAATTCAGTGGCAAGTAGAGAATGGAGAACTTCAAGGATGATGGTTTGAAATGCATTGTCAAAGTGTTGGAAAGAAGTGCTGCCCCATGTTGACTGCATCAGCCAGTGAGCTATTTGCACTGTTGCCAAACGGCAAAGAATCCAACATGGTGGTCAGATGCTCTTGAGGTGGTCTAAACAAGGTACTTAAAGGACATTATGACCACAGATGTGAGATTGACAGACCTGTAAGCATTTAGTGCCAACTGCCACGTTTCTGGAGAACAGTGACAAAGTTGGAGCAGTTCAAGTGAGTGGTAATTCATTCTGTTCCAGAGAAACCTTTACAGTGTTCACAGTGACTGAGTGAACATTGGCGCGATCAGCGCAGACATTCAGTAAAGGACGTGGAAACCCATCTGGACAAGGAGCCTTCTCGCACAATATCCTGTTCTTGAATGGTTTAAGGCATTTTTTGAGCCAAAACATTTGGTCGCCAGTCGGTCGCCTGCACATGTAAAAGATTTCCTCGCAACAAGAAAAATTACTCAAACAGTTGGCAAACATCTGGCGAAGATTTGCGACCTTGAACTAGCCCTGACGAACTCTGACATGAAAACAGTATTCGTTCCTTTAGAAAAAACCCGCAATTATTCGCCACTAGGGACTTTACTCATTGGCTACGTTTACATGGATGCGCATTTATTCAGATTAGAAGCCCGATCGGAATAAAAATGAACACACACCCATTCTGAATATTCTGATCGGATCAAGACAATGCAGATTATGAATTTATTTCAAACAAGAGCGTACATAAAAACACTTGTTCCAAAAGTCGGAACAAACCCTCTTTCCCGCGCATCTCTGTGTTGCCAGTTTATGCGATTCTGTTAGTCCCGGAAACAAGTTGAAGCAGAGCAACCAAAAGACTCGGCAGACGCACGAATTGTCCTGGAGGAAACATTGCAGCTCCATTAAGAAGTGTTAATTTGGCATAACAGCGTAGATGGGAAAATACGCAGAATAATGCTAACGTTTAAAGTGGAAATAGATGGAGCAATGTTTTGTTGACACACAAGTCGCAATGGCTTCTTCTTCTACTGCTATTTCCGGTATAATTTGTTGATCTGCGCATGTCAGCATGAGTTGTTCCTAAATCATAATCAATATTTTTAATATCCATGAAAACGTTGAATCAGATCAGATTGAATACATTTTGTCAATTTTTTTTCATTTACATTCAGTTAATCAATCCTCGACACAGTGCAGATAAACAACAGGAGTTAATAGATGTTCTCTCCTTTGCAGCATTTATTAATATGTTAAATAGTTTACTTGATTTTATGATCCTAATAACTATTAACCAATTTGTTAATCACCACAATGTCATTCTCCATTGTATTAATTATGAATCTTATTTATAGCTCTATTGCTTGCATTTTCGAAGGATCAATAGAAGACACATTACATGACAGAATAGTGAGTCCACAGACAGTCACACTACAGAAAGATAACAAAATGATCTAGAGGAGATGAAAAGAATACTAAACAAGGGAGTGTTCAAACTTGCAATGGCAACGTATAGGGGAAAAAAAACATCTTCCGCCTCCCGCAGTCCACTTGAAGTTGTAACACCCCATCATAATAGGGGTTCCAACAGACAAATAACTGGAAATTGTTTTAGAAGATCCAGTAGCTATGATTGTACAGTTTCCTCCTCCACTTTAAATGACATAATGATAAGGGATCTATTAACCCTTAATAGATCATAATAAAAACAGGTGGAACATAAAATCTATGAAGACAAACGTTATTAGGCTGGTACCACAAATGATTGAAACTCTCATTAAATTCTAATTACTCCCAAATTATTTTCTTTACGAAAAAAATACTCGTGATGCCGTTAAATCTCATCTGCGTGTAATTATTGTGCTGTTAAGTATGATTCTGGCTGCCTTGCAGGAGGAGAAAGGGGGTCTTGTGGGCGTAGGCCAAACCACATATTAATTATCAGGTTTGAATCTTGTTCCTATTTCGACAAAAATGAATAATATCAAGGACAGGGAAGAGTGACTGAACAAACAGCGGCACGGATAAAAGATCATTACAATGAAAAACATGTTTGCATCAAATACCAACCGCAAATCCGATCGATCAAATCAAATATCTTCCGGACAAAAAAATGAATTAAAAAAATCCATGGAAGAAAATGACAAAGGTTCTATGGATTCAGAAGTGAATTTCAATGTAATGTTAAATGCAATTAAAATAGTAATACTTATTCAAAGCAAAAATTATTTGTGTCATTGGCACAATTTGTGTGCCTGGAGTATGCATGTTTCACAGAATGCAAGGAAGAAAATGGACACGCCCATTTTGACAGGCGACAAATAACATACTGTAAAAACACGGCTATCGTCTAAACATGATTGAAAAATGAAATACTCAGAGGGACTAATGATGAGCTAAATAAAGCATGTAATTAAAAAAGTATAATAAGAACACAAAATGGTTGATCGGTTGTAGAGAGGGGAAGCAATGATGGTGAGGAGCAGGGAGAGCGAGACAGTAAAAATGCAGCAACATTGTGATGGACAGACAATCCCGGCAAATCCAGTTAAAAACTGATAAATGGTCACACCGATAAAAAAAAAAAAACAGCGCGGGGCTCTCATGAGATAGACAAAAATTGGAGGGTAGGCAGGGGAGAGGGGCACAGACAGCTGAAAACAGGAGACATGTAGAGAGGAGAGGAAAAAGCGCTCAGACAAGCGTGAAGCGGCAACAATAGAGGCTAACAAAGAAAATCCCAATAGAGGCATCAATCACTGCTCCACTCTAACGTTTTTCCCCCTTTCTACATAAACGTTCTTCATTCACCCATCCATCCAACAATTCCTTCCATCCATATCATCTGTCCATCCAGCCTTTCCTAAGCAAAACAACATCGTCTGCCATTTCATCTCATCCCCAATCTGCTTCATTATCCATTCATCAAAAGACCCAGAACAGAATATGGCCGTATGTTCTGCAAGACTAGTCACTCGATGAATGCGCTCACTGGTAAATAATGAGAAACAATGAGTCTGGGAGTGAAAATTATATTGAAAAATGTTATTTTGACCATGAGCAATACATATACAGTAAATATCGTGTTTTTCCTCTAGATGCAGCACATGCAAAGTGTGACTGCCTACAATATAAAAAGCCACTTGAAAGGATGTGTGAACAGAACAATGAAAGAATGCCAGAATGCACACAGATAATGAGATGAAACTAAATAACATATTTCCTTTATATCCTACCTTTCTGGCTTTGTGATTCATCCATGTTTTCTTCCATTGTTGCAGATTAGATTCCTTTTGTCTCAGTATCGGGTGAAACGTCTCAAAGCTCCTTGCTAGCGCTCAGCACAGTGTGCTTGTGCGTGTACGTGGGAGGCTGTCTGTGCACGCGCGTATGTCTTTTTCTCTCCCTGCAAATGATGGAGGATCAGGGAAGTCCTGCTTTTAGCGCCGTCTCTCCTCATTTGGGCTTCTTTTGCATCCTATTTTATAGACGTTATAATCATATGAATCTCTCTATGTAGATATAGTACATGTGTATATTATACACTGCACCCCTTTTGGAAAATTATTATCAATAATAATATGACTATTTTTTAAGACAATATCAAATATGGAAAAAAGTCCATGCTAATGAGCCTGCGGGTTAAAGATTTTATTCAATGCTCGCAAACAAAGGGATTTTGACTAAATGTGTTGTGATAATTTCAAAATGGCATTTGCACTATAATATGTGAAAAAAATGGGCCTCATCTAGGCTAAATAATACATGCTTTGTGCAACACTACTACACTAAAAACACTAAACATTTGTGATATCATGTTTTGCTTCTGAAATCAAACTACAAGGTTCAATATTCATTCATCCGCATTTCATGAGATTATCGGTGGCTTGGTTTTATTAAGTAGTTCATAGAAGTTGAAGCACAATTTCTAAATTTAGAAATCAAGTAGCAAATGTAATTTTATACACACTGTGATTGGCTGTAAAATATTTTTTCTCTGCTCAGCTTCTCTTCATCCAAAGTTTGCATTTTCATCTAAATATGTCTGGTTTTTGCAATAAAGTCTAATAAAAATACAACAATAACAATAATAAAATAGAAAACACAGTCCCTCAGCAAAGCTAAAATTGATGTCCATAATTCTGTGAACTATAACTGTGTAGATTTCAAAATCCAGTACTCTGCGGTGAGAAATATGTGCAAATATAAGCAAATAACACACTGACATCATTCATATTATTCATTCTCTTCTTCATGACTGACGTCGCCGTTAACAAGTTCCGGTGTTAGCATGTGCTAAATTGCTAGCCATCGTCTTAGTTTGTCTAAAATACTTATTATACTTACCATACTGTAATACTGTGGCAGAAGAAAAACATCTTTATTCTCTGACTGACTGCCGACAAGTCAGACAAGACAAGACAAGTGAACAAAAGAACAAAGACAAGACGATGCAACAAAGAACATCCGTTAAACCTACTCCTAACTGCAGGTTTTACACATACAAGAATTGGGTGATGTCATGGAGTGAGTGGAGCAGGGCGACCAAATGCAGCTTGGACCAGGTTTTATTGAAGGGAAGAGGGAAGATGAACAAAGGAACAGGCGGAAAGAGGCTCACGGACAGCGAGCGGGAAACGGAATTCCCCTCGGACCAAGAACAGACTAGGGAGAGGTTCTGACAGTGAGCCTCCACACGAGACCTGGGGAAACAGATGAAGACAACAGACGCGGACATAAACGGAAAAAAAACAGTAGACACCGACAGAGAGGAAACACACGGACAGGGTTTAAATAAATGAGGGAGCAGGTGACAGTCATTACGGTAATGAAGGGGTCTGGCTGAGGGAATTTGCCGGCTGAGCGTCCTCTAACTACTTTTCTTCCATCGCTTGCGTTTTTTCACCTCCGTGATATTGCTAAAATTCGTCCGATTCTTTCAACTAGTGATGCGGAAACTATTACCGTTTTTTTCCGTGTATAGTGCGCCCCCATGTATAATACGCACCCTAAAAATGGCATGCTGATGCTGGAAAAAAGCCTGTACCCATGTATAATAAGCACCCAATTTTTATGAATTTTTTTTTTATGAAATTTTTTTTTTTTTTTAAGTCCCAATGATCATAGGGAGGCAATGGGTCCCATTTTTATAGTCTTTGGTATGGTCTTAACTAGGCTGGATGTAATTTTTTTTGTTGGCGTTGATTTCTCCGACTGCCCATAAACGCACCACCGCGCTCCGTACGCGCACGGGAAAGAGGCGTGCGGACGTGAAAAAGGCGGCTCTGTATGGGAGAGACGTTGAAGAGGAATAAAAACACCCTTGGAAACCAAAACTTGGTGATTTCAAGTTTCATTTCGAGGGACATTTGTCACGTCTCGTCCCCAGTTTTGCTATGTGTCTAGGTTGCCATAGTTTCTGTTCGCGTCGCCCCTCTCTTCCTGTGTCACCTCAATCGATGTAACGTGTTTTGTATTTAAGTCCTGTCTGCCCCTCGCTCACCGTCGGATCATTGCATGTGTTACTGTCATGATGTCTGTTTGCTTTCTGTTCCTGTCTTTGGTAATGTCACCCTGTCTTTTTGTTCCACGACTTTGTCGGTCAGTCCTGTTGTTGGTTTTGTTTTCTAAAAAAAAAAAAAAAAAAAAAAGAAAAAATTTAAAAAAAAAATTAAAAAATTTTTGTACCCATGTATAATGCGCACCCCAGATTTTAGGACAATAAATTCGTTAAATTTTGCGCACTATACACGGAAAAAAACGGTATGCATGGATTTATTCCGTCGCGCCTTGATTACTGTAATGCAGTGCTTCTCAAAATGGTGGGGCGCGCCGCCCCCAGGGGTGCGATACCAAGGGGCGTGTGTGACACCAGGGAACATGCTTTTCTTTGGACTGTACTAGATTAAAGGGTAACTACCTAGACATCCACTGCAGTAGGTGGGAGTGGCGGTATCACTGGAAGAGTGTGCGCAAGGAGTAGTCGCTCTACAGTCTACAGCGTAGAGCGCACGAAACATACGCCCACACAGCACAGAGCAGGCGATAAAAAGTGCAGTGGGACACCATGGAAAAATATTGAACAGGGTTGAAAAGAACGGCGGAGAGAGACTGAGATAAGAGAATTGAGAGTCACACGAAAGCTAAGACAAGGAAATATGACGAAGCGTACGTAGCGCTCGGCTTCAGTGCGACTAAGATAGGAGATGAGGAAAGACCGGTGTATTTACTGTGCCTTATAATGTTGGCAGCGGACAGTATGAAGCCAAATAAATTAAGGCGGCACTTACAAAGTCATTGCACCCCAATCACGCTGATAAGATGCTTGTGGATTTTCAGCGAAAACGGAGTGAATATTCCCAACAATCATCCCACTTTGTGAATGCTACTTCAGTCAATCAGCAAGCACTGTAAGCATCAGCGTACCAAATTGCTCAGTGCAGGAAAAAAAACACACCATTGTCGAAGAGCTGATACTACCTCCAGCTATCGATATGGTCATGCTGCCTCATTTTGAGCACAAATTGTTTTATTCATTTTTGTTTTGTAGGTTAAAATGTTTTATATATTATGCTCCTGAGTTAATGTTGCTGATTACTTTGAATTGAATATTATTTATTGCTGTTATTTAATTTAATATCATGTATGTTTATTATTATTTTTATTGTATTTTTTCCAGCATAAAATGACAGTAGGTCAACAATATTTATAGTTTAAATAATTATAATTTATTTTTAATTTCAGGCAAAGTGATGCACAATGAATTTGTTTTGACCTAGACTAAAAACATTGTTATTAATAGTTATTCTTTATTTTAAGTTGGTCTTTCTTTTTTATTTATATTTTTTTCTTTAATGTTAATGACATAGGGGCGGCAAAATCTTTTCTTCCCCCTAGGGGGAATCACAGAAAATTATTGAGAACCACTGCTGTAACACATTATTCTCTGGTCTTCCTAAATCCAGTATTAAAAGTCTACAGTTATTACAAAATGCTGCGGCCAGACTGCTCACACGGATGACAAAATTTGATCATATTACCCCAATATTAGCCAATTTACATTGGCTCCCGGTCCATCAACCGGAGTCAAATTCCTTGTTTGGCATGCACAAACTTGGCCAATAAAGCTGATTCTGATTCTGATTTAAGATGTGACTTCAAGGTTCTTCTATTATCTAACCTATAAATCTCATGGCTTAGCGCCTTCGTATCTCGTCGACCTGACGGAGCCGGAGTGCCTGGGAGAGCGGAGGCTTCGTGGTCGTTTGTCTGGCGTCGATCATCGGAGACAAAGTATGGCTGCGGATCAAGAGGTTTGTGCGGCTTCGTGCACCAACTGCACCCTTCTCTTAGAGAGGTTGTCCCTGCTAGAGGGACGTGTCCGCCAGTTAGAGCAGAACTGCGCGATAACTGTAGATGTGGCGGATACAGACGCGGGCTGTTGTCAGCCCGCTACCCCAGTTAGCATTAGCCCCAAGCGGCTTGCTAATCGCGATGAGCCAGGTAAGACGCATAGCCGCCCAAAGTCATCTCGGTCTGCTGGCCCTCGCACTTTGGTCATAGGTGACTCCATTACCCGAAACATTACGCTTAAAAATCCAGCCACGGTAATATGTATTCCTGGGGGCAGAGCACCCGACATAGAAGCTAATCTTAGGGAGCTGACTCGCAATAGGTCTAGTCAACAGCGTAGTTCCAACAACACTAGCTACTCGGACATAGTGATACACGTCGGCTCCAATGATGTTAGGGTGAGGCAATCAGAGATCACAAAGAGAAACATAGCGAGGACTTGTGATCTCGCCAGAAAGATCAGTCGGCATCGAGTATTTGTCTCTGGCCCCCTGCCTGGGAGAGGCACTGATGAGAGGTTTAGTAGATTAGTCTCCCTTAATCGATGGATGGCTGGGTTCTGTAAGAAGCAGGGACTGTATTTTATAGATAACTGGCCTTCCTTCTGGGGCCGCCCCGATCTGCTGAGGAAGGACGGCCTTCACCCTAACCGTGAAGGCGCCTTCACTCTTTCTAGGAATATAGACTACTGTTTGAGCCACACATGACAGGTCACTTTAGAGCAGGCCGGGGCACAGGTGATTAGACCACCTGTCAGGATGGGTTTGGAGTCTTAAGATAAAGTTAACTAGCTCTAGGCTAGATTCCCAGCATGCACATAGCTCCTCGTGTAGACTAGAGCGTTATAGTTTGAATAGTGCTACAGTACACATAAACACACTTTCTACTGGGGTAGTAGACAAATCCAATCACTCCACCCCGACAGGTTTTGCTTTAGATCGCTTCATACGAAAGCCATTCTCGTTAATGATCTCATCACAGAACATAATCT
This sequence comes from Syngnathus typhle, assembly GCF_033458585.1. Classification (NCBI taxonomy): domain Eukaryota; kingdom Metazoa; phylum Chordata; class Actinopteri; order Syngnathiformes; family Syngnathidae; genus Syngnathus; species Syngnathus typhle. The sequence goes on from NC_083740.1 coordinate 21,030,332, forward strand.
AAACGTTTTTGGTCTCTGCGAGACCTGGTTAAAACCTAATGAACTGATGCCGCTTAATGAGGCCTCGCCTCCAAATTTTGCGAGTTTGCATGTGGCACGTCCTCGAAAAAAGGGTGGGGGTGTCGCCCTCATCTTGAATTCCGAGCTTAGATTTAGGCCTCGTTCGATCAACGTATTTAAAACATTTGAGGTTCTCACTGTCCGATCCACCGCTTTATAGTCATTTTATCTTGCTGTTATTTACCGTCCACCCGAGGCTTACTCTGGCTTCCTGGATGAATTTTCAGAATTCGTGGCTGATCTAGTAACTAATGCGGATAATATAATTATCATGGGCGATTTCAACATCCACATGAATTTACCGCCAGAGCCACTTACTTCGGCGTTTCAGACTTTAACTGATACGTTTGGTTTTACGCAAGCCGTACAGGCAGCAACGCATAAGAATGGAAATACCTTAGATCTGGTATTATCCCGAGGACTTGCAACCGTCCACCCGGGGCTTACTCTGGCTTCCTGGATGAATTTTCAGAATTTATGGCTGATCTAGTAACCAATGCGGATAATATAATTATCATGGGCGATTTCAACATCCACATGAATTTACTGTCAGAGCCACTTACTTTGGCGTTTCAGACTTTAACTGATAGGTTTGGTTTTACGCAAGCCGTACAGGCAGCAACGCATAAGAATGGAAATACCTTAGATCTGGTATTATCCCGAGGACTTGCAACCTCAAATATAGTAGTACTGCCATACACTACTGTTCTGTCTGATCATTACTCAATAAAATTTGAAATTTTAGTTCCTTGTCAAAGACAAGAGAGCAATCAGAATTATAGGAGCCGTAATTTTAACTCCATGACTGCAACTGCGCTATCTGAGTTACTGTCGCCGGCAACCGCCATATTTTCCGCATACATCGGCTCTATTGATAATCTTACAAATGAATTCAATGCGACATTGTTAAATGCCATTGACTCTGTGGCGCCGTTACGTCTGAAAACTCGCCGTAGATTGCCTACTCCGTGGTTCACAGATGAAACGTGTACGCTTAAGCAATTATGTAGAAAGCATGAGCGCAGATGGCGTTTAACCAAACTTGAGGTTTTCCATCAGGCATGGCAGGATAGCCTCCTTAAATATAAAGATGCGCTTATCCTAGCAAAAACTCGGTATTTTTTGCAAGTTATTAATCTCAATAAAAGCAATCCTAAACACCTATTTGATACAGTGGCAAAGCTGACTCAGCGCCAGCCGACCCCCGATAGTTCCTTCCACTCAGCTGACGAGTTCATGAAATTTTTTGCTCAAAAGATTGAATCCATTAGCGAGGAGATCAAGAATACCATTCCAATCGCTCAGTCGAGACCGCCATTTACCAGCGCTGATGATCATCCAATAACTCTCTCAAATTTTAAAAGCGTGTCCCTTGAAAAGCTTACACAATTGGTTAGTGCGGCTAAACAAACAACAGGTTTACTCGACCCTCTTCCAGCCAAACCACTTAAAGAATTTTTTCAAATCTTAGGACCATCCGTCTTAAATATAATCAATCTGTCTCCTCTGGGATAGTGCCAACAGCCTTTAAAACCGCTATCATTAAACCGTTACTTAAGCGACCAACTCTTGACCCGGACTGTCTCAGTAATTATAGGCTAGTTTCAAACCTCCCATTCATAGCAAAACTTCTTGAAAAAGTAGGAGCGCAGCAGCTTATTGATTACATGGTCGCCAATAATCGATATGACTCTTTTCAGTCTGGTTTTAGAGCTAATCATTCCACTGAGATAGCACTTGCTAAAGTGACTAATGATCTCCTCATAGCTATGGATTCAAACACTTCATCTGTACTGTTACTACTCGATCTTAGTTCTACCTTCGACATTGTAGACTTCGATATTTTATTAGGGCATCTTAAAAGTTGTGTTGGTATTTCAGGGTCAGCACTAGGCTGGTTCTATTCCTATCTATCAGACAGGACGCACCGAGTGGTCCATGGCAATGCGTCCTCGGAGCTCTATAATGTTACGTGTGGTGTCCCACAGGCATCGGTTCTCGGACCAATTCTTTTTAATATTTATACGATTCCGCTTGGGGACATAATACGTAAATATAATATGAGTTTTCAATGCTACGCGGATGACACCCAATTATATATGCCGTTATCGATGACAGATCCGCGTGATTGTTGTAATCTTGAGGCGTGCCTTCCGGAGATCAAGCAATGGATGCCTCTCAACTTCCTTCGTCTTAACCCCGATAAAACTGAGATGTTGATAATTGGTCCAACTCGTTATTAACACTTATTTAAGGAAACCACTATAACTATAGACGGCTATTGGATTGTTCAGCTGCGTGTGGACCAAGGCGGAAGTAATCTGGGGAGAGGACGCTGGCGCTGCTTGTTCGCCGCTTCTCCACCAGAATTAGTTTAGTTTTAGTGTTTTTATTTATTTATTTTTTAGCCATTATTAAGTTTAGTTTTTAGCTTCTAGTTTTAGTGTGCAGTGCGCCTGGACCGCGGCGAACCTCCACAGAGCCGGCTACCTACTACGGCGCGCCCACCCCACCACCCCCCGCCAAGGCATCCTGGCTAGGCTAGCCAATGGCTAACACTCAAGTTCAGTGTTCTCCAACCGGCACTATATTAACTTACTCCATCCCCCGCTTGCTGGAGCTGAGTAATCACACCATTCCAGGGTGTGTCTCAGTCATCAAACAACTTGGACTTCTCCGCAGACCACGTTACATCCACAGAAGCACCCGTCGTAACTTTGTTTTCTCCCAACCCGTCCATAACAGTGTACCATCCATCTGCTCCTCCTGCGCCCGACACCCCGTCGCAAGTAAAACACGTCATCAGATACCTGGCGCACTTGGAACTTATTTTAGCAAGCATGCGGGGCTGCAGTACTCCAGGTGGCCTGGAAAACATGGTGCCAACACTACTCCTACACGGAGCGGACTCCGACACAAGACGGACACCGGGTCGCCGGGAAAACACGGAGTGTTAATTTCTCCAGTACGGAACGGACAGCAACACGGAGTGGATCTTACTCTAACCCAGAGTGGACTGCACTGCATGCGGCACAGAAAACGTGGAGTGGATTTCTCTCTACTTCGCCCCCTACCTAAACACAGCCCCACAGCCACAATCAAAATGGATCTCCTCAACATCCAAGCACTCACCCGTAAATCATCATTTATTCACGACCTTATCCTGGACAAAGGCCTAGACATAATGTGCCTGACTGAGACCTGGCAACCACCTGATGTCTATCAATCCCTCAATGAAGCCTGTCCCTCTGGTTATAGATACATAACTAAACCTCGCAGCATTGGCCGTGGCGGTGGCCTGGCTGTACTCCACCGTCTTGATCTAGAGCTGTCCCCCCTCCCTCTACCTGATCACTCCTCATTCGAATCCCTTGCATTCAAATGTAAACCTCCATATCCCATCACAGTTTTACTTATTTACCGCCCTCCTAAACCAAACTCCTCTTTCATTCCAGAACTACACGATCTACTCACTACCCTCTGTACCTCCACTTCCTCTAATCTAATCATACTGGGTGATGTTAACGTCCACGTTGACACCCCCTCCAGCCCCCCTGCCTCTGACCTGTTGCAACTATTGGACTGTTTACACCTCACCCAATATGTAAATGTCCCCACACATGACAAAGGGCATACACTTGACCTTGTCATCTCCTCATCGGCAATAAGCAACTTGCAAGTTCTCGAGGTCGGTGTGTCTGACCACAAACTTATTCAAATGGAACTTCCTTTCCCACGCCCCCACTCCAAACCCAAGCGGCAAATCTCATTCAGAAATTTCAAAAACATCAATCAAGACACTATAGCACAGGACCTCCAGTTTCTCTCCTCCTCCTCTGCAACCTTTACATCAGTCAGCAAGGCAGTGGACTATTACAATAACTCTTTGGCCAACCTTCTAAGTATCCATGCCCCCCAAAAAACCAAAACAGTCACTTTTTCACACTCAGCCCCCTGGTACACCAGTGAGCTGCGTCTGTTGAAGTCAACTGGGCGCATCCTGGAGCGTCGTCTTAAAGCCTCAGGACTGACCGTGCACAAACAGGCCTACAAAGAACATCAGAAGGCCTACTCAAAAGCCCTTGGGACTGCACGTGCTCAGTTCTATTCCAATATCATAAACAATACCCCTGGAAACTCAAAACAACTCTTTTCAACCATCAACCACTTTCTCAAACCACCTCACACCACTCCAACAGAATCCTCAGAGGTAGTGTCCAATAACTTTATGACCTTTTTTACCGCTAAGGTTAACAACATCCGCACCCAGCTCCTCTCCTCTTCTGGCCCCACCACTTCACCTCCTCCCCCCCTCCTTCCACCCGGGACAGTCCAGCCTCTCCGCTGCTTCTCTCCTATCTTGCAGTCGGAGGTAGAGGACATCATCAAAAAGATGAAACCCTCCACATGTGCCCTGGACCCTTTCCCCACAGCCCTCATTAAACAACAAACCTCAGCCATTAGTCCCCTAATAACCAATGTCATCAACCTCTCACTCCAGTCTGGCTCTGTACCCCCTGCACTGAAGACTGCCATTATTAACCCCCTGCTCAAAAAACCCTCACTTGACCCGGACAACCTTGCCAACTACAGACCAATATCTAAACTCCCGTTCCTCTCCAAGGTTCTGGAAAAAGTGGTAGCTGCCCAACTTCACACTCATCTTACCCGCAATAACATCGCTGAGAAATTTCAATCCGGGTTCCGCTCTGGCCACAGCACTGAAACAGCACTTGTTAGGGTCACCAACGACCTTCTCATGGCTGCCGATGCAGGCTCCCCGTCACTTCTCATCCTGCTGGATCTGTCCGCTGCATTTGACACTGTCCACCACAATATCCTCCTTAACCAGCTTCACTCCACTGGATTCTCTGGCACTGCTCTAACCTGGCTTCAGTCCTACCTCTCAAACCGGACCGAGTACGTTTCCCTGGGGGGGAAAAAATCCGACACTCACACTGTCACCTCCGGTGTCCCCCAGGGATCTGTACTCGGTCCTACCCTCTTCACTCTCTACATACTACCCCTCGGCAATATAATCAGGAAGTTCGGCATCTCATTTCATTGTTATGCGGACGACACCCAGCTATACCTCAAACTTGACCCCCCGCCCTCCATAACCCAGCCTTCTCCATCTCCCTCATCCATCCTCTCCCTGTGTCTGGAGGAGATAAAGGCGTGGATGAATCTCAGCTTCCTGCAAGTTAACAGTGACAAAACCCAAGCCATGTTAATTGGCACTCCCCATCAGATCCACACCTGCCCAATAACAAGCATCTTATTCGCCGGTCTCACTATTCCCCTCTCAGCCACTGTCACCAACCTGGGTGTGAAACTGGACCCTCAACTCAACCTTGAGTCACACATAAAACACATCTGCAAAACCTCCTTCTTCCACCTCAGAAATATCTCCAAACTCCGCCCCACACTTACCCTGACGGATGCTGAGAAACTTGTCCACGCCTTTGTCTCCTCAAGGATAGACTATTGTAACGCACTCCTCATCGGGATCCCTAGCAAGAGCCTCCAGAGGCTTCAGTACATTCAAAACAGCGCTGCTAGGATCCTGATGGGGGTGCGGAAAAGCAATCACATCACACCCATCCTCCGTTCTCTGCACTGGCTCCCCATCAAATTCCGAATTGATTATAAGATCGCCCTCCTCACTCACCATTGTATCCTTGGACATGCTCCCCCATACCTCAAAGAACTCCTTGCCCCAAAACCTGCCACCCGAAGCCTCCGCTCATCCAATTCTCACCTTCTCCACGTTCCTAAAACCAAGCTGCGCACCATGGGCGGCCGAGCCTTCTGCTATACAGCCCCTACACTGTGGAACTCCCTCCCCGACCACCTAAGAGCACCCCAATCCACTGACACTTTCAAAACTGGACTTAAAACTCACCTCTTTACCTTAGCATTTCCGTAATTTTTTTTTTTTTTTCTCATATCTTGGTTGTCGTCCAGTTGTTCTAAACTTGTCCTTGTTTTGTTTTCTTGTTTTTTATCTGCCATGTAGCACTTTGAGATTTCCCCAAATGTAAAGTGCGTTATAAATATAATTTATTATTATTATTATTATTATTATAGATAACCGTACTATCACTCAGAGCGATACTGTAACTAATCTCGGGGTAATATTTGACCGAACTCTCTCCTTTCAAAAGCACATTAAGAATATAACCAGAATTGCGTTTTTTCACCTTCGTAATATTGCAAAGATTCGTCCGATCCTCTCGACCGGTGATGCGGAAACTATTATACATGCAATCGTCACGTCGCGCCTGGACTACTGTAATGTATTATTCTCTGGTCTTCCTAAGTCCCGCATCAAAAGTCTACAGTTAGTACAAAATGCTGCTGCAAGGCTGCTCTCACGGACAAGAACATTTGATCACATTACCCCAATATTAGCCAACTTACATTGGCTCCCGGTCCATTTAAGATGTGACTTCAAGGTTCTTCTATTAACCTATAAATCACTGCATGGCTTAGCGCCTTCATATCTCGTCGACCTAGTTGTTCCCCATGTTCCGTCTCGTAACCTTAGTTCGCAAAACGCTACTCTTTTAGCGACACCGAGGGCCAAGAAAATGTCTGCAGGGTCTAGAGCTTTTTCTATTTGGGCTCCAGAGCTTTGGAATGCCCTACCAATGGATATTAGAACTGCTACCTCAGTAGAAACATTTAAGACACATTTAAAGACCCATTTCTATGATATGGCCTTTAACTAACCTGTAGTGGCCGATTCGGCTGGAGTTTGTTTTCTCTCCCTCTCCCTTGTCCATTTTTGTCTATGTGAAGCCCTTTGAGACTGCTTGTGATTCAGGGCTATACAAATAAACTTGACTTGACTTGACCAACAGAACCGGCAAACATAACTGAACGGACACAGAGGTAACCGACAGACCAACTTGGAGCGAAACTAACCAAACCGAAAGACAAACCGAAAGACAAACCGAAAGACAAACCGACGAGACTACAGGCGAGAGACGAGAACAACAGGGAAGTGAGGGGCAGACAGGACTTAAATACACGACAGGTAACAAGAGGCAGGTGACTGTGAATTACATTGATTGTGAGGTAACACAGGAGGGGAGGGGCGACGCGAACAGAAACCATGGTAACATACACATAATAAAACAACCGGGGACGAGTCGTGACATTAATACAACAACATGTTTTGCACACAAACACATCTGAAAGAAAATATCAAAGGTTAAATGTACTGTAAATGTAAAAATTTACATGTATTATTGAAATCTATTATTTGCAATTAGTTGAAAGTTGACTTTTTTTTAAATAAAAAAAAATCTCTTTCTATTGTGTGTTTTCAAATTTATTTGTGATAAATCAATTTCTTTTCAATAAAATTACAATGAACAAAATTCCTGATTAATTACAGAATTATTAATTAACTATAGAAATTTGTAATCATTATAGAATTATTCGATTTGTTTTTTTTTAAATTATACTTCCAGGGTTAGGGTTGGCCATGGATTGTCAACGCTGACTTGAACTATGCTATTTATTGCTGGAACTTTCTTCGCTGAAAGAGTATAATTTGTCCTATTTACTGTTTGACAATGTGCCCACCCCTTCTCCCCCCCAAGAAGGGTACTTTAAAAGAGAAAGAATTTGGTCCAAGTCATTTGCGCTTAAGAATGATTACAATTAACATAAGAGTAATAATAATAATAATACTGATAATGGATGGATGGACGGGTTGTAATATTATTAATAATGTTAATAATAATCATTAAAAACTGAGATGACACTTAAACTGTTTTATTAAGATACAATAATAACAATAATAATTATTTCATTCTTTTACAGTATCTATTTTGTTACCAATTGTTATCTGAAATGACAAGAAGGCCCGGTTGTAGCCTATTGACGCATTTTGCAATCAGTAGTCGCCACCTGCTGGCCAGTAAAAAATACCACAGGCTGCTCAAAACTGTACGTGCTCCTCACAATATATGTGACTTGTTTCCCGTATACAGACAGGACCTAATTTGTCGTTCTTCCTCTTTGCTACAGTACATTACATTTCCAGTTGAAGATATTACTAATTATTATATACAAGAGTGGTTGATGTGTGTCTGGGTGTTTCAAAAAATTAAATAAAGTAGCTGCTTTTTGCGGATGTGGTACTGTCGTCTTCAAGCCGTTATCGTCAATTCTCACTGGAGCGGTCCGCAGCCGAGTGTGAAGTGGTTGACTTGAAAATCACCACCTCCAAATCTGAGACCATGGTCCTCAGTGGATAAAGGGTGGAATTCCCTTTCAAGTTTGGGGATGAGATCTTGCCCCAAGTGGAGATGTGCTTGAGGTATTGTTCACGGGTAAAGGCAGGACAGAGCAGGAAATCAACAGGTGGATCCGAGCAGCGTCTGCTGTTCTGCGGACCCTGCATCCGTCCGTCGTGGTGAAGAAGCAACAGATCTGAAAGGCAAAGCTCTCAATTTACTGGTTGATCAACGTTGTTCCTACCCTCAAGTACGACCCGTGACCGAAAGAACGAGATCCCAGATACAAGCGGCTGAAATTAGTTCTCTGCGCAAGGTGTCCCTTAGAGATCAGATAGGTAATTCTAGAGGGACTCCGAATCGTTGAGAGGAACCAGAGAGGAGGCTTGGACATCTGATTAGGATTGTTGGATTTTGTCCACAATTTAGGGAGCGCGCTATCTGTGCCTCACGGCAAAAGCCATTGCCAATCTCCTGTTATCCAATTTACTCACTGCGTGCTCGTTTGATTTCTTTAGATTTAGGAAAATGCTAAAACACTGAAGCAGAAATTAGACTTATACAGGTTGGTTGAGTTCAATCACAATTCTTGTTAAGAAAGCTCTGTTTTCAGGAAAGTACAATCCAGCGCTGGGTCTTTCGTGCGACCATGCTCAAGAGCAGAAAGTCTCCATTCAGAAAAGGCAACGTTCAAGGTTCTTTGGTCAGCTTATATTCAGTTGCACATGCCGGTGTGGGCCGAGTTGGATGGGTGATGAGTCTTTGGGGTGGGGCATGTTCGCAGTAGAGTTTGATTCCATGGGAGTGGGTGCTGGTTCGGTGAGAGCCGGATCCGTGGGGTTGGGTGCTGATTATGGGCGATTCGATGTGTGTGGGGGCTGTTGTTTTCCTTTCCGTCTTTCAGCCTTGACGATCATCTTTGGCCGGGATCTTGGCTGTCTCCCTATGGCACCTGCTGGTTTTATCTCCAAGTGACCTTCCTGTAAACATTCTCCTCCATTCTTGCACATACACTGTCGCACCTCATCCATTCATCATTCTTTCAATTTTGTCATTTTGTACGGAATTATGTGAGCTTTTGCCTGTGACATTATCTATTTATTAATGTTCCCTGACTATGCAAAGTTTGTACTCACCACTTCCCATGTTTTTGTTTGTTTGTTCTTTTGATACTCCATGTACTTGCTTACGTCATCGTATTCTTAGTTTAATCATGCTTTCAACCATCTCTTTTCTTTGTTAGGCAAAATATTTCCCTCTGTCCAGAACGTTCAGTAGTAATCGAAAACTGGCGTCTAGCATTAGTCAAAACACAAGATACAATCAAGTACTGAACATTTTTAGACGACTTTGGCAGTGTCCGTGATTTAGAAAATCATCAGGTATGCGTTAAACAGTTCCTTAAGGGTCATTAAGCTATTCAGGCCATATATCAAAAACCATTTGTTATTTCAAAGTGCTCAGAAATATACGTATATCAGATCATAAAGTTATAAAAACTTTTGTCATTACCACCTATCCAAAAATGTCTAGTTACGTGTATGTCTTCTTTATTGATTTGGTGTGTACAACCTACAATGGCCAAAGGATAGCAAGATGTGGTTGTGGTTGCTGATATACTGGCAAGGCCGTTTTCAAGACAATCTTTTCAACAAAAGCTAGATCTCGTTAGAGGAGGACGGCTGACCCCCGAGCTAGCTAACCTGTCCCAGGTGGGCAAGGGGTTTGTTCACCATTCCCACGCAAGCAACTACGAGCGGTACCCCTGGCTTACGGTTTCTGATGGACGCCGCAATTGCAAATTGTTCTGCTGGGAATGCCTTTTGTTCGTAAAGAATCACTTTGGTGTGAGAAGCTATACTGGATTTGCAAACTTAGATTTTTTTAATAGCGAGACACCAAAACACGTCTGGACACTTGCAAGCTACGGTGCTTTTGAAAACTTTGGGCAACACCAGAGTGTACTCACAGCTCTACGAACAGGTGCGCACACCAGATATGTTTTAATTGCTGATGAGGGTCTGTTGATTCGGAAGCTTCGTAAACAGATAAGAGCGGGCACATTCACTTGGCCGTGAACCACCTCTGAGCAGGTCATGAGAAACTAGTCCATTTTATATACAACTGAGGTGATGCAATGCCTAGTATTGCTTAAGTGTGTTTCTAACTATTCTCCAGTACTGGTGTTATAAATGCTGGCATGATGAAAGTTATCTATTGACCAAGTTGAACATCACTGAAGGCCTAGGTGTGAAATGCTTCACCCACCACTGCCCAACTCCTCACGTGCCCAAATTTCGGGTGGGTTTTGGGATTGCCATCTCGACCGGTACCAACCACCTTACGGCCACAGCTCCGATTGACCACCACATCAATGGATCCATGGTCCACTCATACTCAATATCCCCCGCCTGCTTCGGCTCGTGGGAAAAGTTCTGCCTGGGGTGGGAGTTGACACTCTATCTGACAGGGGACTCTGCTAGATGTTCCCAGCAAACTCTTCCAACACGTTTGGGTCTACCAGGTCGGACCGGCATCTCCCCCTACTGTCAGAGGCAACAGAGGGGGTGATCAGTTGAAAGGTCCATCTCGTCCATCAAACCGTGGCCTTGGATATCTTGGTGCCAATTGCATAACCGTGAGCAGTCAGCATTATACTTAATTGCATTATACCAACGTCCCACACTGAGCTTCCGTAAGTGCTAAATCTGACTGTGTGTCCCTGAAAATTTTGGCAAAACAAAAACATGTACATCCTTTAAACAATTATACAAAGCTCCACTGTTTTGGATTTATTAACTGATATATATTGGACCGAAGAGTTACTTTCTTAAGCAAGTTGCCAAATTTGTTTGATGTTTGAAATTCAACACATTGTGTCATGGCTCCGATGCTTCTGTATGATTAAATTGGGCAGTAGAGCAATACTATTCATTCATTCAAGGAATAATTTTTTGTCAGCTTGTTGGATTTGTTGTTACATTTTCTTATGAAATTAAGACACAAACACAATTGTTTCCTTATCAACAAGTACACAAGTGTAATATTTCATTTTATTTATATATGCAAGCAAGTTTATGTTTTTACAAATAAAAAAGCCACTGTCTGCCCAAGCTGTTGGCACAGATATGTAAAAAAATGAGGAGTGAATCAAAGAAAGCCTGCTACTAAGCAAATACAGTGGAGTACAAAAATTCTACTATGGAAATGAAGAAGAAGAAAAAAAATCTCCCTACGTCCAAAATGTCTAATATTGTTGTTCATGTAGTATATAGCTGATAATCATTTTAAGGTTGCAGACTCAGACTCACTTCAACTAAGTTTTAAGTCCTGTGGTGGCACTCATGATGGTCAAGAGCTGAATTAATTCAGGAACAGAGGAGCCGAGTTTTCATCTTGTAATTCAGAGTTGACGATTAGAGCTGCAGAACTCACACTGTAAAATTCCAGTCTTAGATAAAAATAAAATGTCACAAAATGTTGTGAATCACATTTTATGTTTTGGAAGGTTTGCTTTATGCTGAACTGACATAACCAAAGCTTTTTCCTTATCCAGATTTGTTTCAAGACAACAGTTAGACTTCACTTTGATGGTTAATGCAGTTATTGCAATTTTGTTGATTTATCACAATAGATTGGTTTATTTACATTTCAAAAACCAGGAGCCATTCATTTACAAATGTGATTGTACTTTAGTTTACATATTTAAATGTTCAGATATTAGGATGTGATAGACAGTTTTTGCATGATTTGAAAAGAGCATAACTATCCGAGCCAACTTCCTATACAGTCCTCAGGCTCCCCAACAATAGCGGTAGCAGTTTGCATTATTTTATTGCAATGTTTTTCCCTATCCAGATTTGTTTCAAGACAACAGTTAGACTTCACTTTGATGGTTAATGCAGTTATTGCAATTTTGTTGTTTTATCACAGTAGATTGGTTTATTTACATTTCAAAAACCAGAAGCCATTCATTTACAAATGTGATTGCACTTTAGTTTACATATTTAAATGTTCAGATATTAGGATGTGATAGTTTTTGCATGATTTGAATGAGGCAAAATAACATTCTTTTTCTCTCGAATATATTGTTATTATCATTTGTTTCAGATGTAATCATTTTCTGTATAAACATTTAATTTGGTGTTCAAAAAGTATTTTTTCAAACTTGAGTCTTGAAAAAGAGGACGTCGTCTTATAATCAGGGTACTCTTATATTTGGGCCAATACAGTATAATTGAGCCTCACTGTCCCTGCCCAGGGATGTGAGTGAAGGTGTGTCGGAGGTGGGAATTGAAATGCCTTCTGACAGGGGACACAGGTAGACGTTCCCAACAAACCACCAGGTCAGACAACCATCTTACCCCACAGTCGAACCCAACACACCACCGGGTTGTAATTAGTTTACAGCTCGATGACACAACCACAAAGTCGGTCATTACATTACAGCCTAGGGCAGGGGTGGGCAGACTTTTTGACTCGCGGGCCAGATTGGGTTAAGAAATTTGACAGAGGGGCCGGGCAAGGAGCATTTGAACACGCAATGTAATTTATTAAACCTGGGGGTTGAAATGTGTAAAAAACAGACACAATTAAAGGTGCACATTTCAAGAAACCAACATTTACTGGAAAAAGATCAATGGAATCACTTTCAACATTCAGAACCCAACGAAAGAAAGGGGTCTTTAAATTGAGAGCGATGTGCAGCATGATAATTAAGCTACTGTACCGCTGCTGTGCGTAAATGCGCAAGTTGCTATTTTTTCACAACACAGTAGAGAAACTCACATTTCAATGGGAACAGTGTTGTTGTTCTCCCTTTTTTGCCAGTGCATCAAAGTTTGGAGTTAGTTTCGTTGTGGCAATTCTCAGAATGGATCTGAGGTGTTGGTCAGTTAACTGAGATCTGTAGCGGGCTTTGTTAATGTTCATGATGCTGAAAGTCTGCTAGCACACATAAGTTGAGCCAAACAATGCCAGCGTCTTCTGTGCCGTTCTCCGGATGTTTGGAAATGTGGCTCCGTTAAGTGAAGCGTAAAAGTCATTCAATTTAAGAGATCTGAACTCTTTCGAGACGGAGTCAGACTGAAGATTGATCAGCTCCAATTGTAGTTCATGCGGTGCTGTTTCGGGGTCTTGTGACAGGGGGCAGGACACCAGCTGAAGTGACTTTTCAATTTTTTCAAAATCAGTGAACCGACGGCAGAATTCTCTGTGCATGTCGTCCAGTGATTTGCAGTATTTCTTCACGTTTGGGATGGCCTTCTGCATGGCCAGTGTGGGAAAATGAGCAAAAGATTTGTTTGACAATTGCCTGGAGAATAAAATCAGCTTGGATTTGAGGGCTCTCACATTTGTGTACACGACATGCACAAACTGATTTTTCCCCTGCAGCTTAACATTCAGCTCATTCATGTGTAACAATATATCCACGGCAAACGCAAAATCACAAAGCCAGTCCTCCACTCAGCTCAGGGAATTTGGCGGATTTCTCTAGTAGCTCCAAAAACGAACCAATCTCCTCTTTGAGCTCCCACACTCGTTGGCACACTTTCCCCAAACTTAACCAGCGGACACGAGAGTGGGAAAGTAAGTCTTGGTGATCCGCATCGGTTTCCTCTAGGAACACAATGAACTGACGGTAATTAAGTCCCCTTGCTCGTATGAAGTTAACAAGTTTTACAACTGGATCCACAACATGATTAAGCTGCATACAGACTTACACAGAGATTCTTGATGAATGATGCAGTGAAGAAAAATAACATCCTGGTCAGCTTTTTCTTCTTTCATTTTATCCTGGATTCTCTTCAGCAGCCCGACGTTTTTTCCGGTTAAATTTGGCAATCCATCCGTAGTGACACAGGCAAGTTTACTCAAAGGCAGCTTCATTCTCTCGATGACAGCAGACACCTGTTCATATAAATCCGCTCCTCGCGTTTTCTCCTTCAGCGATTCCATGCTCAAAAGCTCCTCCGTTATTTCAAAACTGTCATTAATCCCTCGGATAAAAATTAGGAGCTGGGCAGTGTCTTTCATGTCGTTGCTTTCATCCAATGCTAGTGAATATAAATGAAAGGACTCCACCTTTTTATTTAACTCGCTAATGATATCTTTGTCAATCAGTTCCACACGGCGAGTCACTGTCCTGCGTGATAAGCTAATTTTTTCAAACTTGCCTTTGCTTTCGGGACACAGAAGATCTGCTGTCTCTCTACCATGCATTCTTTCAAAAACTTGCCTTTGGAGAAAGGCTTGCTAGCCATTCCTAACTTGAAGGCCAGCAAAAAAACTTGCCTTGGTACTTGACTCTTTAATCGCAATTTGTCGGTGAAAATAATTGTGCTGAGTATGTAAATTAGCTGCCAACATCTGAGCAGTAGCCACCCGTTCTTGTGTTGATTGCTTGCTCGCGTAGTTAGCATGCTTTGAGGCAAAGTGACGGCTGAAATTGTACTCTTTGAAAACTGCAACCGTTTCTTGGCATATCAGACATACAGCCGTTGATCGAACATCAGTAAAAAATATATGTTGTTGTCCACTCCTTTTGAAAAACTTGACACTCAGCGTCCACTTTTTTTTCCTTTGGTCCGCTCATTATTACCAGGGGGGTAAATAATGCTACACTCCAACACTGTCATTGTGACTAGTGCGCCATCTAACGGGCAAACAATGGATTGCAGGTGAAAGGGAAATGAATGATAATTTGTAAAAATTCGGCGGGCCGGATAAAAAAGCCCAACGGGCCGTATCCGGCCCGCAGGCCGGAGTTTGCCCATGTCTGGCCTAGGGTGTCCAGGTGCCAAATGCACATACAGGACTGTCTCAGAAAATTAGAATATTGTGATAAAGTACTTTATTTTCCCCTCCGTGAGTCGTTACCTTATCGCGGTAGAGGGGTTTGCGTGCCGATATGATCCTAGGAGCCATGTTGTATGGGGCTTCATGCCCCTGGTAGGGTCACCCATGGCAAAAGGGTGCTAGGTGAGGGACGAGAAAAAGCACGGCTCACCCAAGCCCCTTATGACAGAAAACACAAATGGACTTGGTTTTCCCTCGACCGGACGCAGGTCACCGGGGCCCCCCTCTGAGCCAAGCATGGAGGTGGAGCTCGAAGGCGAGCACCTGGTGGCCGGGCCTTCGCCCATGGGGCCCGGCCGGGCATAGCCCGAAAAGAAAACGTGGGTCCCCCTTCCCATGGGCTCACCACCTGTAGGGGCCAAAGTAGTCGGGTGCATAGTGAGCTGGGCGGCGGGCAAAGGCGGGGACCTTGGCGGTCCGATCCCCGGCTGCAGAGGGTGGCTCTTGGGACATGTAATGTCACCTCTCTGGCTGAAAAGGAGCCCGAGCTGGTGTGTGAGGCAGAAAAGTTCAGACTCGACTTGGACTTGCCTCCATACATAGTTTGGGCTCTGGTACAAGCCCTCTCGAGAGGGGCTGGACTCTCTTCCACTCTGGAGTTGCCCACGGTGAGAGGCGTCGAGCAGGTGTGGGCATACTTATTGCCCCCGGCTGGGTGCCTGCATATTGGGGTTCATCCCGGTGAACGAGAGGGCAGCCTCCCTCCACCTTCGGGTGGGGGGACGGGTCCTGACTGTTGTTTGTGTCTATGCACCAAACGGCAGCTCAGAGTACCCACCCTTCTTGTGGTCCCTGGAGGAAGTGCTGGAGAGCACTCTTTCTGGGGACTCCATCGTTCTACTGAGTGAAGTCAATGCTCTCGTGGGCAATGACAGTGAAACCTGGAAGGGCGTGATTGGGAGGAACGGCCCTCCCGATCTGAACCCGAGCGGTGTTCTATTATCGGACTTCTGTGCTCGACACGGATTTTCGATAATGAACACCATGTTCAAACATAAGGGTGTCCATGTGTGCACTTGACACCAGGACACCCTAGGCCGCAGTTGGATGTTCGACTTTGTAGTCGTGTCATCGGATTTGCGGTCGCATGTTTTCGACACTCGGGTGAAGAGAGGGGCGGAGCTTCAACTGATCAAAACCTGGTGGTGGGTTGGCTCCGATGGTGGGGGAAGATGCCGGTCCGACCTGGCAGACCCAAACGCTCTGTGAGGGTCTGCTGGGAAAGTCTGGCAGAATCCCCTGTCAGGAAGAGCTTCAACTCCCACCTCCGGCAGAGCTTTTTCCACGTCCTGGGGGAGGCGGGGGACATTGAGTCCGAGTGGACCATGTTCCGCGCCTCCATTGTTGAGGCAGCCGACCGGAGCTGTGGCCGTAAGGTTGTTGGTGCCTGTCGTGGCGGCAATCCCCGAACCTGCTGGTGGACACCGGTGGTAAGGGATGCCGTCAAGCTGAAGAAGGAGTCCTATCGGGCCGTTTTGGCTTGCGGGACTACGGAGGCAGCTGACAGGTACCGGATGGCCAAGCGGAACGCGGCTTCGGCAGTTGCTGAGGCAAAAACCCGGGCGTGGGAGGAGTTTGGCGAGGCCATGGAGAATAAATTCCGGATGGCTACGAGGAAATTCTGGTCCACCATTCGGCGTCTCAGGAGGGGGAAGCAGTGCACCGTCAACACTGATTACAGTGGGGATGGTGTGCTGCTGACCTCAACTCGGGACGTCGTGAGGTCCCTCGAGGGTGCATGGGAGTTTGCCCAACCAGTCCACATGTGTTTTGTGGACTTGGAGAAGACGTTCGACCCTGTCCCTCTGGAGGTTTTGTGGAAGGTGCTTCAGGAGTACGGGGTGGCGAGCCAACTGATAAGGGCAGTTTGGTCCCTGTATCACAGATGCCAGAGTTTGGTCCGCATTTCCGGCAGTAAGTCGGATTCGTTCCCAGTGAGGGTTGGACTCCGCCAAGGCTGCCCTTTGTCACAGATTCTGTTCATAATTTTTATGGACAGAATTTCTAGGCGCAGCCGAGGCATTGAGGGGGTCCGGTTTGTGGACCTCAGCATCGCGTCTCTTCTTTTTGCAGACGACATGGTGCTGTTGGCTTCATCAAGCCGCTCTCACTGGAGCGGTTCGCAGCCGAGTGCGAAACGGTCGGGATGAGGGTCAGCACCTCCAAATCCGAGTCCATGATCCTTGGCCTGAAAAGGGTGGAATGCCCTCTCCGGATCGGGGATGAGATCCTGCCCCAAGTGGAGTTCAAGTATCTTGGGGTTGTGTTCACGAGTGAGGGCAGGATGGAGCGCGAGATCGGTGCAGCGTCAGCAGTAATACGGACTCTGTACCGGTCCGTCGTGGTGAAAAAAGAGCTGAGCCAAAAGGCAAAGCTCTCGATTAACCGGTCGATCTATCCGCCTACCCTCACCTATGATCACGAGCTATGGGTCGTGACCGAAAGAACGAGATCCAGGATACAAACAGACGAAATGAGTATCCTCCGCAGGGTGTCCGGGGTCTCCCTTAGAGATAAGGTCATCCGGGAGAGACTCGGAGTAGAGTTGCTGCTCCTCCACGTTGAGAGGACCCAGATGAGGTGGCTCGGGCATCTCATCAGGATGCCTCCTGGACGCCTCCCTGGGGAGGTGTTCCGGGCATGTCCCACCGGTAGGAGACCCCTGGGACGACCCAGGACGCGCTGGAGGGACTATGTCTCTCAGCTGGCCTGGGAACACCTTGGGATCCCCCGGGATGAGCTGAATGAAGTGGCTGGGGATAGGGAAGTCTAGGAGTCCCTCCTAAAGCTGCTGCCCCCGTGACCCGAACCCGGATAAGCGGAAGATGGATGGATGGATGGATGGATGGATGGATGGATGGATGGATGGATGGATGGATGGATGGATGGATGGAAGTTCTTTATTTTCTGTAATGCAATTAAAAAAACAAAAATGTCATACATTATGGATTCCTTACAAATCAATTGAAGTATTGCAAGCCTTTTATTATTTTAATATTTCTGATTATGGCATACATCTTAAGAAAACTCAAATATCCTACCTCAAAATATTAGAATATCATGAAAAAGTATACTAGTAGGATATTCAACTAATCACTTGAATCGTCTAATTAACTCGAAACACCTGCAAAGGCTTCCTGAGCCTTGAAAAACACTCAGCTTGGTTCAGTAAACTAAATCACAAGTATTGGGAAGACTGCTGATCTGACTGCTATCCAGAGGACCATCATTGACACCCTCCATCAGGAGGGTAAGACACAAAAAGAAATTTCTCAAAGAGCAAGCTGCTCACAGAGTGCAGTTTGAAAGCACGTCTACAAAAAGTCTGTTGGAAGGGGGAAATGTGGCAGGAAACACTGCACAACCAATAGAGATGACCTTAACAGCATTGTGAAGAATAGTCGCTTCCAGAATTTGGGGGAGCTTCAAGGACAGTGGACTGAAGCTGGAGTCCAGGTATCAAAAGCCACTGTTCACAGACGTGCCCGGGAAATGGCCTACAATAGCCATATTCCCATGGTCAAGCCACTCCTGAACTCAAGACAACGGAAGAAGCGTCTGACTTGGGCTATGGAAAAGAAGCACTGGACAATTGCAGAGTGGTCCAAAGTCCTCTTTTCAGACGAAAGTAAGTTTTGTATTTCATTTGGAAGTCAAGGCACCAGAGTCTGGAGAAAGGGTGGAGAGGAGCAAAATCCAACGCTTGAAATCCAGTGTGAAGTTCCCACAGTCAGCGATGGTTTGGGGATCCATGTCAGCTGTTGGTGTTGGTCCACTGTGTTTCATCAAGTCCAGAGTAAATGCAGATTTTAGAGCACTACATACTTCCGTCTGCTGAAAAGCTCTATGGAGATGATGATTTCATTTTCCAGCATGATCTGGGTAGCACGTCCGCCTCACAGTTAGGAGGGTGCGGGTTCGATTCCACCTCCGGCCCTCCCTGTGTGGAGCTTGCATGTTCTCCCCGGGCCCGCGTGGGTTTTCTCCGGGCACTCCGGTTTCCTCCCACAACCCAAAAACATGCTTGGTAGGCCGATTGAGCACTCCAAATTGTCCCTAGGTGTGAGTGCGAGTTCGTATGGTTGTTTGTCTAAGTGTGCCCTGCGATTGGCTGGCAACCGGTTCAGGGTGTCCCCCGCCTACTGCCCGATGACGGCTGGGATAGGCTCCAGCACGCCCGCGACCCCCGTGGGGACTAAGCGGTACAGAAAATGGATGGATGGATGGACCTGACACCTGCCCACAGTGCCAAAACCACCAGTAAATGGTGTACTGACCATGGCATTACTGTCCTCGATTGGCCTGCCAATTCCCATGACCTGAACCCCATTAAAGAATTTGTGGGGTATTGTGAAGAAGAAGCTGAAAAACACCAGACCCATCTATGCAAATGAGCTAAAAGGCGCTATTGAAGTATCCTGGGCATCCATAACGCCTCAGCATTGCCACAGGCTGATTGCCTCCATGCCACGCCGCATTGGTTGCAGCAATCCATTCAAAAGGATTCCCAACCAAGTACTGAGTGCATTAATGGACATTTTCAAATGTTTGATTTTGTTTTGCTGTTATAAATCTTTTTTTTTTTTACTTTGTCTGAGGAAATATTATAATATTTTGAGATGGGATATTTGAGTTTTCTTAGGCTGTATGCCATAATCAGCAATATTAAAATATTAAGAGGCTTGCAATATTTCAGTTGATTTGTAATGAATCCAGAATGTATGACATTTTAGTTTTTTAATTGCATTACAGAAAATAAAGAACTTTATCACAATATTCTACTTCTCTGAGACAGTCCTGTACATTAGTGCTGTAGGTTGACCCGTCAGAATCACTCGACGGTGTTCTTCACAGTATCAATGTGGGACGGGACTGCTCCACTGTTATCTGCTTGGGAAAGGAGGGACAATTGTATACATTACATCAAGCTGATTGGGCTATGTGGCAAATTGTGCAGCCTACTAATTTTTAGTTTTGCAACGGAAATTATAAACAGGAAGTTACAGAAACATACTTTTACAGCTCTTTTACAGGTAAAAATACACAAAGTGCCTACAGAATTATTTCAATGTCCATGTACTAGTTCACAGGTGTTACCAGTGAGGTCAGGGGCCGGGAACCTTTTTGGCGGACAGAGCCATAAATGCCCATTTTTAAAAAATAGTTTTACATGAGAGCCATACCATTTTAAAAAAAAACGATAGGCTAAACACAATTAAATGCATGTATTTTAATTAAGACCAACGATTTTTTGAGTGTACTAATGTATTCTTTTTAATAACGTGTTTATATTGAGGCCTAGAAAAAAACCTCACCATTAATGAGACTTCTGGGGGTGCATCGTTTTGGTGATGGCTTTGTAGTCCGGTTGATATGTGGTGAGGTTGAGCTTCATGAAGGCGTTGAGGGTCTCATCAGTCATAATGGCCAGATCGTGAACGGTTCTTGCTGACAGAGGCATGTCTTTTATCCGTTTGAGTATCTTTTCTTTATCCGTGAAGTCGTCAAAAAGTTCATTAGCCACATCAAGCAAAAATGTTTTGAAATACTCACCATCCGTGAATGGCTTTCCGTTCCTCACAATTGCTGATACGCCAGCAAGACTAGCTGAATTAAAGTCACCTTGTCTGGTCCATACACGGAGTTGCTGTTGACTAGCTTGGACCTTCCTCTAGAGCTCTTCACACGCTTTCTTTCTGCTGTCCCCAGCTGGGTATTTGGTTGCAAATATAGCATGTCGTGTCTCAAAGTGGCACTTGATATTGGAGCATTTCATTGATGCGATTTTGTCATTACATATGAGACATGTAGCAGAGCCTCCTCTCTCCACAAATGCGAATTCTTCAGTCCACTCACTCTGAAATGTTCGGTAATCGTCATCTTTTTTTCTCTTCGACATCTTTCTTGCTTGCCTGGCACACATCAGCTAGGTAGCTGAAATTTTAAATAAAGCGGATGGAATTTACCTCTCACGTAGGCACCGTATTGTCCAATAAAAATCTCGCTTTTTTTGTCCGACCTGGCATCACCCTTCTGTACACCGAAGGGCAGCTGAGATTGGCTGATATGACGCAACAGTGGATTTCAGCGGTAGAAAACAGATGGGATGGATCGCAAACGTGATCATATTTTATACTTTGAAAGCTAATTTAACATTTTGATTTGAGTAGGTCTATTTTTTACTTTGATAATATAATACAATTATTTATAACTTCAATTGTGTAAACAAATGTCAGATTTGTCCGTGAGCCAGACGCAGTCACCAAAAGAGCCATATCTGTCTCGCAAGCAATAGGTTCCCGACCCCTGAATTAGGTTGTTTGCTTGTTTCCCTTGGCCTTACCGTTTCTTGCGCCTTGCTAAGGAGAGAAAACAAATAGTGCATCCCCCTACCCATTTTATGGTTGGCCTGGAGGTGTTGTCAGTTCCTGGCTGGAGACGAAGGTAATTGCATTATATCTTGACCATTTGCCTCAAAGGCAACATGATCCTAAAGAGGAATGTATGCTTAGTGAATTTGAATATTCAGGCTGTGCCCTTAACACAAGGACTTGCGGATGTCATATATTGGGGAAGACTTCCTGACATCAGCATGTGAGCAGAGTACAATCTTTGGCTCACAAAGATGGTTGTGTCAGAGAAGTGATTTTCCTTCACCACCCAGTCTTGCCTGGTGGCCACTCCAGAGGACCACTGGGATGGACCCACACCTTAAGGAAAATATACCACATTTGAATGGTAATTTTCTGTGACAGTTACAAACTTCAACCATGTGGGAAGGCCAGTTGATGCATCTTAAAGGATAGTGTGTCTGAAGTCCATACACATGAAAACATAGTACCTGATGCTCTTTTGTAAATGTTCTTATTCTTTTCATGGCAACCTGCAAATCCTCTCCAGTTTAGCCTTAGGTTTGTAAAGAGAAGCTCACAGCGAGTTAAAAGTTGAGATGTAACTCTTTATTGACACACTGGCATTACTGTATTTTCCGCACCATTAGGCGCACCTAAAAACTTACATTTTACTAAAAAAAACACAGTGGGCTTTATAATGCAGAGCGCCTTATATATGGATCAATTGATGAATTTGTTGATCCATACTGGTTGTACACAGTGCTCTGCCGAAATGTTTCAGTACGTTTTAGTATGACTAGTAAATTACAAGGTTGCATCGCTTCCCAGCATTACGGCAACCGTGGTCAGGGGGCGTCATGAATAGCTGTTGTACCCCCGAGGCTATTTCATTTCAAAATAGGCTGCTCCGTTAATGTTTCGAGTAAATCTACGGATCAATATGGAAGGGAAACATAGGTAAGCAGTACCAATGTGTTAGATCGAACTTTAGTCAGTTCCGATCATTTTATAGGAGATTGTTTGAGAAACGCGATTGTTTACACTTTGCTGAGGCTCATGGGAAATTGCAGATGGCTAATTCTATAACGATAGCTGCAATACGCGCGAGGCTATTTCATGTCAAAATAGGCTGCTCTGTTAATGTTTCGAGTAAATCTACGGATCGATATGGAAGGGAAACATAGGTAAGTAGTACCAATGCGTTAGATCGAACTTTAGTCAGTTTTGATCATTTTATAGAAGATTGTTTGAGAAACGCGATTGTTTACACTTTGCTGAGGCTCATGGGAGATTGCGAGCTGAGGCTCATGGGAAATTGCGGATGGCTAATGCTATAACGATAGCTGCTATACGCGCGAGGCTATTTCATGTCAAAATAGGCTGCTCTGTTAATGTTTCGAGTAAATCTACGGATCGATATGGAAGGGAAACATAGGTAAGTAGTACCAATGCGTTAGATCGAACTTTAGTCAGTTCCGATCATTTTATAGGAGATCGTTTGAGAAACGCAATTGTTTACAGAGGGCTCGTTGATTATTGGCTAGTGGATGCATACCGCAACCCTAGTCAACCTCAGTTTGTTGCAGTATAGCTTCTATTTTATGCGCCTTATAATCCGGTGCGCCTTATATATGGACAAAGTTTTAAAATGGGCCGTTCATTGAAGGTGCGCCTTATAATCCGGTGCGCCTAATGGTGCGGAAAATACGGTATTTATATATCGGTGAACCAGCGCAAGGGTCTCCCAGAGGACATAAGATAACTGGGTCTTTGAGCGATCCTATTAGTCAGGTTAATAATACCAGACATCAGAGAGAAATTACATTTGTTTATGGATACAAGACATAAGAAAGAAATAGCATCCGTGTGTGGAGGAACAAATTATGCAGGGACAGTTTGGTGCTGCTACAATTTCAATAAATAAAGCTCTTTCCCTTAGGGCAGGGTTCACCAACTATATTTGTCAGAGGGCCAAAATGTCTCATCACCTTATTAGCCACACCCACTAATAACAATGAACTAAAAATCTAACTTTGACATAGCATTATTGTTAATATATTTTTCACATGATAAAACTGAAGGTATTCTTAGCTTTTATGGGTGAGGCTCCTACAACCTTGCTGTTTTTCGTGGACTACATGATATTTTCTCTTTGGTCCTCGTGATTATGGAATCCAGTCACTGGCCGGATTGGGCACCTTGGCCCACAGGCCGGCCTTGGGGGAGAGTCCTTCTGATTTATAAAAATTATCATCATAGAGAGGGAAAATGTTCTTTAGAAGAAAAACTAACACGAAGGAAGAGGAAAATTAACCTTGAAAGAAATTGGTTTTGGTTAGAAAAAGGAAGAGGGTTGTAACTTAAAAAAATAATTAGTTGGTGTTTGGTGTTAGGAAAAATATAAGATTTTAATCAAAAACGGAAACAAAAATGCCCCCAATGGTTCAATTATGTATAATTACAATACTATAACTATAGCAAAAAGAAGAAAAGCAGGAAAGAAACCAAAAAGCATAAACGAGGGAAAAAAAAACAGAAGAAGTAGAAAAGGGGTTTAGAAGGAGGGAGGGGGTGATGAAGCAAAAGAAAAGAAGGGAAAACATCCGAAAAAGAAAAACAAGTGGCTAGGTGGAAGAAATATTTTTTTTCTGAACGCACTAGATCGCAGCAGAGATTCCTCCTCTCTAGGAGTTTTGTAGAGGCAGTTTGATGCAGCGTACACCAGGTGTGATCATAATTGATTGAGAGAGAGAGAGAGAAACAGTGTGCAACATAATGTGAACTAATGGATTGACTGATAGAGGCACACACAGTGGGGGGGTTGTGTGTTTGGATGGGATTAACATGGAGGACGCCATGAACAAGTCCATAAATTCAACTGGTGCAGGCAGAGTTGGCAGATGTTAAAATAACAAATGAAGCAAATGAAACCATTGTAGCTTAGATCACATTTGTTTGAAGAAAATATAGTTGAATTAATAATGATTAGTTAATTAATTCATTAATTCTCTGCCACTTTTCCGAGGATGGATTGTTAAATGGTAATTTAAGAGGGGAAATCCAGACTTCCCTCTCGTTAGCCAATTTATCCAGCTTCCCTTGGGGGATCTCGAGGTGTTCCCAAGCCAGTCGTGAGACATAGTCTCTGGGTCATTCTCCTTTCAGTGCGCCGATGCCCAAGCCACCCCATCTGGCTCCTCTCAATGTGGAGGAGCAGCGGCTCAAATCCCAGCATGATGACCAAGCTTTTCACTTTATCTTTAAGGGAGAGCCCGGACACACTGCGGTGGAAATTCTAGCCGCTCATATCTGGGATCTTATTATTTTGGTGGTGGGTGGGTTAGGGTGGATGGATGGATGGATGGATGGATGGATGGATAGATGGATAGATGGATAGATGGATAGATGGATAGATGGATGGATGGATGGATAGATGGATAGATGGATAGATAGATAGATAGATAGATAGATAGATAGATAGATAGATAGATAGATAGATAGATAGATAGATAGATAGATAGATAGATAGATAGATAGATAGATAGATAGATAGATAGATAGATAGATAGATAGATAGATACCTATTAATTCTGTCTGAGAATGTTGTCGCCGAAGAGTTAATTTAAGTGTAGAGGGCTGAGAAAAATGGAAACAAGAGCTGACCTGATCCGGAGTTTTTTTTTTTTTTTTTAAATTATCAACAGCATTTTTATTTTCATCCTACGCATCTGAAGAGGACACAGGGAGAATACAGATTTTATGTTGTTGTTTTTTGCCCCCAAAACTCAATTATTTTAAGTGTGGCTTCATTTGCATGCCATGGATAATGTTTACTATCCAATTTATGATTCCATTAGCCAGAGAATTCACACTTTCAATTACCGTATTTTCCGGCCTATAAGGCGCACCGGACTATAAGGCGCACCTTCAATGAATGGCCCATTTTAAAACTTTATCCTTATATAAAGCGCACCGGACTATAAGGCGCACCATTAATGCATCATGTCAGATTTTTAATCCAAATCAAATCATTCTCCATTTTATTATTTTTATTTCAACTTCAGACGGAACAAATTACTTTATAATCATAAAATAATGATCCATAGTCTTTTTGATTCATGATTCATAGTCTTCAGCGGGCCACTTATGATTGATTTCATGACACAATGCTTTGGGCCAGTTTAAATTTAGGAATTTGGTCCATATATAAGGCGCACCGGACTATAAGTTGGTTTTTGAGAAAATTTTAGGTTTTTAGGTGCGCCTTATAGGGCGGAAAATACGGTATATATGTTCATCAAAAAACAAACCTGTGCATTGATTTTGCAAGACTAGTCGGTAGTCTCCCATCAGTCTAATCTACATGCTGTTTTTTTACATGCTCGTGACACTGAAAACATTGAAAACATTTGATAATTGGTATTTGACAGACACTTGAAGGTTAAGAGTTGAAAGTTGGAAAATACTTGTGTCTTGTGCATTCAGTATTTGACGGATTTCAATCTCTGCCAGATCAAAGTCCCTTTACTGGTCCACTCACGATGGTCCTGTTATAGACTGGTTGTTCCAGCAGAGGGTGGCAGAGAACCAGTGGTGGTTGCTGATCTTTCAAGGAAGGGGAGCTCAATTTCAGCCCACATAAGTAAATTTCTTCAACTCCGTTCCTTCAATCGCTGATTCGCTCATTTCGCTGTCAATCAAAAAATATTTAGTCCCAGACAGATCCTCCAATCATCATGCAGAAGCTGAACGTCGGGCTGGACGAGGCCAGCCCACTGCCCCATAGACCCCCAGAGATGGTGGGAATCCGACCGGCGGCACAAAGCCCAACATTTATCCAATGACTCGTATCGTTTCGCTGCACTCTTTGCTTCCCTATTGAACTAGGTGGACGTTCAACGTCTACACTGTTTAAAGCAGTGGTCTCCAACCTTTTTTGCGCCACGGACCGGTTACGTGTCAGAACTATTTTCGCGGACCGGCCTTTATATAAATAAATACCGTTTTTTTCATGTATAATGCGCAAAATTTAACTAATTTATTGTCCTAAAATCTGGGGTGCGCATTATACATGAGTACAAAAATATATATATATATATTTATTTATTTTTTATCCGGATATGATACGGAAGCCGCCATTACAGATGCGCTTTCTTCTCTGCTGTTCACTTCAAACACGCTCCATACGAACACAATGCTCTCGTATCAGACGCTTGCTCGATCACCTGCTCGTTTGCTGTCACAATGTACCCTACACAAATCCGAAACATTTCTTCACTATAAAGTTTGCTAGCGCATGCGCAGTGATACTGACCGGCAGAATAACATCCGGTTGTTCCCAAAGATGATCTTTTTTCTGAAATAATTTTACGTTTACGGACTTAAGTAGGAGTCAAAATTTGGGTGCGTATTATACATGGGTACAGGCTTTTTTCCAGCATCAACATGCCGTTTTTAGGGTGCGTATCATACATGGGGGCGCATTATACATGGACGTTGAATTAGTGGGAGCACTGAGGTTGTTTCACAGAAACGACCCGGTCCCATCTAGGCGGAATCAGAGACAATGACGCCCGAAGTGGTTAAGAGTCTACACTATTTGTACTATGTGTCCTCTCTGCATCCATTGCAGCCTGGTCATTCTGGAAGAGGGATCCTCCCATCTGTGGTCTCTTCTCAAGGTTTCTCATTTCCCCTAGTTGGAGTTTGGAGTTTTTCCTTGCCCTCCTGGGAGTTTATGATCAGGGGATGCCTCAGAAGATTTGTAATTTTTTCACACGTCCTGAGTGTTGTTAGTCATCTAAATGATGAACAGAGGCTGTGATGTACCGAAGTCAAATTCCTTGTTTGGCACGCTCAAACATGGCGAATAAAATTCTTGAATAAAATTCTTGAATATAGTTTGTCTTTTAATGCAGGATGCTTGGTCTCCATGTGCCGAAGCAGTTTTGAAGGCTTCATTGCCTCGTCAGCTAGCCTGTCGCCACATATTATGCAGAGTAGGCTTGGCGCGTAAGTCACCTGTGGCGATAGATCCATATTTTAAGTAGGACTCCAGAAATTTTCTTTTAAATGCAACTATCCTTTTCTTAAAAGTCCGAGCTTCTTCTTCCGTCTCCTCATTGGGCTTTTTTCCCTTTCCGAAGAAGCTTTCCAAACATCTGTTTCTTGCTCATTTTTGCTTGCCTCGCGGGCTCGACTGAGGTGACATGTCACGTGACCGAGACGAGCGTCTTGACCTGAACCGACGGATGTAATTGGGAGAGAATCGCCAGTTATTTTTTTTTAAATTTCTCAAAATAAATTCTTAATCATTTTTGCTACCTCTGCGGACTCGACTGAGGAAACATGTCACGTGACCGGTATGAGCGTCTTGACCTGAATTAATTGATCATCGATAAATGGGTTTTTTTTTCCCTGTGTGGCTTGGCGGCCCGGTACCAAGTGACCCATGGACCGGGAGAAAATTTGAGTACGTTGTAGCACATATTTAGTCAATGACATGTACATACAACAGTATACATATATTTGATCACTTTTTTTTTACATTTTAGGGGAAGCTGAGGTTCCCTTGCAGTCTGAGAGCAATCGTCTCTTGTGTGCTGGAGCCTATCCCAGCAGTCTGGGAGGCTTACTGTGTGAGTTTTTGGAATGTGCAGGCACGGGGACAACATGCAAAGTCCACAGAGAAAGGCTGAGTTTGCTGTGTTTACAGAACTGTGAGCTTCAATTCTTTTTTAACATCACAGCAGATACATGACTTCCGTGTTTTCTTTCCTTCCCTTAAAACAGAACTGTGAGGCAGACGTGCGAAACAATGTACCACTGTGTGCTACTTTGTCACCATGGGTTATATCATAATCATTATATCTGGTAGTGAAAGATTTATTTTCAACAGCACCAAATGTCATGACCAAACATGCCATCTTCTTGCAGTTTTTTTTTTTTTTAACAGAACACCTTTTGGATTTAAATGGCCAAGCATTCCACAAGGGTTGGCCGCCTGTCTCACCCTGGCCAGTTGCAAATCTCCCAGACGGCGCTGCAGACTGCGCTTGCCTGTAAGAATAATTTTCTGTTTTGAGAATAGCCATCAAGCATGTTGAGTATTTTCATGGTTTCCTGAGTGGCACATACGTTTCTGCATATGGGGAGCCATCCCCTTGTATGTGGCGGAATGTTGCAACAATGTCAGTGAAAGCGAAAGGTAGAAAAGCAACTCGCAGCCTTTCAGATCAAAACACACATAACCATAAAGAAATCATATAATGTGATAGTTAACCTTAAAATAGAATCCAATGTATCTGAGTGGAAAACCTTTGTTGCTTTGGCCGATGAGATGACTGGTGTAATAAGCCATGTTCCATACCATCCTCAGAAAGTTGAAAGGGATCTTTGCGACCCTTTGGCCAAAGGGTAAACTCCGGGCAAACACATGGAATCTAAAAATACACCAAAAGGGAAATAAATATGTTTCCATAATGTGCTAAATGTCAATTCAATTACTTCTCTGCTCATAGTAGGAAGTGTTGAACCAGCCCTTTTATTAAGTCAAGACTAAGAGAGGAAGTCACTGTTTACCTTTCGAGTATAAAAATAGATTACGTACAATTGCCGTGGTGCTACTTATTGGAGTAAAAATAAATTCAACCACGTTGAAATATGACACCCGCATTCAAAAACGTGAATTAAACTTGACAATAGTCGTCTGGGCTATGTCCTGACCTGAGTGCCTGGAGGAAAACCAATTCGTAGATGTTTTTGTAGACTGCTGCTACCAAATTTGTCTGCACAGGAAAAAAAGTAATTTGATGATTCTGATAATGCAAAAATATAAATCAGATGGAATGTTAGTACGGGGTAGGCAACAAAATGCCCGTGGATCACCCAGGACCTACGTGAGCATTGGCTAGCAAACATTTCACAGGAAGTGCCACAAACTAATTAATTCAGTGGCATTGTAAGCCAAAGTTACTTAAAATACAGGTCGATGTACCAAAAGCAAAGTATTAACATCATTCATGAGTGATCACATTCCCATCCAGCTTTTGTAATATGGAAACTTCAATGACTCGGTGACTGACTTTTAGGTCCAAGAACACTTCAATCTGAGGATCTGCATCAATTTCATCCTCATTTGCTCCTGGGCTGAGGGTACAATGCCCAAAGTGAGGCTGTGGCGCAGAGACATGCTCGGGTATCTGTGACGCAAAGAGAGGAAAGAGTCAAAGACCAGCTGTAGACCAGCTTCAACACGCTGCCCTCTCATGCTCAAATGTATTACCACATCTACAGATGTCAGGATATTAAAATCCAGGTCATCTCGCTTTACGACAGTTTTGTTTCTTCGGTAGGAACGTGAGCCGAATTTGTGGTTCTTGAATTTGAGCATCTATCAAATGCACAATATGGATAAATAGGGGTGTAACGATACATCGATACACATCGATTAATCGATATAATGCTCTACGATTTATTGGCATCGATGCTAAACGTAAACATCGATTTATATCGCCGTGTTTGACCTCGGACATTAGACGCGACTTTATTTTGAAATCCAGTTCATTGTTGCTTGCTTCCTCTTTCCGGGAGCAGTGCGCCCGGCGTTGTTGTGTTGTGAGCAGAGCAGGCACGTGAAAGGGGAGTCGACAACTAGGACGCTGCTCCTGGGCTGGTGCTATGGCTAGTGTCCAAAAAGACGAGGAAATTTGCTCCCCTTTAGGCTTCAAGTCATTCGTTTGGAAGCACTTTGGATTCCAAAGAAAAGATGGCCCAACCGACAAGACACGTGCAGTTTGTAAATCCTGCCATGCGGTGATCAAATATTCAGGGAGCACAAATCTCGCCGCACATTTAAAGAAAAAACACAACATCAAAGTTCAGTGTTAAAATAAGCACTTTGTATACTGCAATACTCTTGTAATTTCCTAAATAAAGAGTTTGCAGTACCCTGTTGACTTTGCGTATGAATTGTTATAAATCAGGATATTGTTCTATATTTTTTATTAAAAAAAAAACATCGATCGTAGAGCACTATATCGCGATATATCGTGAATGAATCGCAGCAGGCTTTAAGATATCGGCAAATATCGTATCGTAGTTCTTTGTATCGATATTATATCGTATCGTGAGAAAACCCGCGATTTACACCCCTATGGATAAACCAAATACAATTGATGTAAAATATCTAGAGTGAGAGTGTACTTCAATAAAAACAATACAGTCGAACCTCGGTTCCAGAATGCGGTTCGAGAAGTGAATCGGTCGAATTCCGAATTTATTTTTCTCACTACAAATTATGGAAAAAAATTTAGTCCTTTCCAAGACTAAAAAAACCCGCCATTTTTAAGCATTTTTTCATTTGCGCATTTTTGTCCGATCACGCAACTGCAGCGCACCGCTGAACGCACAACCGTAGAGCGCTGGTCGCATTATTGTGACAGAGTCGTCGATGAAATTTAGAAAATATTTTTAAAGTCCTGATGTACTTTCCAAAATTTAAGTGGACCTCAGTGCGCAGAGAGCTTAATTTGGTTCAATCGCGCAACCGCAGCGCGCCGGGCGCTCATTGTCGCATTGCTTTAAGACCGTCTTTGTGTTTTAGGATGGCTTTACTGCTCCCACTTGCTTTCTTTGGAGGCATGATTAGGGGTTAATACAATCCTCAAAGTAATGAAAATACAATAACGAACGGAGTCAGTCAGCATCCGTCAGCGTCCTTTCGGTTCATCTCGCGAGGTTCGACCTCCGAATTCTTTTCGACAACCGAAGCAAAAAAACTTTAATTTTTCGTTCGAATTCCGATTTGTTCGAGAACCGGCACGTTCAAAAACCGAGGTTTGACTGTATTCTCATTTTGAGTGCATTGTAATTTACAACTAGTTTTAACTTTTCTGCAATAAATCGGTCAGGATAAATAACTTGCTTATCCTAAACTAGACTTTTTACCTGGTGGCAGCTCGGCGCTTGCTGAAACTCGTTGTCGTAGCCGACGAAAATGATACTCACGAAGGATTTGAAGAGGTCCATGTGTGTGCTCACACAGAGAATGCATGAGGCCAAGAACCTGGAATCCATCAGCTGAAAATATTATTGCTTATCTGTACTGTTAGATTTTGTCCCAGTTCTTTATCTTTAATGCTCTCTATGCAAATAGTAATTCCTTCTCTGCGAGATTGCAGAAGGTCTAACCCCCACCTCCAAGGTTCTGCCTAGCCTGTGCGATAATGTGTGACCTTACAGTCTTAACTGAGATCAGCTACTACATATATGCAAAGAGTGTCATAAAGAAGGGATAAGCCAGTGAAAACAAGACAAAAGTCACAGCAAGATAACGGCATAGCTCAAGCTACCGAGCTAACTAAAAACAGGGAACATGCATGGCTCACATGTGTGACTGTACTTGGGGGTATTGCAGGAAATAGGTTTAAAGACGTGGAGAACGTTAACTCTGAGATGAAGTACAAATAAAATCCGACTCAGTCACCATGGTAACAGACTCTGCATCTAACTTGCTTACAAGTAGTTCTATACGAATTACCATTGTCGCCCTGCTGATTTTGCAAGTTATCACAGAGCAGGTCATATTGTATAGGTCATAGGTATGGATATTGAAATCCCCCATAATTATTATAGCATCCGCATTTGTCACTAGGTCAGCCACAAATTCTGAGGTTTTTGTGGTTTTTTTTCTCTGCTGGTCTTTAACGTAACGTAATTGTTCCGGGGACCCAATAGCATAAAGACTACCATGCCCTGATGAGCAAATTTTTGGTGGGACATTCATATATATTCACCTGGGTATTCACCGTACTTTGCACGTCGCTCCTCCTGGGAATTTACCGTATTTTCCGAACTATAAATTAATTTGTACGATTATCAATTGAGCCAATATGTATATGCGGGAAGTACGACAGTTGCCAGCGGCAGTACCTCAAAGAGCGCAGTCGCAGTTACGGAGTTAATATTACGGCTGCTGTAACTTTGATTGGGCTCCTGTCGTAGACAGAGAGCTAAAATTTTGAATTTTATTAGGTAGTGATCGGACATAACAGTAGTGTATGGCAGTACTGTTATATTTGAGGTTGCCAATCCTCGGGATAGTACCATGTCTAAAGTATTTCCATTCTTATGCATTGCTGCCTGTATTGCTTGCGTAAAACCGAACATATCAATTATTGTCTGAAACGCCAGAGTAAGTGGCTCTGACGGTAAATTTATATGGATATTGAAATCCCCCATAATTATTATAGCATCCGCATTTGTCACTAGGTCAGCCACAAATTCTGAAAATTCACCCAGGAAACCAGAATAAGCCCCGGGTAGATGGTAAATAACAGTAAGATAAAACGACGGCAAAGCTGTGGATCAGACAACGAGAACTTGAATGCATTAATTGAATGAGGGCTAAGTCTAAGATAGGAATTGGATACAAGGGCTACACCCCCACCCTTTTTACAAGGACGCGCAACATGTGCGCGCACAAAATTTTGATGAACAGCTGGCACCCACCTTTGCACGGATCTTCAACCGGTCCCTGGAGCTGTGTGACGTGCCCTCGTGCTTCAAAAGCTCCACCATCGTACTGGTGGCCAAAAAGCCCACTATCACAGGATTGAATGATTACAGACCTTTCGCCCTGACATCTGTGGTCATGGAATCCTTTGAGATACGAGTGTTGAGCCACCTGAAGGACATCATGCTCGACCCCCTGCAGTTTGCTTACCGGGCAAACAAGACGATGCGGTCAACATGGGGCTGCACTACATCCTGCTCCACCTAGACACCCCAGGGACGTACCCGAGGATCCTGTTTGCGGACTTCAGCTCGGCGTTCAACACCATCGCTCCTGACGTCCTCCACCAGAAGCTCATCCAGCTCGCGGGTGCCTGGCTCCACCTGTCAGTGGATCACCAGCTTCCTGACCAACAGGAGACAGCATGTGAGGCTGGGGACCATCACATCCGACACCCGGACCACCAGCACCGGCGCCCCTCAGGGGTGCGTGCTGTCCCCACTGCTCTTCTCTCTCTACACCAACGATTGATTGCTCCTCAGGCGACTCTTCTGTGAAGCTCCTAAAGTATGCGGACGACACTACTCTCATCGGACTGATCCGGGACGGTGATGAGACTGCGTACAGACAGGAGGTGGAGCGACTGGCCCACTGGTGCAGCCAAAACCACCAGAACCAGCAGACACAGCTTTTTTCCCCAAGCTGTCGCTCTGATGAATTCACACCACTCATAGAGTCTCAGAGACATCACTGGGCAATAATATCCTGTTCTTGCCACTTAAATGTTGTTAGTCACCTGAATGTTGTTAGTCACCTAAATGTTGTACAGAGGCTGAGACAATCGGAGTCAAATTCCTTGTTTGGCATGCACAAACATGGCCAATAAAGCTGATTCTGCTCCTGGTTTTGTCAATAAGTTGGATTGTTTTGGTCCGATGTTGCACCATGTGTAATGTCCCCGGAGGAACACACGGTTGACAGTGACGTGTAGCCAAACAGAAAGTGAGGTGACGAGGCAGCATACGGTGGGGGATCCAAAATCAAAACTGGCATGGCACAACAGCAAGTCCGTGCCCGCGCTCGCCACTTATTTCTTTTTATGACATTTTATGCTGCTAAAAACAAGCAATCACCATTGTTTATTTGTCCCCATATCTCAAGAGGTTTTGCAAGATTTCCCGTCTGATATGGGAATATTCTTGAATTAAATCAGTTGGTGTGCAATGTATTTGTAACGTAATGTGTGGTATTATCATGGTTCCAAACCACACACGATACGTTATTATCCAAGGCACTAACTTGTCTGGGGCTTTATACCCCTGGCAAAGTCACTCATGGCAAACAAGTCCTATGTGAGGAACCAGACCAGGGATGTCTCAGAGACCTGTTATGACGAATACAAACAATGGATTCAGTTTTCTCTTTCCCGGACGTGATGTGGGTTACCAGGGCCTCACTCCCTGCCTCCCTCCTACCCTAGTGGCCAGTCCTACACCCATGCTGTCTGTTCCCACTTGTTTGAAGGGTTTGGATGCTAAAAGACTTGGGCAGCATCAAAAGGCAAGGAAGGACTATGGCGGTCTAATCCCTGGCTACAGAACCTGCTCTCGGGACGTGGAATATCACCTCTTTGCAAAGAAAGACCTCAAACTGGTGATAGATATAGTCAGACTCACCACCACACCCAGTTTGGGCTCTGGTACCAGTCTTCTTGAGACAGTGGTGGAAGATGCCGGTCTGATTTGGCAGACCCAAATGTACTGTGAGGTTTTGCTGGGAACGGCTGGCAAAATCCGCTGGCAAAAAGAGTTTGCCACCTCTCGCAAAACCTTTCCCACGTGTCAGGGAGGTGGCATTGAGTGCGAGTGGACCATGTTCCGTGCCTCCCTTGATGAGACAGCTGATCGTAGCTGTAGCCTTAAATCCATCGTTGCTTGACCTGGCAGCAAACCCTGAACCTGTCTGTGGACACCAGCAGGAAGGGGTGCAATGAGGCTGAAGGAGTCCTCTCTGACCTTTTTGATCAGTGGGACCATAGGCGGATACATACGTGGCTACCTAGGCTTAAACCCTGGATGTTTTCTCAAAAGTCCCGGATCTCGCTTCTAAGCAAGGTCTGCGTAAGATGAGCTGTGCCGAAATTCACCAGTGCGTGGCAGCATGCGTAGGAAAGCAGCCTGTCGCCTGCCTGCCCAGAATAAAAGTGTTTCCCTTCGTCCACATCGTTGCAGCTGCCTGCCGAGGACTCGAGTGCCCCTGCGGCAAATTTTAAACTGATAGGCTACCAATCAAGCGATTATGGATATCAGAATATTTTTCAAAAAGTGGACAGCTACGCCTGTGCGGCTCGGTGCCGCACTGGGTAGCACGTCCCCCTCACAGTTAGGATGGTGCGGGTTCGATTCCCCCTCCGGCCCTCCCTGTGTGGAGTTTGCATGTTCTCCCGGGCCCGCGTGGGTTTTCTCCGGGCACTCCGGTTTCCTCCCACACCCCAAAAACATGCCAATTGAAGACTCCAAACTTTCCCTAGGTGTGAGTGCGAGTGCAAATGGTTGTTTGTCTGTGTGTGCCCTGCGATTGGCTGGCAACCGGTTCAGGGTGTCCCCCGCCTACTGCCCGATGACGGCTGGGATAGGCTCCAGCACTCCCGCGACCCCCGTGGGGACTAAGCGTTTCAGAAAATGGATGGATGATGGGATGTCGGATGTTTATGTGCTGGGTAGATTTCTTGTGCGCTGAGAATGTGCGGGCAGTGCGCGATTGCGCACGCGCGCAGCTTAGAGGGAATATTGGCCACAGCTCCAGTCAGCCGCCTCAACAATGGAGGCGCGGAACATGGTCCACCCGGACTCAATGTCCCCCACCTCCCCCGGGACGTGGGAAAAGCTCTGCAGGAGGTGGGAGTTGAAGCTCTTCCTGACAGGGGGTTCTGCCAGACGTTCCCAGCAGACCCTCACAGAGCGTTTGGGTCTGCCAGGTCGGACCGGCATCTTCCCCCACCATCAGAGCCAACCCACCACCAGGTGGTGATCAGTTGACAGCTCCGCCCCTCTCTTCCCCCAAGTGTCCGAAACATGCGGCCGCAAATCCGATGACACGACTACAAAGTCGATCATTGAACTGCGGCCTAGGGTGTCCTGGTGCCAAGTGCACACATGGACACCCTTATGTTTGAACATGGTGTTCATTATAGAAAATCCGTGTCGAGCACAGAAGTCCAACAATAGAACACCGCTCGGGCTCAGATCGGGGGGCCGTTCCTCCTAATATAGCCCTTCCAGGTCTCGCTGTCATTGCCCACATGAGCATTGATGATCCAGTAGAACAATGGAGTCCCCAGAAGGAGCGCTCTCCAGCACTTCCTCCAGGGACTCCAAGAAGGCTGGGTACTCTGAGCTACTGTTTGGTGCATAGACACAAACAACAGTCAGGACCCGTCACCCCCACCCGAAGGCGGAGGGAGGCTACCCTCCCGTTCACCGGGGTTAACCCCAATGTGCAGGCGCCCAGCTGGAGGGCAATAAGTATACCCACACCTGCTCGACGCCTCTCACCGTGGGCAACTCCAGAGTGGAAGAGAGTCCAGCCCCTCTCGAGAGGCTAGCACCGGAACCCAAACTGTGTGTGGAGGCAAGTCCGACTATATCTAGTCGGAACTTTTCTGCCTTGCACACCAGTTCTGGCTCCTTTCCAGCCAGAGAGGTGACATTCCATGTCCCAAGAGCCAGCTTCTGCAGCCGGGGATCGGACCGCCAAGGTTCCTGCCTTTGGCCGCCACCCAGCTCACAATGCACCCGACCCCTTTGACCCCTCCCACAGGTGGTGAACCCATGAAAATTTTGATTTTAATCTTGACCTTGTTAAATATTTATTTTTTGCTGACCAATCATTTTCTTTTTTTAAAGCCTGATGTTAAGGGTGGCATGCCTTCTCCAGCATAAGATCCTGCCCCAAGTGGGGGGAAATCAAGTAACTTGGGCTAATGTTCACGAGTGAAGGGAAGAAGGACCAGGAGACCAACAGTGCAGTAATGCAGACTGCATTGGTCTGTCATGGTGGAGGGACCTTTGCTTAAAGGCAAAGCTCTCAATTTACTGGTCAATCTATGTTCCTACCCTCACCCATAATCATGAACTGTGGGTCGTGACGAAAAGAATAAGATCCCAGATATGAGCAGCCAGAAATTCCACCGCAGTGTGTCCGGGCTCTCCCTTAAAGATAAAGTGAGAAGCTTGGTCATCATTCTGGGATTTGAGCCGCTGCTCCTCCACGTTGAGAGGAGCCAGATGGGGTGGCTTGGACATCGGCGCACTGAAAGGAGAATGACCCAGAGACTATGTCTCACGGCTGGCTTTGGAACGCCTCGAGATACCCCAAGAGAAGCTGGATAAATTGGCTAACGAGAGGGAAGTCTGGGCTTCCCCTCTTAAATTGCTGCCTTTACGATCCATCCTCGGAGAAGTGACAGAGAATTATTAAATAAATTAACTAATCAATAATAATTCAACTATATTTTCTTCAAACAAATGTGATCTAAGCTACAATGGTTTCATTTGCTTCATTTGTTATTTTAACATCCAACTGCTCTGCCTGCACCAGTTGAATTTATGGACTTGTTCATGTTAATCCCATCCGAAAACTTAACCCCCCACTGTGTGTGCCTCTATCAGTCAGCCCATTAGTTCACATTATGTTGCACACAGCTCTAATGGTGTTAAATGCTCTCTCTCTCTCTCTCTCTCTCTCTCTCTCTCTCTCTCTCTCTCTCTCTCTCTCTCTCTCTCTCTCTCTCTCTCTCTCTCTCTCTCTCTCTCTCTCTCTCTCTCTCTCTCTCGCTCGCTCGCTCGCACGCACGCACGCACGCACGCAGTCAGACACACGCACACACACTCCTCAGTGCACTCAGTCATAAGAAAAAACCCATAAAAAAACAGGACTCTATTAGTCGCCATGTGTGTGACTCTGTGTGTGACAGTATTATAGCCTTGCATATATATCTGTGTTTGCCCACCTTTTACCAGGTTTTATGTGTTCCCAGACCTGCTGATCAAAAACATGCACCGTATACTGGTGGTCTGAATGGTCACGGGTGGTCTCAGGATTTACAACATGCTGGGTTCATGTGCCTGTACATGTGTTTTCTGGGTTGCAGACTGATGTTTGGTACCTGTCCAGTTCGACAATTTGTATGTCTTTACAAGGCACGGCCATTTTTTAATGTGGGCAATGCAAGTTTGTGTTGCAGATCACATTTTACATTGAGTTAAGAGA
The DNA here is from genome assembly GCF_033458585.1 of Syngnathus typhle. Lineage (NCBI taxonomy): Eukaryota > Metazoa > Chordata > Actinopteri > Syngnathiformes > Syngnathidae > Syngnathus > Syngnathus typhle. The sequence goes on from NC_083740.1 coordinate 21,068,641, forward strand.
CTTGAGATAAATGGAAGGTGCTATCTGTAGGACAGCTGTGATCCAAGATTATAGATCTTATACTGTATAATATATATTCTTTATGGATGATATATGGTCACTCATTGATCAAAAATATCTTCATTCTCATACAGTAATCCCTCGTTTATTGCGGATAATTGGTTCCAAACACCACCCGCGATAAATGAAATCTGCGAAGTACGGTCACCAACAAGAAGTTGGTTACTGGGCAGGCTAACAAATTAGCGGAAAGATGCTAATTTGTGATCGTGCTAACACGCAAAAACGGACTTCTAAAGGAATGTAAATGAACATTTGGAGAAATAATATATTGTCCTAAAGGTTAGACACATGTTTCCTCAATTTAGAAATTTTATTTTGACTTTTAAATGTTTTTTTAAATTAGAAAAAAATCTGCGTTGTAGTGAAGCCGCGATAAACGAAACGCGAAGTAGCGAGGGATCACTGTATTTCCGGATACTTGCCTATTAGGGGTGTAAATCGCGGGTTTTGTCACGATACGATATAATATCGATATAAAGAACTTCGATACGATATTTGCCGATATCTTAAAGCCTGCTGCGATTCATTCACGATATATCGCGATATAGTGCTCTACGATCGATATATATATTTTTTTAATAAAAAATATAGAACAATATCCTGATTTATAACAATTCATACGCAAAATCAACAAGGTACTGCAAACTCTTTATTTAGGAAATGACAAGAGTATTGTTGTATACAAATTGCTTACTTAAACACTTAACTTTGATGTCGTGTTTTTTCTTTAAATGTGCGGCGAGATTTGTGCTCCCTGAATATTTGATCACCGCATGGCAGGATTTACAAACTGCACGTGTCTTGTCCGTCGAGCCATCTTTTCTTTGGAATCCAAAGTGCTTCCAAACGAATGACTTGAAGCCTAAAGGGGAGCAAATTTCCTCGTCTTTTTGGACACTAGCCATAGCACCAGCCCAGGAGCCGCGTACTAGTTGTCGCCTCCCCTTTTACGTGCGTGCTCTCCTCACAACACAACACGCGCGCACTGCTCCCGGAAAGAGGAAGCAAGCAACAATGAACTGGATTTCAAAATAAAGTCGCGTCTAATGTCCGAGGTCAAACACGGCGATATAAATCGATGTTTACCTTTAGCATCGATACCAATAAATCGTAGAGCATTATATCGATTAATCGATGTGTATCGATGTATCGTTACACCCCTATTGCCTATGGTTTAAAAAAAATAAAGATCTAACCTTGTTGCTAACCCTGCTGGCTTCAATCTCCTTGTTTTTAGTTTCCCCAGGTAGAGACAAGTTGTACCGTAATTTTCGGACTATAAATCGCTCCGGAGTATGTCGCACCAGCCATAAAATGCCCAAAAAAGTGAAAAAAAAACATATATAAATCGCTCCGGAGTATTAGTCACACAACACCAAGAACAGACATGAACGAGCAACAACAGGCTAAACGATACGGTATGCTAACGTGACAAACACAAACAAGGAGCTGAGAATGGGCCTGACGTAACATTCAGTTATTTAAAAAAAAAATTACATAAATAACACATTTATAAAACCATCTGTGTCACTCCAATCCATTAAATCCATCGATCGTCCTTTGTCAACAATGCCGTGTGCCGCGCCGCAGTTCAAATAACCGTTTTTTTCCGTGTATAATGCGCCCCCATGTATAATACGCACCCTAAAAATGGCATGTTGATGCTGGAAAAAAGCCTGTACCCAAGTATAATACGCACCCAATTTTTTTTTTTTTAAAGTCCCAATGATCATCACACACGCAGGGAGGCAATGGGTCCCATTTTTATAGTCTTTGGTATGGTCTTAACGAGGCTGGATGTAATTTTTTTTGTTGGCGTTGATTTCTCCGACTGCCCGTAAAGGCACCACCGCAGTCAGTGCGGACATGTGAAAAAGGCGTGCGGACGTGAAAAAGGCGGCTCTGTATGGGAGAGACGTTGAAAACACCCTTGGAAACCAAAACTTGCCCCTCGTCGTGACTCGGAGCCGCAACAAATGTTTCGGATTTGTGTAGGGTACATTGTGACAGCAAACGAGCAGGTGATCGAGCAAGCGTCTGATACGAGAGCATTGCGTTCGTATGGAGCGTGTTTGAAGTGAACAGCAGAGACGAAAGGAACAAGGCAAAGTGTTGTGAAATAAAACATTACCTGTAAGACGCATTTTGTTATTTGCTGATTGAAACTGCATCGGATCCATAGTGCGCATGCGCAGTCATACTGCCTCCGTATGACGTCCGGTCCGCGATGGAGATTAAAAAACAAACAATATTTGACAATAACACACCATCAAGGATTGCACCATCGCATCAAACGATGTGTCGTCAATTATGAATTTTACTGACTAAGTGTGTTGGACAGGATGGCTGCATGCGATGCGCGATTGACAACAAACAAGAAGAAAGGTGATTTCAAGTTTTATTTCGAGGGAGATTTGTCATGTCTCGTCCCCAGTTTTGCTATGTGTCTAGGTTGCCATAGTTTCTGTTCGCGTCGCCCCTCCCTTCCTGTGTCACCTCAATCAATGTAACGTGTTTTGTATTGTCTGCCCCTCGCTCACCGTCGGATCATTGCATGTGTTACTGTCATGATGTCTGTTTGGTTTCTGTTCCTGTCTTTGGTAATGTCACCCTGTCTTTTTGTTCCACGACTTTGTCGGTCAGTCCTGTTGTTGGTTTTGTTGTACCATGATTTTCTTAAAAATTTTTTTTTTTTAAATTTGTACCCATGTATAATGCGCACCCCAGATTTTAGGACAATAAATTAGTTCAATTTTGTGCATTATACACCGAAAAAAACGGTATTCCACAGGCCCATACAACGATATATAAACTATATTTTAAATAACTGTCACATAAACAACAATATTATCAAACCATTTGTGTCACTCCAAATCATTAAATCCATTGATCAAATTTCTCATCTTTTATCAATCGTCCTTTGTCAACAATGCCGTGTGCCGCGCCGCAGTTCAAATTATTCCACAGGCCCATACAACTATATATAAACTATATTTTAAATAACTATCACATAAACAACAATATTATCAAACCATTTGTGTCACTCCAAATCATTAAATCCATCGATCAAATTTTTCGTCCTGGTTGAAGTTGAAGGACCCGGTACATAAATGTGGTGGACTTTGCTGTCAAATCATAGCCCAATGAATCAGGCCTGGCAGACAGATAATGAAACCACATAGCATGTAGCCTACAAATAAGCACAACTTAAAGAGTCCTGTTTTCATATTGTATTATGTGTCTATTGATACGTATTTAATTGATAAATACCTTGCGAAAGTATTCGGCCACCTTGAACCTTTCAACATTTCGCCACATTTCAGGCTTCAAACATAAACATATAAAATTTTAACTTTTTGTCAAGAATCAACAAGTGGGACACAATCGAGAAGTGGAACGAAATTTATTGGATAATTTAAACTTTTTTAACAAATAAAAAACTGAAAAGTGGGGCGTGCAATATTATTCGGCCCCATTGCGCTAATACTTTGTAGCGCCACCTTTTGCTGCAATTACAGCTGCAAGTCGCTTGGGGTATGTCTCTATCAGTTTTCCACATCGAGAGACTGGAATTCTTCCCCATTCTTCCTTGCAAAACAGCTCGAGCTCAGTGAGGTTGGATGGAGAGCGTTTGTGAACAGCAGTCCTCAGCTCTTTCCACAGATTCTCGATTGGATTCAGGTCTGGACTTTGACTAGGCCATTCTAACACCTGGATATGTCTATTTGTGAACCATTCCATTGTAGATTTGGCTTTATGTTTTGGATCATTGTCCTGTTGGAAGAGAAATCTCCGTCCCAGTCTCAGGTCTTTTGCAGACTCCAACAGGTTTTCTTCCAGAATGGTCCTGTATTTGGCTCCATCCATCTTCCCATCAATTTTAGCCATCTTCCCTGTCCCTGCTGAAGAAAAGCAGGCCCAAACCATGATGCTGCCACCACCATGTTTGACAGTGGGGATGGTGTGTTCAGGCTGATGAGCTGTGTTGCTTTTACGCCAAACATATCGTTTTGCATTGTGGCCAAAAAGTTCGATTTTGGTTTCATCTGACCAGAGCACCTTCTTCCACACGTTTGGTGTGTCTCCCAGGTGGCTTGTGGCAAACTTTAAACGAGACTTTTTATGGATATCTTTGAGAAATGGCTTTCTTCTTGCCACTCCAGATTTGTGCAGTGCACGACTGACCTGTCCTATGGACAGACTCTCCCACCTCAGCTGTAGTTATCTGCAGTTCATCCAGAGTGATCATGGGCCTCTTGGCTGCATCTCTGATCAGTCTTCTCCTTGTTTGAGATGAAAATTTGGAGGGACGGCCGGGTCTTGGTAGATTTGCAGTGGTCTGATACTCCTTCCATTTCAATATAATTGCTTGCACAGTGCTCCTTGAGATGTTTAAAGCTTGGGAACTCTTTTTGTATCCAAATCCGGCTTTAAACTTCTCCACAACAGTATCTCGGACCTGCCTGGTGTGTCTTGATGGTTCTCTCTGCGCTTTAAACAGAACCCTGAGACTATCAAAGAGCAGGTGCATTTATACGGAGACTTGATTACACACAGGTGCATTCTATTTATCATCATCAGTCATTTAGGACAACATTGGATCATTCAAGGATCCTCACTGAACTTCTGCACTGAAAGTAAAGGGCCGAATAATATTGCAAGCCCCACTTTCCAGTTTTTTATTTGTTAAAAAAGTTTAAATTATCCAATAAATTTCGTTCCACTTCACGATTGTGTCCCACTTGTTGTTGATTCTTGATAAAAAATAAAAATTTTATATCTTTATGTTTGAAACCTGAAATGTGGCAAAATGTTGAAAGGTTCAAGGGGGCCGAACACTTTCGCAAGGCACTGTACTTTCGCAAGGCACTGTAGATGAAAACTGTGGAAATTTTCCATGAACGGGTGTTGACAATTTGACAAATCACGGAATTGTGACCTCAACTCGGGACGCCGTGAGTCGGTGGGGCGAACACCGTATTTTCCGGACTATAAGGCGCACCTAAAAACCTCAAATTTTCTCATAAGCCTACAGTGTGCCTTATAGTCCAGTGTACCTTATATATGGACCAAATCCCGGCCCGCGGACCAAATCCCGGCCCGCGGGCCAAATGCGGCACGCGTCTAAATTTAAACTGGCCCGAAGCACGGTGTCATAATATCAATCATAAGTGGCCCGCTGAAGACTACGAATCATGAATCAAAAAGACTATGGATCATTATTTTGTGATTATACATAAAGTAGTTTGTTGCGTCTGAAGTTGAAATAAAAAAAGATAAAATGGAGAATGATTTGATTTGGATTATAAATCTGACATGGTGCAACCTGGCCTGTTTAGTGCAGTCACAAACACCAATATCACCCTTCTTATTCATACAACAATAAAACAAACTTAATACATCTAATAAAAAGTTCATTCAAGTTTCATAAAATTGTTAATTTGTTATTGTTTTAATCTTTAACTTTTCTGGTAGTGCAATTGACAACAGATTCTTATTTGCAATATCAACCTATCTGCAAAGGATATAGCCTTTACTATATAGAGTTACATATTCACAAGGTCATTCACAATGGTAATGGTTCGTGGAATGTCGGTGCGAATGGTCAGTCTAATGTTCCCTCTAATTTTTCATGTATCTGTGCATACACACAAGCTTCCTGAGCAAACTGAGGACTAGTGTGAGCAACATCAGATATGCACGCTTTATTTTTAAATAAGTAATTTGGTCCACTTAAAAAAAGACAAAAATCAGAAAAATGGGATGTGTAGATGTTATACAGTATGTGAGAGCCCTGCTTTGGCCATGGGAAAAGTCCTGCTTTGGCCATAGGAAGAGTCTTGCTTTGGCCATGGGAAGAGTCCTGCTTTGGCCATGGGAAGAGTCCTGCTTTGGCCATGGGAAGAGTCCTGCTTTGGCCATGGGAAGAGTCCTGCTTTGGCCATGGGAAGAGTCCTGCTTTGGCCTGGCTGAGGGTCCTGTTCTGGAAGATATGAGACATATACACCTTTCAGACATAACATTTTGCTCACATTAAAACATTCACATTTTGCACAATGACTTGTTCTGTAGCTTGTGATACAGTGCAAATTCCTGTAACACTTTGTCTGTAAAATATCTAATTACACAGTTTTTTCTACTACCCATAAATGATCTAATAGTAACAACATTTAATGATTAATATCCATAAAGACAAAATCTTAATAACCGTCACTAGAATATGCACAAATCCGACTTACATTTTACCTTATTTTTCACGTCTGTCCTTCTCACTTCTCCAATGGTTGTACACTTTGTCCAGGTTGATGGCTTCGTCTGCTTCTTGCTTTGACTTTATGCGCATCAGCTGGTCCAAATGTGTCGATTTCAAGGATCGATTTCTGGATTTTGTTTTGATATGATTCATTAAACTAAATCCTCTTTCACAGTTGGCATCGCTGCATGTTTTGCAGAGTAGACCTTTCTCACTTGAAAAAGAAAAAAATTACCGCTTTTTCTTCAATTTGCACATACTCCGCCAGCCATTCCAACTTAAAAGAACTACATTTCTTTTTTACTGTGGCTTGGTGAGTGGATGTATCGCTGCCTGTTCGTTTCGCCAGGATGCGGGGTTTGCATTAGCATCAATTCACCTGCTAGCTAACCTGCATATAGGCAGGGCCCAGACGCAAGCACCGTCAGTGCCATGATTGGCTTCGTACCGTAAGTGAACCGTATCGTATCATTGGCTGGACACCTGTCACCCCCATTAGTGAGAAACAAAGAAAAAACCAATATTATTGGGTGAATTAATTAGATTAGGTCTAATATTAATATAATATTATAATTGATATAATAGATTATAATAATTATAATCTAATATTAATTAACACGTTATGTTGATGTTTATGCGCTGGATAGATTTTCTTGTGCGCTGAGAATCTGCGGGCAGTGCGCGATTGCGCACGCGCGCAGCTTAGAGGGAACATTGGGAACCCTATACAGGACTGTCTCAGAAAATTTGAATATTGTGATAAAATTCTTTATTTTCTATAATGCAATTAAAAAACTAAAATTAAATTAATAAAAGGCTTGCAATAATTCAGTTGATTTTAATGAATCCAGAATGTATGACTGTAAGGATCAGACAGTACAGCCATGTGCAGAGCGACCAGACTTTATTGTGAAATGGAAGGGGATCGATGGAGTCTTGGGGCGGTGGACGGGCGAGGCTGTATTCGCTGGGCGTGGGTGGCGATCTAGGGCAGTGGTTCTTAACCGAGGGTGCCCCCTAGGGATGCGAGAATGCTTCCTGGGGGGTGCGAGGATACGCTGGGGGAAATTTACAATTTTCCGGGGATAATGGTCGGGTAACCGAAAAAAGTGAAAAATTCTGGAAATCAAGAAGTCATTGTGTTAATTGGCATTCGGGATAATGCTAATTAATAGGGGTGTAAATCGCGGGTTTTCTCACGATACGATATAATATCGATACAAAGAACTACGATACGATATTTGCCGATATCTTAAAGCCTGCTGCGATTCATTCACGATATATCGCGATATAGTGCTCTACGATCGATGTTTTTTTTTTTAATAAAAAATATAGAACAATATCCTGATTTATAACAATTCATACGCAAAGTCAACAAGGTACTGCAAACTCTTTATTTAGGAAATTACAAGAGTATTGCAGTATACAAAGTGCTTATTTTAACACTGAACTTTGATGTTGTGTTTTTTCTTTAAATGTGCGGCGAGATTTGTGCTCCCTGAATATTTGATCACCGCATGGCAGGATTTACAAACTGCACGTGTCTTGTCGGTTGGGCCATCTTTTCTTTGGAATCCAAAGTGCTTCCAAACGAATGACTTGAAGCCTAAAGGGGAGCAAATTTCCTCGTCTTTTTGGACACTAGCCATAGCACCAGCCCAGGAGCAGCGTCCTAGTTGTCGACTCCCCTTTCACGTGCCTGCTCTGCTCACAACACAACAACGCCGGGCGCACTGCTCCCGGAAAGAGGAAGCAAGCAACAATGAACTGGATTTCAAAATAAAGTCGCGTCTAATGTCCGAGGTCAAACACGGCGATATAAATCGATGTTTACGTTTAGCATCGATGCCAATAAATCGTAGAGCATTATATCGATTAATCGATGTGTATCGATGTATCGTTACACCCCTACTAATTAAGCCTTATAGCTGAAAAGTAAACCAATTATTATTATAATAATTATTTAGGGTTAGGGTTAGGGGTGCAAGAACTGGTTGGTGAATTGAATGGTGTGCGAACAAGGAAAAAGGTTAAGAACCACTGATCTAGGGGAAGTAGCACTCGACTGGGCTTCTCGTGAGCGGGCTGCTGACAGGACGCTTCTGAAGCGGGCGACTGCTGCTGCAAAAGCGGGACAAGACTGACAAGACAAAGACCGAATCACCAGGAAACGGGGAGTCAAGCTTTCTAAGATCAATGCGGACAAGGACATGACGAGACAAGCTGACAACTGGAGTTGCGCTGGTCGCGCTAATATAGCCCTCCTGATGAGCACTGCAGTGCCAGGTGCCAGTGATCACGGTGATAGGGGGGCGTGGCTGAGCGGCCGGCGGCGCCCACTCGTGACAATGACTTTTTTTTAAAAATTGCATTACAGAAAGTAAAAAAACTTTATCACAATATTAAAATTTTCTGAGACAGTCCTGTACATTTTCATCAAACCAGATCTTGCCCACTTAGCAAAAAGTTTGTACACCCCTGCACGACAGATCTCGCAACGACGGCAAGCGGCCGCCGACTTCATTTTCTTCCGTAGAAGAAGCGCGCGGTGCATGCTGAGATATACACACTGGCATATATATTTCATTTCCATTTGTCTTTTATGTAAAGACCCCAAAATGGCTCCTACTAAGAGACATGACTACGACGAAGAGTTTAAACCCAAGGCGGGCCGTCACGCGGAAGAACACGGGAATCGAGCAGCAGCGAGAGAACTTAACATCAATGAGTCAATGGTGCGGAAGTGGAGGAAGCAACAAGACGAGCTACGCCAAGTCAAGAAGACTAAAAAGAGTTTCCAAGGGCACAAGGCACCATGGACAAAGTTGGAGAACAAACTCGAACAGTGGGTTGTCGAGCGAAGAGCCGCAAGTCGAAGTGTCAGTACAACCACTATTTGAATTAGCAAGCGAACTTGAAATCAATGACTTTAAAGGCGGTCCTTTGTGGTGCTTTCGCTTTATGAAGAGGCGTACCGTAATTTTCGGACTATAAGTGGCGTTTTTTTGGGTGGGGGGGGCGACTTATAATGAGGAGCGACTTATATGTGAATTCTTTCAAAAATGTTCCCAAAAAAAAGTGAAACCGCGATGTAGCAAGGGATTACTGTAATTTGAATTTCAAGTGACGTCAGCAGCGCGGCGCGGCGGTTGTTTACAAAAAGGACAAAGATTGATCACGGGATGACGAAGATGACAAAGGGCCCCACGTACTACCGGCATCATTAGCGACAACCGCATTGTGAAGTTTGCTGACGAGACGACTCTGGTGGGTCTCAACACCAAGGGAGACGAGACTCATTACAGGTTGGAGGTTGACCTTCTGACCACGTGGTGCAGGGACAACAACCTCCTGCTGAACGTCGACAAGACCAAGGAGATTGTTGTTGACTTCCGGAAGGGTCACACCCAACACCTGCCGCTGACCATCGACGGTGCTGTGGTGGAGAGAGTGAGCAGCGCCAGGTTCCTGGGGGTGCACATCAGTGAGGATCTCTCCTGGTCCACCAACACCGCATAACTGGCAAAGAAGGCCCAGCGCCGCCTGTACTTCCTGCGGAAACTCAGGCGAGCGAGCGCTCCTCCGGCCGTCATAACTACATTTTACCGCGGCACCATTGAGAGCGTCCTCTCCAGCTGTATTGCTGTTTGGGGTGGTAGCTGCACTGACTACAACATGAAGGCCCTGCAGCGCATATTGAACACGGCTGGTAAGATTATTGGTGCTTCACTCCCTTCCTTGAAAGACATTTACACCTCCCATCTCACCCGTAAGGCGACCACAATTGTGAGTGATGTGAGTCACCCCGCTCACTCTTTGTTTGATCTTCTGCCCTCTGGGAAGAGGTACAGGAGCCTGCGCTCCCGCACCACCAGACTCACCAACAGCTTCATACTCCAGGCTGTTAGGATCCTGAACTCTCTCCCCCTTTCTGCGTAGCGTCCTGTACTTTGCGCTATGCTTACTGTCTGCTGTATGCACACTGGCTCAGTTTTGCTCCTCTTATTTATTGTGTTATTTGTTTATTATTTATTCATCACATATTTATTTATTATTTATTGTTTGTGCCTTCTTGCTTTTATTTTGTGTCGTCTACTTGTATGTCTATCGTGTACTATGTCTTGTCACCGTGGGAGAGAGGAAACGGAATTTCGGTTTCTTTGTGTGTCTTGAGTCAAGTCGTGGCGTGCGGCACACGTGCTGCTGACGTATGACGTAGCCCACGTCCTAATAGATTAAGGAAAATATCGGCTCGCAGATCGGCTGCATTTTCCGATACCCGATCCATCTATTTTGTTGATATCGGGGCCGATCCAGATATCGGATCGGTGCATCTTTAGTCTTGACATATGAAGGGATTGACAATAAAGCAGACTTTGACTTTGACTAATGCAACCTAAAATATCTTGTTTGAGATAAAAGAACCAGTGAAGTGATTGACAAGTGAAAACAAAATGAACTTAGTACAATTATTGTTACCGTTTTTTTCCGTGTATAATGCGCAAAATTTAACTAATTTATTGTCCTAAAATCTGGGGTGCGCATTATACATGGGTACAAATGTATTTATTTTTTTTAATTTATTTTTTATTTTTTTAAGAAAATCATGGTACAACAAAACCAACAACAGGACTGACCGACAAAGACGTGGAACAAAAAGACAGGGTGACATTACCAAAGACAGGAACAGAAACCAAACAGACATCATGACAGTAACACATGCAATGATCCGACGGTGAGCGAGGGGCAGACAGGACTTAAATACGAAACACGTTACATTGATTGAGGTGACACAGAAAGGGAGGGGCGACGCGAACAGAAACTATGGCAACCTAGACACATAGCAAAACTGGGGACGAGACATGACAAATCTCCCTCGAAATAAAACTTGAAATCATCTTTCTTCTTGTTTGTTCTCAATCGCGCATCGCATTCAGGCATCCTGCCCAACACACTTGTCAGTAAAATTCATAATTGACAACACATCGTTTGATGCGATGGTGCAATCCTTGATGGTGTGTTATTGTCAAATATTGTTTGTTTTTTAATCTCCATCGTGGACCGGACGTCATACGGAGGCATTATCACTGCGCATGCGCACTATGGATCCGATGCGCAGAACGGATGCGCAAGACACGTCAGCTATATAAAGCGCGAGAGGTCAGTTTTCTTCCTATTAGTTTCAATTCACAGTTTAATGAGCAGTTTCAATCAGCAAATAACAAAATGCGTATTACAGGTAATATTTTATTTCACAACACTTTGCCTTGTTCCTTTCATCTCTGCTGTTCACTTCAAACACGCTCCATACGAACGCAAAGCTCTCGTATCAGACGCTTGCTCGATCACCTGCTCGTTTGCTGTCACAATGTACCCTACACAAATCCAAAACATTTGTTGCGGCGCCGAGTCACGACGAGGGGCAAGTTTTGGTTTCCAAGGGTGTTTTTATTCCTCTTCAACTTCTCTCCCATACAGAGCCGCCTTTTTCACATGTCCACACTGATCGCGGTGGTGCCTTTACGGGCAGTCGGAGAAATCAACGCCAACAAAAAATAAATACATCCAGCCTAGTTAAGACCATACCAAAGACTATAAAAATGGGACCCATTGCCTCCCTGCGTGTGTGACGATCATTGGGACTTAAAAAAAAAATAAAAAAAATTTGGGTGCCTATTATACATGGGTACAGGCTTTTTTCCAGCATCAACATGCCATTTTTAGGGTGCGTATTATACATGGGGGCGCATTATACACGGAAAAAAACGGTATTCAACCCTGTCTCTCGGGAAGTTCTGTTGAGGGTGCTTCGGGAGTATGAGGTGCCAAACCCACTGATAAGGGCGGTTCGGTCCCTTTATCACCGATGTCAGAGTTTGGTCTGCATTTTCGGTAGTACGCTGGATTCGTTTGGACAATCCAAGGCTGCCTTTTTTACCGATTCTGTTAATAATTGTTTTGGACAGAATTTCTAGGACAGAATTTCTAGGCACTGCTGAGGCGTTGAGAGTGTCCGGTTTAGTGACCTCAGCATCGCATCTCTACTTTTGCAGATGATGTGGTGCTCTTGTCTTCTTCAAACCGTGATCTCCGGCTCTCACTGGAGTGGTTCGCAGCCGAATGCGAAGCGGTCGGAATGAAAATCAACACCCCACCAAACCTGGGACAGTCAGAAAAGGGTGGAATGCCCTCTCCGGATGAGATCCTGCCCCAAGTGGAGGAGTTCAATTATCTTGGGGTGTTGTTCAAGAGCAAGGGTAGGATGGAGCATGAGATTGACAGGCGGGTCGGTGTAGCATCTGCTGTGATGCGGACTCTGTACCAGTCTATTGTGATGAAGAGGAAGCTGAGCCGAAAGGCAAAGCTCTGGATTTACCGGTCACTCTACGCTCCTACCTTCATCTATGGTCACAAGCTATGGGTCGTGACCGAAAGAACAAGATCCCGGATACAAGCGGCCGAGATCAGTTTCCTCCCCAGGGTTTCCGGACTCTTCCTTAGGGATAATGTGAGAAGCTCGGTCATCCGTGAGGGACTCGGAGTCGAGTCGCTGCTCCTCTACATTGAGAGGAGCCAGATAAAGTGGCTTGGGCATCCCATTAGATGAGCTTAATGAAGTGAATGGGGAAAGGGAAGTCTGGGCGTCCCTCTTAAAGCTGCTGCCCCTGCGACCCGACCCCAGATAAGCAGTAGAGGATAGGGGTGTAAATCAAAGTCAAAAGTCAAAGTCTGCTTTATTGTCAACGTCTTCACATGCCGAGACTAGAGATGCACCGATCCGATATCTGGATCGGATATCGGCCCCGATATCAACAAAATAGATGGATCGGGTATCGGAAAATGCAGCCGATCTGCGAGCCGATATTTTCCTTAATCTATTAGGACGTGGGCTACGTCATACGTCAGCAGCACGTGTGCCGCACGCCACGAGAGTTTTCTAAACAAACGCAAACATGGAGCGAACGTTCGCTTCTCTTCCCCGGGTTGCTAAGCGGACGTCAAACCCTGCGCGTTCGCTTCTCTTCGGGTTGCTAATGGGATGTCAAAGGCTGCGCGTTCGCTTCTCTCCCGAATGGGGGGGGGGGGGGCTAATCGGATGTCAAACGCTGCGTGTTCACTTCTCTTCCGGGGGGGTGTTAATGGGACGTTAAACGCTTTGTGTGCCGGGCTCCATCTAGTGTGGAAACTGAGAAGCTGAGCTCAAGCTTCTTGTGCGGGCCATATTCAATTATGTTTTCAGAATTTGCTGCGGGCCAATAAAAACTGGACCGTTAGTTTGGACACCCCTAATTTAGAGCAAAGAACTGTGTAGTCTGCCTGATGCCATTGCCTTTGGTCTTTTCTCTTCCACATGTAGAGTTATGTAGCTTGTTAAGTCAACCATAATATCGGATCGGTATCGGGTATCGACCGATACGCAAAGTCACGGCATCGGTATCGAAACTGAAAAAGTCGGATCGGTGCATCTCTAGCCGAGACACACAAAGAGATCAAAATTACGTTTTCTCTATCCCACGGTGACAAGACATATTACACGATAGACATACAAGTAAACGACGCAATATAAAAAACAAGAAGGCACAAACAATAAATAATAAGAGTAATAATAAATAATAAATAAACAGATAACAACAAATAAGAGCCAGTGTGCATACAGACAGTAAAAGTACAGGACGCTATGCAGAACGGGGAAGCGAGTTCAGGATCCTGACAGCCTGGAGTATGAAGCTGTTTGAGAGTCTGGTGGTGCGGGAGCGCAGGCTTCTGTACCTCTTCCCAGAGGGCAGAAGCTTGAACAAAGAGTGAGCGGGGTGACTCACATCACTCACAATCGTGGTCGCCTTGCGGGTGAGATGGGAGGTGTAAATGTCCTTCAAGGAGGGGAGCGAAGCACCAATAATCTTACCAGCCGTGTTCACTATGCGCTGCAGGGCCTTCAAGTTGCAGTCAGTGCAGCTGCCACCCCAAACAGCAATACAGCTGGAGAGGACGCTCTCAATGGTGCCGCGGTAAAATGTAGTCATGACGGCCGGAGGAGCGCTCGCTCGCCTGAGTTTCCGCAGGAAGTACAGGCGGCGCTGGGCTTTCTTTGTTAGTGATGCGGTGTTGGTGGACCAGGAGAGATCCTCACTGATGTGCACCCCCAGGAACTTGGCGCTGCTCACTCTCTCCACCACAGCACCGTCGATGGTCAGCGGCAGGTGTTGGGTGTGACCCCTCCGGAAGTCCACAACAATCTCCTTGGTCTTGTCGACGTTCAGCAGGAGGTTGTTGTCCCTGCACCACGTGGTCAGAAGGTCAACCTCCAGCCTGTATTGAGTCTCGTCTCCCTTGGTGATGAGACCCACCAGAGTCGTGTCGTCAGCAAACTTCACTATACGGTTGTCGCTGTAGGTTGCAGTGCAGTCATGCGTCAGGAGGGTGAAGAGCAGCGAACTGAGCACGCAGCCTTGGGGGGCCCCCGTGCTCAGCGTGATGCTGGCGGAGATTTTGTCGCCAACACGTACTACCTGTGGCCTCTGACAGAGAAAGTCCAGTAGCCAGTTGCAGAGGTAGGTACTGAGGCCCAGCGTGTCAAGTTTGCTGATGAGGCGTTGTGGCACAATGGTGTTGAAGGCAGAACTGAAGTCCACAAACAGCAATCTCACACACGAGTCCCTTCTCTCCAGGTGGGTGAGGGCCGAGTGGAGGGCAGAGCAGATGGCATCCTCAGAGGACCGTTTGGCTCGGTACGCAAACTGGAAGGGGTCAATGGTGGGGGGGGAGAACGGATCGGATGTGCTCCATGACAAGCCGCTCAAAGCACTTCATGATAATGGGCATAAGTGCCACGGGGCGGTAGTCATTGAAGCAGGACGGAGCGGGTTTCTTCGGCACAGGTATGATGGTGGCAGCTTTGAAACACGACAGGACGATGGCCTGCTGCAGGGAAGTGTTAAAGATGTCTGTGAAGACATCTGTCAGCTCACCAGCGCAGTCCTTCAGCGCTCGACCCGGGATGTTGTCGGGGCCCGCCGCCTTACGGATGTTGATAGCGGCAAGCGCCCTCCTCACGCTGTCGGCGGGGGGCACAGGGGCAGCTCGTGTGAAGGGGGAGTGGCCTTCAGCGGGCAAGTGCTGTTCTGAGCGTCGAAGCGGGCAAAGAAGCGGTTGAGGTCATTGAGCAGACGGCCGTCGCCTTCACACCTCTGCGGCGTGGGCTTGTAATCCGTGATGGTCTGAATGCCCTGCCAAAGGCTCCGTGCGTCCCTGCTGTCCTTGAAGTGGGCGGTAATTTTGCACGAGAACACCCTCTTTGCATCTTTGATGCCCCGTGACAGGTCAGCGCTCGCAGTCCTCAAGCCAGCCTCATTCCCCGCTCTAAAGGCTTTGTCCCTGGCCCTCAGCAGCCTGAAGACAGCCCCCGTCAGCCATGGCTTCCGGTTAGCCCGAGTGCCGATGGATTTTGAGTGAGTCACATCATCAATGCACTTCCTGATGTAGAAGGAAACAGAGTCAGTATATTCCTCAATGTCTGTCCGATCGTCGCAAGTGGCAGCCCTCCTAAACATGTCCCAGTCAGTAGAGCCAAAGCAGTCACGCAGTGCATCAGAGGCACCCTCAGGCCACACCCGTACCTGCTTGCAAACTGGCCTGGACGCTCTCACCATTTGTCTGTATGCGGGCAAAAGCATAAGAGTGATATGGTCAGAAAGTCCAAGATGGGGGAGTGGGGCGGCTTTGAAAGCTCCTTTATGCGAAGAGTAGACCAGGTCCAGGAAGATGTCGCCACGCGTAGGAAAATTAACATGCTGGTGAAGCCTCGGAAAAACAGACTTCAGGTTAGCATGATTAAAATCCCCAGCGAAGATAGTGAAACCGTCAGGGTGCGCTGTCTCTTGTTCACTGACAGCCTGGTACAGTTCACTAAGAGCCGCGATCCTGTCCCGTGTTTTGTCACGAAACGATATCATATCGATACAAAGAACTACGATACGATATTTGCCGATATCTTAAAGCCTGCTGCGATTCATTCACGATATATCACGATATAGTGCTCTACGATCGATTTTTTTTTTTTTAAATCAAAAGTATAGAACAATATCCTGATTTATAACAATTCAGACGCAAAATCAACAAGGTACTGCAAACTCTTTATTTAGGAAATTACAAGAGTATTGTAGTATACAAAGTGCGTATTTTAACACTGAACTTTGATGTCGTGTTTTTTCTTTAAATGTGCGGAGAGATTTGTGCTCCCTGAATATTTGATCACCGCATGGCAGGATTTACAAACTGCACGTGTCTTGTCCATTGAGCCATCTTTTCTTTGGAATCCAAAGTGCTTCCAAACGAATGACTTGAAGCCTAAAGGGGAGCAAATTTCCTCGTCTTTTTGGACACTAGCCATAGCACCAGCCCAAGAGCCGCGTACTAGTTGTCGACTCCCCTTTCACGTGCCTGCTCTGCTCACAACACAACACGTGCGCACTGCTCCCGGAAAGAGGAAGCAAGCAACAATGAACTGGATTCCAAAATAAAGTCACGTCTAATGTCCGAGGTCAAACACGGCGATATAAATCGATGTATACCTTTAGCATCGGTGCCAATAAATCGTCGAGCATTATATTGATTAATCGATGTGTATCGATGAATCGTTACACCCCTAGTAGAGGATGTATGGATGCATGACTTCTATCTATCTATCTATCTATCTATCTATCTATCTATCTATCTATCTATCTATCTATCTATCTATCTATCTATCTATCTATCTATCTATCTATCTATCTATCTATCTATCTATCATTCCATCCATCATTCCATCCATCATTCCATCCATCCATCCATCCATCCATCATTCCATCCATCCATCCATCCATCCATCCATCCATCCATCCATCCATCCATCCATCTATCTACGTATATACCGTTTTTTTCCGTGTATAGTGCGCCCCCATGTATAATACGCACCCTAAAAATGGCATGCTGATGCTGGAAAAAAGCCTGTACCCATGTATAATACGCACCCAATTTTTATGAATTTTTATTTATTTATTTTTTTTTTTTTAAGTCCCAATGATCGTCACACACGCAGGGAGGCAATGGGTCCCATTTTTATAGTCTTTGGTATGGTCTTAACTAGGCTGGATGTAATTTTTTTTGTTGGCGTTGATTTCTCCAACTGCCCGTGAACGCACCACCGCGCTCCGTGCGCGCACGGGAAAGACGCGTGCGGACGTGAAAAAGGTATGGGAGAGACTTAAGAGAGATAAAAAAAAATTTGTACCCATGTATAATGCGCACACCAGATTTTAGGACAATAAATTAGTTAAAGTTTGCGCACTATACACGGAAAAAAACGGTATATGGGGGCCGCAGGGGACCAGGGGCAATGCCCCGGAGGGGGCTCAGGAGATAAAGCTCCTTGGAAACTCCTGGATTTTGAGTATAGCAACCCTAAAGCCATTAATTTCATCACTCAATTTCAACAGTTTTGTTAAAAAAATATTCCTGCTTGGTGGGCTACCAAGGTGAATATAATACATCAAAATGGCACAATCAATTCTGGAGTTTTTCCTTTTGATGAACATTTTTTGCAACATATATCTATCGATCGATCTATCTATCACTGAAGATTTATTCTTTAACGATATCATGACAATAGCCTAATATTAGCTGACATGTAACATCATGTTACCCACATGCTTGTAAAAGTAAAAACGTACTTTTCTTTTTTTTTATGTGCTCTTTAATGTTCGAGGCGCCGCGACCTCCATAGCTTGTCACGTCTTGACAAAGAATGCACAAAACCTTCCCAGGGTCATCTCATTTACAGATATCTTCCGTCAGGCAGGTGGTTACGGACTGTGTTCCGATTTGTAAGCTGACGCTGCTCTCAAGTCATGCCCATCTGAAGCAGTTCCTGATCCCGTTCGACTATTTCCCTGGCGCGATCCTCGTCTTTTTTGTCTAAAACTTTCGCCATGCTGGCTAAAACTTTTGCTAATTAGGCAAATGAGTAGGCAAATGATAGCGCCAAAATGCTGCCGAAAATAAGGTGGCTGTTGTCGCAATACTGCTGCCCCCCTCCCCCCATATATAAAAACAATGTTCTCAACGGATCTACATGATTCACGAAAATGATACTCCCGACGGGAAAAAACACAGAAATCCGTGGATCCGCGGAAGATTCTCATCCCTGAAATTGTGGAAATTAGTACATGGTGCAGAATATTCCCTTTACATCAGTGGTCCTTAACCTGGGTTCGATCAAACTCTAGAGGTTTGGTGAGTCGGTCTCAGGGGTTCGGCAGAGCCTCCACTGTAGAGGTCCGAACATACCTGATTTATCGTGTCAATTCGTGATAACGCATATCTGAACTGGTCTCGCAAAAGCACACTTACTGTATTTCCAGGTATGTAATTTGTTGTGAGTTCATGCAATGTGTTGGTTTTGTTCTTTGAACAAGGTGATGGTCATGCACGGTTCATTTTGTACACCAGTAAAAATTGTGTGTCTTGAATTTTCTTTTTTTTTTCTTTTTTCGCTAAAGAGGTGTTCGGTGAATGCGCATATGAAACTGGTGGGGTTCAGTACCTCCAACAAGGTTAAGTGCTTTAGATGTAGTTTTCATCCTAGCAGCTTAATATTGCAATAACGCTTAGACTGTCCCACCTGATGCCCAATTCAAATCTTCTGTTAAATCCAATCTATGTTCTCATTCACATTCAAATATGGACGGAACTGTGCGTGATGTGACATGCATGGCACAAAGCATGTTCTTGCGGGACTCATACAAAAGTGACATGACTTGGCAGTAGTTGCAGAAATAGATTTGGTCTAGTCTTTAGTGTGGCATCTTTTTATTATATTATATGTACAAAACAGTGATGTGGGAGGAGATAGAAGCGTTGTGGGGAAATGAAGCGAGGTGTTTCAATCTCCTCATTTCATGGAGACATCTAGTACAAAAGATGACATGTCATTGCCATTCATAATAAATGTGCAACATTTGTTTTTACTGAAAGTTCCACTTCTACCATGGCATAACAACCATTTGCGAAATTTTCTGTTAGCACGCTACATTTGTTCACATCCTTCATCTCATGGGGGCTACGCCCACCACTAAAATCTCTGTGATGTCCCTGTTCTTCACTAGTTCCACACTAATACACGAGTCATCCTTTTTTATTTTAAATGCACATCAAGTTTAAATTTGCTTCACTAGTTCGAAAGGAAGCCAAGGAGCAGAGGCGGCAACATCAGTGGCAACTTAGAGGAAGACCAAAAGGCAGAGGAAGAAGAAACAACCTCATGCTTTCGGCTCAAAGCACAGGTTTGAATGACTACAGACCTGTCGCACTGACATCTGTGGTCATGAAATCTTTCGAGAGGTTAGTGCTGAACCACCTGAAGGATGTCACAGCTTGACCCCATCCAGTTTGCCTACCGGGCAAACAGGTCAGTGGATGATGCGGTCAACATGGGACTGCACTACATGCTGCACCACCTGGACACCCCAGGAACGTACGCCAGGATCCTGTTCGTGTCAGTGGATCACCAGCTTCCTGACCAACAGGAGACAGCGTGTGAGGCTGGGGGGCATCACATCTGACACCCGGACCACCAATACTGGAGCCCCTCAGGGGTGCGTCCTCTCCCCACTGCTCTTCTCTCTCTACACCAGGGGTGTCCAAACTTTTTGCAAGGAGGGCCAGATTTAGTAACGTGAAGGGCCAATATTTTTTTTTGCTTCTCTTCCGGGGGGGGGTTTGCTAATCGGACGTGAAACGCTGCGCTTTCGCTTCTCTTCCGGGGGGGGGGGGGGGGGGGGATTCTTGTGCGGGCCATATTCAATTATGTTTTCAGAATTTGCTGCGGGCCAATAAAAACGACCGCGGGCCAACTGCGCTCGTAGTTTGGACACCCCTACTCTACACCAATGATTTCTGCTCAGGTGTCTCTCCTGTGAAGCTCCTGAAGTATGCAGACGACACCACTCTCATCGGACTGATCCAGGACGGTGATGAGACTGCGTACAGACAGGAGGTGGAGCGGCTGGTCCACTGGTGCAGCCAAAACCACCTGGAGCTGAACCCGCTCAAGACCGTGGAGATGACAGTGGACTTCAGGCGAGACCCTTCACCACTTTTACCCCTCACTATTCGCAGTAATACTATTCTCTCCACAGACACCTTCAAATTCCTGGGGACCACAATCTCTCGGGACCTGAAATGGACCGGCCACATAAACTCTGTCCGGAAGAAGGCCCAGCAGAGGCTGTACTTCCTGAGACAGCTCAAGAAGTTCAACCTGCCGCGAGAACTTCTGAAGACCTTCTACACTGCCATCACCCAGTCTGTCCTCTGCACCTCCATCACTGTCTTGTTTGGATCGGCCTCCAAACAAGACAAGCACAGACTGCAACGGACAATCAGGACTGCAGAAAAGATCATTGGAATCAACCTCCCATCCATCCAAGACTTGTACCTGTCCAGGACCAGGAAACGTGCAAGGAACATCTCTACAGACCCTACTCACCCAGGTTGCAGTCTGTTTGAACTACTCCCCTCCAGACGGCGTTATAGAGCTCGGTACGCCAAAACCAGCAGACACAGAGACAGCTTCTTCCCTCAGGCTGTTGCTCTGATGAACTCACACCACTCTTAGAGTCTCATAGTTATTACTGTGCAATAACATCCTGCTCTCCACACCTTTTTTGAATTTTTCTACACTGTTTGTACTATGTGTCCTCTCTGCATCCATTGCAGCCTGGTCATCCTGGAAGAGGGACCTTCCCATCTGTGGTCTCTTCTCAAGGTTTCTCATTTCCCCTAGCTGGAGTTTTGAGTTTTTCCTTGCCCTTTTGGGAGTTTAAGATGAGGGGATGTTTGAGAATATTTGCCATTTTTCACATGTCCTGAGTGTTGTTAGTGACCTAAATGTTGAACAGAGAGTGTGATTTACCGAAGTCAAATTCCTTGTTTGGAACCCTCAAACATGGCGAATAAAAACTCTTGAATCTCGAAGAGCTACAATACTTAGGTGTCACCTGGAACATGTTTTGTTTTGTTTTTATTTCGCTTTGTTTTGTCATTTCTCCTTATAAAACCTTTTTTTTTTTCGGATTTTTTGGCCTGATTGATCATTTCTAATTTACATTTGGAATGCCATTTGGTTGTGTTCCTTCACTTTATTATTGCTTTAATCAAATAAATATAGTTTAAACCTGAAAGAAAAGAAACTTAAAATAACACATACGGGTGGAAATGGCACCCCTATATGAAGAAAAGGCCGCCACAAAAGGCGGGTAAGGAAGCAAAGGGTGGGGGCGGGGAGTTTAGTGCACAAAGTAATGGCTGCCAGATGTTTTGGTATTGTAAGGAGAAATTCTATTGCACCATCTCAGTCGAGTGCAGAGGGAGAAAAACAGTATATGGGATTCGTGTGTCTGAAATGAGTATGTATTGAGGAAGATACTTGCAAACACATAAGCAATTACATTCTACGTTCTTTGAACATTTAAACTTTATTTGGGCTGCATGCTATCCTGAACATTACTTGTAGTTAGATATTTCTTCTATTTGTTTGAAACTTATTTAAAAAATGACAGTAGCGCATAAGTGAGTGTGTTTGTGTGGTGTGTCTGTATTAGTGCTGTGCACAAATATGCGGTAATTCAAATTGAGTGGCGAGTTGACTGTAAAGAATGATGATGATGATGATGATGATAGAACTTTACCGTTTTTTTCCGTGTATATTGCGCCCCCATGTATAATACGCACCCTAAAAATGGCATGTTAATGCTGGAAAAAAGCCTGTACCCATGTATAATACGCACCCAAATTTTTTGTTTGTTTGTTTGTTTGTTTGTTTGTTTGTTTTTTTGAGTCCCAATGATCGTCACACACGCAGGGAGGCAATGGGTCCCATTTTTATAGTCTTTGGTATGGTCTTAACTAGGCTGGATGTATTTTCTTTTGTTGGCGTTGATTTCTCCAACTGCCCGTAAAGGCACCACCGCGATCAGTGCGGACATGTGAAATAGGTGGCTCTGTATGGGAGAGAAGTTGAAGAGGAATAAAAACACCCTTGGAAACCAAAACCTGCCCCTCGTCGTGACTCGGAGCCGCAACAAATGTTTTGGATTTGTGTAGGGTACATTGTGACAGCAAACGAGCAGGTGATCGAGCAAGCGTCTGATACGAGAGCATTGCGTTCGTATGGAGCGTGTTTGAAGTGAACAGCAGAGACGAAAGGAACAAGGCAAAGTGTTGTGAAATAAATTATTACCTGTAATACGCATTTTGTTATTTGCTGATTGAAACTGCTAATTAAACTGTGAATTGAAACTAATAGGAAGAAAACTGAACTCTCGCTCTTTATATAGCTGACGTGTCTTGCGCATCCGTTCTGCGCAACGGATCCATAGTGCGCATGCGCAGTGATACTGCCTCCGTATGACGTCCGGTCCGCGATGGAGATTAAAAAACAAACAATATTTGACAATAACACACCATCAAGGATTGCACCATTGCATCAAACGATGTGTCGTCAATTATGAATTTTACTGACTAAGTGTGTTGGGCAGGATGGCTGAATGCGATGCGCGATTGACAACAAACAAGAAGAAAGGTGATTTCAAGTTTTATTTCGAGGGAGATTTGTCATGTCTCGTCCCCAGCTTTGCTATGTGTCTAGGTTGCCATAGTTTCTGTTCGCGCCGCCCCTCCCTTCCTGTGTCACCTCAATCAATGTAACGTGTTTTGTATTTAAGTCCTGTCTGCCCTTCGCTCACCGTCGGATCATTGCATGTGTTACTGTCATGATGTCTGTTTGGTTTCTGTTCCTGTCTTTGGTAATGTCACCCTGTCTTTTTGTTCCACGTCTTTGTCGGTCAGTCCTGTTGTTGGTTTTGTTGTACCATGATTTTCTGAAAAAAAAAAAAATTGTACCCATGTATAATGCGCACCCCAGATTTTAGGACAATAAATTAGTTAAATTTTGCGCATTATACACGGAAAAAACGGTAGTTTCCGCATCACCGGTCGAGAGGATTGGACGAATCTTTGCAATATTACTAAGGTGAAAAAACGCAATTCTGGTTGTATTCTTAATGTGCTTTTGGAAGGAGAGCGTTTGGCCAAATATTACCCCGAGATTAGTTACAGTTTCGCTCTGAGTGATAGTACGGTTATCTATAGTTATAGTGGTTTCCTTAAATACCGTTTTTTCCCATGTATAATGCGCAAAATTTAACTAATTTATTGTCTTAAAATCTGGGGTGCGCATTATGGATGGGTACAACAATTTTTTAAGAAGATCTCCCTCGAAATAAAACGTGAAATCACCTTTCTTCTTGTTTGTTGTCAATCGCGCATCGCATTCAGCAATCCTACCCAACAAACTTAGTCAGTAAAATTCATAATTGCCGACACATCGTTTGATGCGATGGTGCAATCCTTGATGGTGTGTTATTGTCAAATATTGTTTGTTTTTTAATCTCCATCGCAAACCGGATATCATACGGAGGCCGCCATTACAGATGCGCAGAACGGATGCGCAAGACACGTTAGCTATATAAAGAGCGAGAGTTCAGTTCTCTACCTATGTTTGTTGTCAATCGCGCATCGCATTCAGCCATCCTGCCCAACACACTGTAGTCAGTAAAATTCATAATTGACGACACATCGTTTGATGCGGTGGTGCAATCCTTGATGGTGTGTTATTGTCAAATATTGTTTGGTTTTTAATCTCCATCGCAAACCGGATATCATACGGAGGCCGCCATTACAGATGCGCAGAACGGATGCGCAAGACACGTTAGCTATATAAAGAGTGAGACTTCAGTTCTCTACCTATTAGTCGTCAATTATGAATTTTACTGACAAGTGTGTTGGGCAGGATGGCTGAATGCGATGCGCGATTGACAACAAACAAGAAGAAAGATGATTTCAAGTTTTATTTCGAGGGAGATTTGTCATGTCTCGTCCCCAGTTTTGCTATGTGTCTAGGTTGCCATAGTTTCTGTTTGCGTCGCCCCCCCTTCCTGTGTTACCTCAATCAATGTAACGTGTTTCATATTTAAGTCCTGTCTGCCCCTCGCTCACCGTCGGATCATTGCATGTGTTACTGTCATGATGTCTGTTTGGTTTCTGTTCCTGTCTTTGGTAATGTAACCCTGTCTTTTTGTTCCACATCTTTGTCGGTCAGTCCTGTTGTTGGTTTCGTTGTACCATGATTTTCTTAAAAAAAAAAAAAAGACATTTAAAAAAAAATAAAAATAAATAAAAAATTGTACCCATGTATAATGCGCACCCCAGATTTTAGGACAATAAATTTGTTAAATTTTGCGCATTATACACGGAAAAAAACGCTAATCAATCCACAGCGGGGAAATTTACTTGTCACATCAGCGCACAAGTGTAATAGTCTCCTGCTAAAGGAGCTGCTCAGGGACCGCACAATGTCATGGAGGGGGTGAGAGGTGTTGTCCATGATGGATTTCAGCTAAATTAACATCCTCCTTTCACCCACAACCTCAATAGAGTCCAGGGGACAGCCCAGGACAGAGCTCGCTCTCCTGACCATCTTATTCAGAAGCCAGATTATTAATTGTTAGGGTTGAGTCAATGCAAAAGGAATAAACAGAGAAAATAGATAATGTCATTTAGAAAACAAAAACATACTACAGAATGATAAGGCTAAACGAGTGGTTCTTAACCTTGTTGGTAGTACCGAACCCCAGCAGTTTCATATGCGCATTCACCGAACCCCTCTTTGGTGAAAAATATATAAAAGACCAGGACAAAAGACAAAAGACCAGGAAGGCACCAGGCCCAGACGGCGTGTCACCTTCCTGCTTGAAAGTCTGTGCTGAGCGGCTGGCGCCGACCTTTGCACGGATCTTCAACCATTCTCTGGAGCTGTGTGAGGTGCCCTCGTGCTTCAAGAGCTCCACCATCGTTCCAGTGGCCAAGAAGCCCGCCGTCACAGGTTTGAATGACTATAGACCTGTCGCACTGACATCTGTGGTCATGAAATCTTTCGAGAGGTTAGTGCTGAACCACCTGAAGGATGTCACGGGCCCCCTGCTTGACCCCCTCCAGTTTGCCTACCGGGCAAACAGGTCAGTGGATGATGCGGTCAACATGGGACTGCACTACATCCTGCACCACCTGGACACCCCAGGAACGTACGCCAGGATCCTGTTCGTGGACTTCAGCTCGGCGTTCAACACCATCGCTCCTGACATCCTCCAACAGAAGCTCATCCAGCTTGCGGTGCCTGCCTTCACCTGTCAGTGGATCACCAGCTTCCTGACCAACAGGAGACAGCGTGTGAGGCTGGGGGGCATAACATCTGACACCCGGACCACCAATACTGGAGCCCCTCAGGGGTGCGTCCTCTCCCCACTGCTCTTCTCTCTCTACACCAATGATTTCTCCTCAGGCGACTCTCCTGTGAAGCTCCTGAAGTATGCAGACGACACCACTCTCATCGGACTGATCCAGGATGGTGATGAGACTGCGTACAGACAGGAAGTGGAGCGGCTGGTCCACTGGTTCAGCCAAAACCACCTGGAACTGAACCCGCTCAAGACCGTGGAGATGACAGTGGACTTCAGGCGAGACACTTCACCACTTTTACCCCTCACTATCCGCAGTAATACTATTCTCTCCACAGACACCTTCAAGTTCCTGGGAACCACAATCTCTCGGGACCTGAAATGGACCGGCCACATAGACTCTGTCCGGAAGAAGGCCCAGCAGAGGCTGTACTTCCTGAGACAGCTCAAGAAGTTCAACCTGCCGCGAGAACTTCTGAAGACCTTCTACACTGCCAGCATCCAGTCTGTCCTCTGCACCTCCATCACTGTCTGGTTTGGATCGGCCTCCAAACAAGACAAGCACAGACTGCAACGGACAATCAGGACTGCAGAGAAGATTATTGGAATCAACCTCCCATCTATCCAAGACTTGTACCTGTCCAGGACCAGGAAACGTGCAAGGAACATCTCTACAGACCCTTCTCACCCAGGTTGTAGTCTGTTTGAACTACTCCCCTCCAGACGGCGTTATAGAGCTCGGTACGCCAAAACCAGCAGACACAGAGACAGCTTCTTCCCTCAGGCTGTTGCTCTGATGAACTCACACCACTCTTAGAGTCTCAGAGTCATTACTGTGCAATAACATCCTGCTCTCCACACCTTTTTTGAATTTGTCTACACTGTTTGTACTATGTGTCCTCTCCGCATCCATTGCAGCCTGGTCATCCTGGAAGAGGGTCCTTTCCATCTCTGGTCTCTTCTCAAGGTTTCTCATTTCCCCCAGCTGGAGTTTTGAGTTTTTGCTTGCCCTTTTGGGAGTTTAAGATCAGGGGATGTTTGAGAATACGTGCCATTTTTCACATGTCCTGAATGTTGTTAGTCACCTAAATGTTGAACAGAGGGCGTGATTTACCGAAGACAAATTCCTTGTTTGGCACGCTCAAACATGGCGAATAAAAACTCTTGAATCTTGAATCTCTTGAATATTTTTTTTTCAAATTCAAGACATCAGTGTTTACACTGGTGCACAAAATGAGCTGTGCATGAAAATCCCATTGTTCAAAGAACAAAACCAACACAATGTATGAACTAAAAAAAAAAAATACTACATACCTGCAAATCAACATAACTTCTGCTGATGCCTTTGCGAGGCCAGTTCTGATATAGACGAAGCATTTAAAAAAAACATTGCAAAATCCACTCTTGGCCCCTCAATTAAATAAAAATCAAATAAAAATTGTTCCATTATTTGTAATGGGAAAAATAGATTCGGAATTCGACCGATTCGCTTCTCGAACCTCCTTCTGGAACGGATTGTGGTCAAAAACCAAGGATTGACTGTATTTTTGCTATTCTTGTTAAAATGACACTTACATGTGAACTGGAAATGACAATAATAACACAGTGAAAGCCAAATTGAGCAAATTGGCTATTTCAGAAGTGTGTTTCAAACTGGAACCCAGGAATTAGCTCTCGGTTTAAGAAAGGTTGGTGACCCCTGTTCTAGAACCACCCGCGATAATCAAAAATCCGCAATATAGAATTGGTAAATTTATGTATGTATTTATACACTATATTTATAAACCCTCCCCGATACTTCTACACGCCATAAACCTTTCCCATTCCCTTAATAACCATTCCCACACTGTTCTGGGCATGTATTGTACCTTTACAGTAAATAAAACAACAAACACATAATATTGCCACGACTCCCCCGGTCGGTGCTTTTCCCTGCCGCGTGGCCGGCTGCCGCGCCTCGTGCACTTGTCCTCAGTCATGTCCACAGTGACGCACATTGCTCGCAGCTATCAGCGCTCATCGCCGCAACCTATCCCTCATTACCCACTCATCAGAGCAGGTATTTAAACGCTGTTCTCCTGTCACTTATGGTTGAATATTCTCGCCTGCCGCAATTTTTTTCCCATTGATTTCTTAGAAAATCCCATATATATATAGTGAAGCCACTAAAGGTGATGCGCAAAGTGGGATGACTGTATATTACCCACAATTCATTGCAGTTCGACCAATCTAGTGGGAAACTGGCGACTTTCAGTAAAATTCCTGCCCCTGTGTAAGTATCAGATTTACGGAAGAGGGCCAGTGAAGAAAAAACGAGAGGTGACAGGATTCTGACTTTTTTTTAAAGTCAGAATTCTGCGAGCGTCTGGTGGCCGGGCCTTCGCCCATGGGGCCCGGCCAGGCACAGCTCGAAAAGAAAACATGGGTCCCCCTTCACATGGACTAACCACCTGTGGGAGGGGCCAAAGGGGTCGGGTGCAGAGCAAGTTGGGCCACGGCCAAAAGCAGGGACCTTGGCGGTCTGATCCCCGGCTGCAGAAGCTGGCTCTTGGGACATGGAATGTCACCTCTCTGGCTGGAAAGGAGCCCGGGCTGGTGTGCGACGCAGAAAAGTTCCGACTAGATATAGTCGGACTTGCCTCCACGCACAGTTTGGGTTCCGGTACAAGCCCTCTCGAGAGGGGCTGGACTCTCTTCCACTCTGGAGTTGCCCACGGTGAGAGGCGTCGAGCAGGTGTGGGTATACTTATTGCCCCCCCGGCCTGGCGCCTGCACATTGGGGTTCACCTCGGTGAACGAGAGGGTAGCCTCCCTCCGCCTTCGGGTGGGGGGACGGGTCCTGACTGTTGTTTGTGTCTATGCACCAAACGGCAGCTCAGAGTAACCACCCTTCTTGGGGTCCCTGGAGGAAGTGCCTGAGAGCGCTCCTTCTGAGGACTCCATCGTTCTACTGGGTGACTTCAATGCTCACGTGGGCAATGACAGTGAGACCTGGAAGGGCGTGATTGGGAGGAACGGCCCCCCCGATCTGAACCCGAGGGGTGTTCTATTATTGGACTTCTGTGCTCGACACGGATTTTCCATAATGAACACCATGTTCAAACATAAGGGTGTCCATGTGTGCACTTGGCAGCAGGACACCCTAGGCCGCAGTTCGATGATCGACTTTGTAGTCGTATCATCGGATTTGCGGCCGCATGTTTTGGACACTCGGGCGAAGAGAGGCGCGGAGCTGTCAACTGATCATCACCTGGTGGTGGGTTGGCTCCGATGGTGGGGGAAGATGCCGGTCCGACCTGGCAGACCCAAACGCTCTGTGAGGGTCTGCTGGGAACATCTGGAGGAATCCCCTGTCAGGAAGAGCTTCAACTCCCACCTCCGGGAGAGCTTTTCCCACGTCCCGGGGGAGGCGGGGGACATTGAGTCCGAGTGGACCTTGTTCCGCGCCTCCATTGTTGAGGCGGGCGACCGGAGCTGTGGCCGTAAGGTCATTGGTGCCTGTTGTGGCGGAAATCCCCGAACCCGCTGGTGGACACCGGCGGTAAGGGATGCCGTCAAGCTGAAGAAGGAGTCCTATCGGGCCGTTTTGGCCTGCGGGACTCCGGAGGCAGCTGACAGGTACCGGATGACCAAGCGGAACGCGGCTTCGGCGGTTGCTGAGGCAAAAACCCGGGCGTGGGAGGAGTTTGGCGAGGCCATGGAGAATGACTTCCGGACAGCTTCGAGGAAATTCTGGTCCACCATCCGGCGTTTCAGGAGGGGGAAGCAGTGCAACGTCAACACTGTTTACAGTGGAGATGTCGTGCTGCTGACCTCGACTCGGGACGTCGTGCGTCGGTGGGGAGAATACTTCGAAGACCTCCTCAATTCCACCTACACGCCTTCCATTGTGGAAGTAGGGCCTGGGGACTCTGAGGCGGACTCTCCAATCTCTGGAGTCGAAGTCACTGAGGTAGTTAAAAAACTTCTCGGTGGCAAGGCCCCGGGGGTGGATGGGATCCGCCCGGATTTCTTAAGGGCTCTGGATGTTATGGGGCTGTCATGGCTGACACGTCTCTACAACATCGGGGACAGTGCCTCTGGATTGGCAGACTGGGATGGTGGTTCCCCTCTTTAAGAAGGGGGACCGGAGGGTGTGTTCCAATTACAGGGAAATTACACTCCTCAGCCTCCCTGGTAAGGTCTATTCAGGGGTGCTGGAGAGGAGGGTCCATCGGGAGGTCGAACCTCGGATTCAGGAGGAACAGTGTGGCTTTCGTCCTGGCCGTGGAACAGCTCTTCACCCTCGGCAGGATCCTCGAGGGTGCATGGGACTTCGCCCAACCAGTCAACATGTGTTTTGTGGACTTGGAGAAGGCGTTCAACCGTGTCCCTCGGGAGGTTCTGTGGGGGGTGCTTCGGGAGTACGGTGTACCGAGCCAACTGATAAGTGCAGTTCGGTCCCTGTATCACCGATGCCAGAGTGTGGTCCGCATTTCCGGCAGTAAGTCGGATTCGTTCCCAGTGAGGGTTGGACTCTGCCAAGGCTGCCCTTTGTCACCGATTCTGTTCATAATTTTTATGGACAGAATTTCTCGGCGCAGATGAGGCGTTGAGGGTGTCCGGTTTGGGGACCTCAGCATCGCGTCTCTGCTTTTTGCAGACGACGTGGTGCTGTTGGCTTCTTCAGGCCGTGATCTCCAGCTCTCACTGGAGCGGTTCGCAGCCGAGTGTGAAGCGGTCGGGATGAGGGTCAGCACCTCCAAATCCGAGTCCATGGTCCTCGATCGGAAAAGGGTGCAATGCCCTCTCCGGATCGGGGATGAGATCCTGCCCCAAGTGGAGGAGTTTAAGTATCTTGGGGTCTTGTTCACGAGTGAGGGGAGGATGGAGCGCGAGATCGACAGTCAAGTCAAGTCAAGTCAAGTTTATTTGTATAGCCCTAAATCACAAGCAGTCTCAAAGGGCTTCACATTGACAGAAATTGACAATTATTCTCAAAGCATCCCCTGATCTTAAGCTCCCAAAAGGGCAAGGAAAAACTTAAAAACCCCTACTGGGGGAAAATAAGAAACCTTGAGAAGGGACCACAGATGGAAGGATCCCCCTTTCAGGATCACCAGGTTGGAATGGATGCAGAGAGGGCACAAATGATACAACATGAACATCAATGAAATAAAAAGTGGATGTCCATGTCAGAGCAGAGGGCTGCCGAAGGAGCCCTCAATTGTCCTGGCAGTGTCTACAAGGAGGTTGAGCTGCAGTTCCCCCATCCTGAATTAACCCACGAGAATCCAGATAGCCGCTGTCAGCATGGGTGCCACCTAACCACCTCCCCGGCCGGGGAGGGAGGGAGTGGAGAGGGAGAGGGAGAGAAAACAAACTCCAGCCGTATCGGCCACTACAGGTTAGTTAAAGGCCATGTCATAGAAATGTGTCTTTAGACGTGTCTTAAATGTTTCTACTGAGGTAGCAGTTCTAATATCCATTGGTAGGGCATTCCAAAGCTCTGTAGCCCGAATAGAAAATGCTCAAGAGCCTGCAGACATTTTCTTGGCCCTCGGTGCCACTAAAAGGGTAGCGTTTTGCGAACGAAGGTTACGAGACGGAACATAAGGAACAACTAGGTCGACGAGATATGAAGGCGCTAAGCCATGCAGTGATTTATAGGTTAATAGAAGAACCTTGAAATCACATCTTAAATGGACCGGGAGCCAATGTAAGTTGGCAGGCGGATCGGTGCAGCGTCGGCAGTAATGCGGACTCTGTACCAGTCCGTCGTGCTAAAGAGAGAGCTGAGCCATAAGGCAAAGCTCTCAATTTACCGGTCCATTTACCCTCACCTATGGTCACGAGCTATGGGTCGTGACCGAAAGAACGAGATCCCGGATACAAGCGGCCGAAATGAGTTTTCTCCGCAGGATGTCCGGGCTCTCTCTTAGAGATAGAGTGAGAAGTTCGGTCATCCGGGAGAGACTCGGAGTAGAGTCGCTACTCCTCCACGTTGAGAGGAGCCAGATGAGGTGGCTTGGGCATCTCATCAGGATGCCTCCTGGACGCCTCCCTGGAGAGGTGTTCCGGGCATGTCCCACCGGTAGGAGACCCCGGGGACGACCCAGGACGCGCTGGAGAGACTATGTCTCTCAGCTGGTCTGGGAACGCCTTAGGATCCCCCGGGAAGTGCTAGATGAAGTGGCTGGGGAGAGGGAAGTCTGGGAGTCCCTCCTGAAGCTGCTGCCTCCGCGACTCGACCCCGGATAAGCGGAAGAAGATGGATGGATGGATATACGTATATATATATATATATACTATGTATATATATTAGGGGTGTAACGATTCATCGATACACATCGATTAATCGATATAATGCTCTACGATTTATTGGCATCGATGCTAAACATAAACGTCACTGCTGACGTCACTTGAAATTCAAATTACAGTAATCCCTTGCTACATCGCGGTTTCACTTTTTTTTGGGAACATATTTGAAAGAATTCACATATAAGTCGCTCCTCATTATAAGTCGCCCCCCCACCCAAAAAACCGCGACTTATAGTCCGAAAATTACGGTACGCCTCTTCATAAAGCGAAAGCACCACGAAGGACCGCCTTTAAAGTCATTGATTTCAAGTTCGCTTGCTAATTCAAATAGTGGTTGTACTGACACTTCGACTTGCGGCTCTTCGCTCGACAACCCACTGTTCGAGTTTGTTCTCCAACTTTGTCCATGGTGCCTTGTGCCCTTGGAAACTCTTTTTAGTCTTCTTGACTTGGCGTAGCTCGTCTTGTTGCTTCCTCCACTTCCGCACCATTGACTCATTGATGTTAAGTTCTCTCGCTGCTGCTCGATTCCCGTGTTCTTCCGCGTGACGGCCCGCCTTGGGTTTAAACTCTTCGTCGTAGTCATGTCTCTTAGTAGGAGCCATTTTGGGGTCTTTACATAAAAGACAAATGGAAATGAAATATATATGCCAGTGTGTATATCTCAGCATGCACCGCGCGCTTCTTCTACGGAAGAAAATGAAGTCGGCGGCCGCTTGCCGTCGTTGCGAGATCTGTCGTGCAGGGGTGTACAAACTTTTTGCTAAGTGGGCCAGGTCTGGTTTGATGAAAATGTACAGGACTGTCTCAGAAAATTTTAATATTGTGATAAAGTTTTTTTACTTTCTGTAATGCAATTTTTAAAAAAAAGTCATTGTCACGAGTGGGCGCCGCCGGCCGCTCAGCCACGCCCCCCTATCACCGTGATCACTGGCACCTGGCACTGCAGTGCTCATCAGGAGGGCTATATTAGCGCGACCAGCGCAACTCCAGTTGTCAGCTTGTCTCGTCATGTCCTTGTCCGCATTGATCTTAGAAAGCTTGACTCCCCGTTTCCTGGTGATTCGGTCTTTGTCTTGTCAGTCTTGTCCCGCTTTTGCAGCAGCAGTCGCTCGCTTCAGAAGCGTCCTGTCAGCAGCCCGCTCACGAGAAGCCCAGTCGAGTGCTACTTCCCCTAGATCAGTGGTTCTTAACCTTTTTCCTTGTTCGCACACCATTCAATTCACCAACCAGTTCTTGCACCCCTAACCCTAACCCTAACTAATTATTATAATAATAATTGGTTTACTTTTCAGCTATAAGGCTTAATTAGTAGGGGTGTAACGCTACATCGATACACATCGATTAATCGATATAATGCTCTACGATTTATTGGCATCGATGCTAAACGTAAACATCGATTTATAT
The DNA here is from genome assembly GCF_033458585.1 of Syngnathus typhle. NCBI lineage: Eukaryota > Metazoa > Chordata > Actinopteri > Syngnathiformes > Syngnathidae > Syngnathus > Syngnathus typhle. Next base: position 21,101,995 of record NC_083740.1, read on the forward strand.
CGCCGTGTTTGACCTCGGACATTAGACGCGACTTTATTTTGAAATCCAGTTCATTGTTGCTTGCTTCCTCTTTCCGGGAGCAGTGCGCCCGGCGTTGTTGTGTTGTGAGCAGAGCAGGCACGTGAGACGGGAGTCGACAACTAGTACGCGGCTCCTGGGCTGGTGCTATGGCTAGTTTTCAAAAAGACGAGGAAATTTGCTCCCCTTTAGGCTTCAAGTCATTCGTTTGGAAGCACTTTGGATTCCAAAGAAAAGATGGCTCAACGGACATGACGTGCAGTTTTTAAATCCTGCCATGCGGTGACCAAATATTTAGGGAGCACAAATCTCGCCGCACATTTAAAGAAAAAACACGACATAAAAGTTCAGTGTTAAAATAAGCACTTTGTATACTACAATACTCTTGTAATTTCCTAAATAAAGAGTTTGCAGTACCTTGTTGATTTTCCGTCTGGATTGTTATAAATCAGGATATTGTTCTATATTTTTGATTTAAAAAAAAAAAAAATCGATCGTAGAGCACTATATCGTGATATATCGTGAATGAATCGCAGCAGGCTTTAAGATATCGGCAAATATTGTATCGTAGTTCTTTGTATCGATATGATATCGTATCGTGACAAATCCCGCGATTTACACCCCTACTATATATTGCTTCACAAGATGGCGGCGCGTGCATAAGACCTCTCTCTGTCCCGCCCAAACGGTGTTTTGTTCGTCAAATGAGTGTTTGTCCGGCAGTTTTATGTGTTCGTCTTGTCGTACTGAGTCGTGCTACAGGCAGGTTCTGCTCGACATCGGCGAAAGCGAGTTTTGTCGAGTTCTGGACTTTGATGCGGGGACATTAAAGGAGCTCAGACTGCTACGTCCTGAAGCGTCGCCGGACTCGTCTGCTATTCCTCCCCCGGTTGGGGAGCGACGAAAGCGGTGTGCGAGGAGGCTGAAGAGGGGCAAGCGTGGGGGCGTCCGGGCCAGGCTGGCGGCCAACCCGGCTCGCCCGGCCGTGCCTTCCATTCTTCTGGCGAATGTTCGATCGCTGGATAACAAAATGGATTACATTCGCTTGCTGAGATCTACAAACCGGACAATGCGTGACTGCTGTGTGCTCGTGTTCACTGAGACTTGGTTGACCGTCAACATTCCGGACTCTGCTGTACGCCTGGAGCGGCTATGGTGCTATCGGGCGGACCGGGCCATTGTACAAGGGGGAAAATCTCGTGGAGGTGGAATATGCATCTACATCCTTGACGAATGGTGCCGGGATTCTGTAGTGGTATGCAAGCACTGCTCGCCACTGGCGGAGTTTGTGATCATTAAGTGCCGTCCTTTTTACCTGCCAAGGGAATTTACCGCGATTCTGCTGGTCGCGGTTTACATCCCGCCTTCCAATATCGAAGGCGACAGGATCGCGGCTCTTAGTGAACTGTACCAGGCTGTCAGTGAACAACAGACAGCGCACCCTGACGGTTTCACCATCTTCGCTGGGGATTTTAATCATGCTAACCTGAAGTCTGTTTTTCCGAGGCTTCACCAGTGTAGCTCCCTCGTCAATCAGGCGTACAAGCAGTTCTTCAAAACGGGCATTTATTCAACTTCTCCACACACATGCCGTGAGAACTAAAAGACATAAAGACTATTAACATAAAACGTTCTCACAGAGAACAATAAACGTTACACACAAAATAACTTAAATCTGCTCATGCACTTAAAACACATTCGTCATGTTCTTGCTAACATAACATAGCATGGCTAACATCTAAGGATTACCTCATTGCCGCATTTGCTCGAGGGAGAAAACGAAGAAAAACGTAAATCCTGACAATACAGGTCTTCAAACTCCGGTTTCAACAATAAACAAAAATGCTATCAGAAAGGACACAAAATAAGCATTTCTTGCGTTCTTCACCACTTGCTTGTTCAAACGGAAAAACGTCGCCACCCGGTGGCTCAAAATCAGACACTCTCGCCCTTGTGTCACTCTCAAAAAGGAACCGCTAACACAAAAACTAAAATTGGTTCCCACTTAGAAACAGAGCTTAGCTCAAAACGTTCAGTGCATTTTCTTATGGCAGCTACACTCCCACCAAATCACTTGTGATTTCCTTCAACTATCTGAGATGCGTAGGACTAAGAGAAAAAGGGCAAGTATAACTGAGGTAAGTATAATTAAGGTAACTATAACTAAGGATTAGGTCATAAGCTAGCTGGCGCTAGGGAGGGGCTCTAGAGAGGGTAGACTGGAGGCTCTCATTCTGCTTCAAGCAAGGTCACAGTCTTATGTATAGGTCTCTCCAGGTAGGTTTGCTTGTTGACTCGTTTTCCAGTGTCATTTAGTTCTGAGTCGCTGATCAATAACTGTATCTTCCTCACATGACCATCTTCATTTGGGTACACTTGTGTGACCTTAGCCAGCTTCCATTCATTTCTTGGTGTATTTTCATCCTTTATAATCACTATATCATTGATCGTGATTTCTACTTTTCTTTCTTCGAGACTCGTGGCTTCATTGATTCTTTCTGTCAGACCCTTGAGCTCTTTGACACGTCGTTTGAGTCTAGCGATGGCTTTGACTAACATCATCCAGCTGGAGAACTTCTGGAAGCAATCAAGCAGTGAGTCTTCCGTCGTCAAGGTCTTGCCTACGAAGGCCTTTCGAACTTCAGTGTCTTCTGCTAACATCTCTCCCACCTTGATGTCTCCGCTGGGCTTGACTTTGTTGGCCTTGCTCTGCTGGGAACGGTCCTTGTGGCGCTCCTTGTCTTTGTGCCTGTCCGAATCTCTGTCTCGCTCCCTCCGCTCCCGATCCTTCTCCGGCATCCTCCCCGCTGCCTCTTCTTTGGATTTTGTGAATGAGGACTTGCCACTTTCAGAGAGAGAAGACTTCTTCTCCTCCAGAAGTGATTTCAGATTGGAAGTGGAGGAAAGCGTCCCATCTTTAAGCTTGTCTTTTCTTTTTCGCTCACAGTCCTTGGAGCGATCGGATCTGCCGTGATCTGAGCTTTTCTCCGACGGCTTCTTCTTGTCGTAACTCGCGCGGTCCCTCTCTCTGTGATCCGTATCGGAGCGCTTGTCTCGACCCTTTCGGCCGTCTTCGTGCTTCTTGGCGGCGGACAGAGGCCCAGCTCGCTCTTTTTCCTTCCAGCGCTCCAACTGACTCTGCGGCTCAGCTCTGCTGGCGTGCTCCAACTTGAGCTTTTTTTCCTTGTCCGGATGCCTTTTCTCCATTATGGATAGAAAACGTAGATCTTCCTGTGAGATATGAGCATCTTCGGCTACTCTTTCGTTGAAGTCTGATTCGAGTGCCTTAATGACTTCTGGTGGTGTGATAACTTGTTTCACAACGATCCTGTGGCTGCTTCCAATTGCATCTCCATAATCGACGCAGGGATCTGCACAGCCAACTATACTCCAGCCCAAGTCTGTTCGTTGAGCGAAAGGCTCATTATCCTTTCCTGACACCACTTCTCTGGGCAACAGGGCCTGAGAACAGTTGTAGCCTATGAGCAGGCCAATCTCACAGTCACATAAAGGAGTGATCTCTCCAGCAAGGTGCTCTAGGTGAGGCCATGATCTTGCTGTCTCAGGTATGGGGACATGACTTAGGTTTGCAGGAATAAACTCTCTTGTGTAGGTTACTGGGAGAGATATTTTCCTTGTCTCATTATAACCTCTGACCTGCAGTCCAGTTAACTTCTGACTCTGGATGACGGTATCTTTGGATGACATCGTGGAGAGCTTTAATTGCACAGGCTGTTTCTTTGTAACTAACACGTCTGCCGTTTCTTGCAGGATAAAGGTGGTGTCGCTTTGGTTGTCCAATAGAGCGTATACGAGCACTTCCTGCTCTGGATTACTTGCTGTGGACAGCCATACAGGAACAACTGTGGAGGAATAGGTGCTCCTCTTGTCTTGCACCACTCTGTTAGCTGTTGCCTCTACTGGTGTCTCTTCTTTCTCTTCAGACTCTGATAAGTCTTCCCTTTTCTTAAAGCGTCTCCCACTCTCCTTTCTTTCGCCATCCTCTTGTTCTTTCCTATCGTCTTCCCTTGGACGATTTTCATGTAGACATGTTGGATGCTTCCTTTTGCATGTCTCACAAATACTTCGCTTCTCACAGTTCTTGGACTGATGTCCTGATTTCAAACATCCAAAGCAGAGCTTGTTTGTTTTCACAAACTTGACTCGTTCTGCAGTTGTCTCTTTCAAGAACCTTCGACATGTCTGTAAGCCATGATTTGACTTCTCACAGAATACACATCCTTTAGCATCTGTTTTCTCTTCAGAGCTACTTGCTAGCACCTTAGCACCAACGCTTCGTGTTTTTTGTGGCTTCTCCTTTCCACCATCTCCAGACTTCAGAGCGTGAAGGGAGGTAATCGGATTACAAGCTATATCGGCTTCCTCTGTGACGAATTCCACGAACTGATCGAAGCTGGGGAAAGTCTCATTTTCCTTTTCCATCCTGGTCACCCTTCGGTTCCATCTTGCTGTAAGCCAGTCGGGGAGCTTGGAGAGCATTCGTTGGTTTTCACCACAGTCGTTAAGGACCTCCAGGCTCTTTATTTGCGACATGGCTGCTTGACAGCCTTGAAGGAAGTCTGAGAACTCTCGTAGCTGAATGCTTTCCTTGGGTCCTATGTTTGGCCATGAGGCCAGCTTATCTCTGAAAGCCTTAGCAACCATAAAGGAGCTTCCATATCTTTTTTCCAGGACATTGAGCGCTGTCTGATAGGCTGCATCTGTTCCCAGAAGGAAGTATCCCTCAATGGCTTTCCTTGCTGGTCCACCAACATATTTTTGTAGGTAGTAGATTTTTTCGTTCGCTGGTATATTCTTTCTGCCTATCAGCGTTTGAAAGGACATTTTCCAGCCCTTGTACTTTAGTGGATCTCCACTGAAAACAGCAGGCTCTGGTGCTGGGAGACGGCTTACACTGAAGGACTCTGCTAGTACCTTGGCGAAATCAGTTGTGCTATCCTCTTTGGGAGTAGTTATAGAAGATTGCATCCTTGTGATTAATTGTGGCGTGACAGCAGGTTTTGAGTCGAATGTAAGCCTTTCTCGTTTGGGCTTATAATCCTTGAATAGATCCAGCAAGTCTGAGGTTGATCCTTGTTCTTGTTTATACACTTCTAGTTTGGCCTTGGCGGCATTCATCTTTTTTATGGTCTCTAAGCGTTCTATCTTTCTGCGCTTTTCTTCCAAGACCTGTTTATTTGCAGCACATTCTTCTTCTTGTTGTGCAAGCCTTTGTCTACATTGCTCTTCTTCTTGTGCACGTTCCTTTTTTTGTCGCACAAGCCTTTGTCTGTACTCAGCTTCTAGGTTTCTGAGTTCACGTTCCTCACGCTCCACTTGCTCTTGGACTTCCAAAGTGGCTTCATTTGCGGCTAATTCTGCTGCAGCTTCACTTATTTTTGAAGATTTACATGACGATTTACTTGAGAGTGATGATCTTGAGCTTGCACTGCATGCTTCTGATACTCCTAATGAGAACACAGAGCCAGTCTCAAACCACTCTATTTCTTGCTCGTTATCTTTGTCTTGGAGATGGTTCCAAGCATGCTCTAATATCTGCCTTGAGACAGTGTCGCAGGTGTCTGTTCGACGGCGTGTCTCTTTATCAGGGATTATGCATTTGCGCAGGTCTTCGTACGCCTGCTGTACATCATTTGATGCTTCTTTTATCTTGTTGATGAGAGTTTGTAGGTTCTCTTGAGAAGAGGCTCCCTCTATCTCCTTCCTTGATTTCTTAGCAAGAATCTTCCACTTGTCATAGGTACGTGAGAAACGATGTTGGAGACCTTTGAGTTTAGTCTCTTCGAGTTCTTGTCCCTTCTCAGTGAGCCTTCTCGATCTTTCACTTCTTCTTAGTGCATCTTCTGGGGCAGGTTGTTTGCCTTCACTTATTTCAGTCTCCCTCTTAAGAGTTTTATCTGCTTGCTCACTATCCATTTTTAGGAAGTCTCATGAACTCAGTATTTATCTGATTTACTAATGTAATGATGTTATAGTTTTATCACTTGACTACAGTAGGCTATCTTGAATTACTACTGACTCCTGTAATTTACTTTATCAACCAACCTGTCTAATATATTGACTAAATGTACAATAAACTTAATTTTTCATTGCAATGACTTAATCACTTAAATGTTGTTCTACACCTTTGAATGTTCGCAAATGAACTTGTTTTCAAATGCTATGAATGGTCGTTCACACCTCAATCAGACATTACTAGGTGCAAATAAGCACGCACTTAAACCTTACAACATGCACACATCACCATAACATTGCACAATTTAGCACTTGTAGGTCCCTTTACAGCAATTGAGGCTAGTCCACCTTTAAACATTTAACTTGTTCAAATGTTTTACTTATTGTTGACTGGCACCCCAAAGCTCTCTGGACTCAGGTAGCTATTTGTGTAGGCAGGTGAATGTACAGTCTCTTATCTGTCCGATGGAAGAGGTGAGTGAAGTGACTTGCTTGTAGCTCTGCCGAACACCGTCTTGTTCTGGCGCCGGGCTGGTTGAGTTCTCACTGTAGCTCCCTCGTCAATCAGGCGTACAAGCAGTTCTTCAAAACGGGCATTTATTCAACTTCTCCACACACATGCCGTGAGAACTAAAAGACATAAAGACTATTAACATAAAACGTTCTCACAGAGAACAATAAACGTTACACACAAAATAACTTAAATCTGCTCATGCACTTAAAACACATTCGTCATGTTCTTGCTAACATAACATAGCATGGCTAACATCTAAGGATTACCTCATTGCCGCATTTGCTCGAGGGAGAAAACGAAGAAAAACGTAAATCCTGACAATACAGGTCTTCAAACTCCGGTTTCAACAATAAACAAAAATGCTATCAGAAAGGACACAAAATAAGCATTTCTTGCGTTCTTCACCACTTGCTTGTTCAAACGGAAAAACGTCGCCACCCGGTGGCTCAAAATCAGACACTCTCGCCCTTGTGTCACTCTCAAAAAGGAACCGCTAACACAAAAACTAAAATTGGTTCCCACTTAGAAACAGAGCTTAGCTCAAAACGTTCAGTGCATTTTCTTATGGCAGCTACAACCAGCATGTTAATTTTCCTACGCGTGGCGACAGGTTCCTGGACCTGGTCTACCCTTCGCATAAAGGAGCTTTCAAAGCCGCCCTCCTCCCCATCTTGGACTTTCTGACCATATCACTGTTATGCTTTTGCCCGCATACAGACAAATAGTGACCGTTTCTTTGCTCGCTTCGACGCTCAGAACAGCACTTGCCCGCTGAAGGCCACTCCCCCTTCACACGAGCTGCCCCTGTGCCTCTCCGCCGACAGCGTGAGGAGGGCGCTTATATATATATATATATCAGCGTGAAAAAAAGGTCCTACTCCCATTTCCTATGAAAGTGATACTTCTTCCATAGCCAGCTGCCCCACTCATTTTTATACCCTTTCTTAAGTTTAAGAGAAAAAACAGGGTTCTGACAATTGGAGGGAACCCGCGAGCTAGCGTGTTTGTGTTTTGTTGTTAGCGCCGTTGTTTGTACACGCGTCAAGTGCGAAAAAAATGTGTGCCAACTCAGTAAGCAACTGCAAGAAATATCTGACTTCTGTGTTTGCCAGCAAGGTTTTTCCCACCAAATATTCAATCATGTCTTGTTAGGGGTTGAATACTTACGTATTGCAAATTAAATACATAATGCAAATTCATTTTTATTTTTCATTCGATAAATTTTTCTCGTATGTGTTTTTATAATGTTTCTATCACAGTTAAGATGGAGCTGTCATAAAAAATCAGAAACTCTCCATTCATTTTTCAGTATAAAATTTTTGAAAAACTGTAGGGATCAAATACTTATATTTTCTACACTGTCATCCTCTAACCCTACTTCATTGAGAAGCGGGATTGAGATGGTTTCAAGATGTTTTGTTTTAAGATGCAACAACAGATATATTTGTAGTATAGAAAAATAAATAAATCAGTTCTCTGTATTGGTCATTCAAAAGTAGAAATGATCTATTTTCTGTATCGAGTGAAAATTTTCACATCATACATTTTTCACATCACTAGTAATGACAATTTCTTGAGTACTAAAACTGGGCATTCAAGACATGTCAAGTTACCAGTGTGCTAAATATAAACAAACACACAAACACACAAACAAACAATAAATAGATAGATAGATAGATAGATAGATAGATAGATAGATAGATAGATAGATAGATAGATAGATAGATAGATAGATAGATAGATAGATAGATAGATAGATAGATAGATAGATAGATAGATAGATAGATAGATAGATAGATAGATAGATAGATAGATAGATAGATAGATAGATAGATAGATAGATAGATAGATAGATAGATAGATAGATAGATAGATAGATAGATAGATAGATAGATAGATAGATAGATAAATAGTCTTTTGTTATTCTGGAAATTGACTGTTTAACCATGTCATGCCAGGTGATCTGACTGGGTTTGGGTGGCAGGATATATTTTCCTTCCATTTTGGTGTCTCTTCAGAATTCAGTTTCGCTGAAAACTTTCATGAACCTAAGCTATGATTGCTCATTAGGGACAACAATAAAAAAAACAAGGCCAACAACATTGCAAAAAAAAAAGGCAACTAGGGGGCTACAAAACATCATGCTGCAAGTTTGAGACCCCTGGTTTAAATATTGAGGAGTAAGGACAACTGAGTTGTTATAAACAGAAATCCAATTTAAACCCCATTTTAAATGGATACAATACACCATTCCCGGCCAAAGACATTGATTCCAAACTTGTTTGCTGAGAAACTGAATAAAAATACCCCAAATAAAACAACACACTAGACAAGAGTGAAAATACTCATTTGTTTGTTTTCCATGGTAGTTGTGTAAATTATCCAAAGGCACAACCATCAAATAGAAAAATATTCTTCCAAAGGGGGTCATCCAAAGGTCATGCAAAAGTCCCTGACCCCAGTTCTTGCACCAATTTTCTGTTCTGCAGTCTAACTTTAGCCATTATGTCCCACGTCAGTCTTTGTCAGGATATGAAAAAGCCTCTCAAACTTTCCACTTTTTTTTGGAAGGACTAGGACTAGGCTAGGTCAAGGACTAGCAGATTCACCAACAATTTTTACCCTACAGTGGTAGTCACATTGAATGCCGCTAAACGTAAATGATTATGTCCGTGTATGTTCTTCTGTGGGTTTTTAGCTTGTATTTTTTTAGCTTTTTATTCTATTTATTCTATTTATTTTTTTATCTCATGCGCTGATCGGTTGGCACTTTTTAAATTTCATTGTACGTGTGACAATGACAAATAAAGATCTATTCTATATTCTATTCTATTCTATTCTTGTCTCTCTCCATCAACATACCAACTCGATTGCCAGATAAACCCTTATCAATAGGTGATTGATTGACAGCTCCATCAGATACAATGACGAGACAACCGGGAAGCAAATATGTTCTACTTCTAGGTATTGTTGTTGTTTTGAGAGACAGTAGGACATATTCTTAATAAATTCACAGAATATCCAGCAGTTTGGCCAAGAGAAGGTTATCAAAATGCCCGTCTTTGATTGAGATGCCACATAGTTTATCCAGATGCGCCTGTAAAAGTGAACGCTGCAGTAAATAAGAAATCAAAAACGTTGGTATAAGAACCACATGATTGGCAGACTATAAAAAAATACTAACAGTCATCCAGTCAAATAAACCTGTTCTTTAAATTACCAGCAGTTGGGCTATAAAATGAATATTCATCCACTTCCTGAATTATCTCAACTTTGATATAAAAATGGAATGCTAGCTCATTGTGTATGAAGTACTCACAATGCTTCAAACATGAGCCCATTCACAAATTTACACAACGTTATAATTTGACAAGTAAAGTAACTACTTCAGCCCCTGCACTGATGACACATCATCAGCGGCAAGATTCAAGAATTGAAGTTCTACAAATCAATGTATGCAATGCTGCAACAGTACCGCTCGAATAGTTCCAGATTTAGCTTCTTTTTTTCAGATTTTGATTGTCAGAACTAAAAAATTATACAATGTTATAGGATATTTAACATCAGGAGATGTTTTTTAGCCCAATAAAATGTATCTGTTATCCATTGCCATTCAACAATCTGCTCAAAGACTTGCTATTGTTGCGCCATCACTGTGTTTATTCCACGTTTTGTTAGAAACAAATACCTTCTTTCAACCCACATTCTCACAAAGGACAACATGTGGAAACAAAATATAGCACTATAAAACATGAAAATGAAACAGTTTCTAAGCACTGTCTGATGGATGTATTCAAAGATGGTATTTCATTTTTTTAATTAATACTTAAAATCCTACCACTAATTTGGCTAAAGACATTCATATAGGTATCATTATGCTGCATATTAACTTTGAACTAAAGATGATAAAGGGGTTCACAAAGCAACCAAACTTTCTAACAGATGTCGTTAAGACAGATGCTTTAGTTTGGGCGTCTCATTTTTAAATGGAAAACAGATCAAGTGTTTTCCAAGATTAACACAAAATGTGAATGATGTTTTTAATCATGGTGAACCATGGTAATTCTTAACATTGTATAGCTTAATAGCAGCGTAATGAGAGCGCAGGATTACAAAAAGTATATAAAAAAACAAAACTGTTATTTCATACTGATTCATTTCTGTTTCTACTGACCGACATTTGGCAAACTAGTTATTTTCTATAAGACTCTTTATTCGCCTTATTTTTTGCAGAGCAAGACTATACTACAGCAGCAATTGCATACAAACAGCACTCTTTAAGACAAAAGGGCTGTATTTGTAATAGTGAATTTAAGACTAACATTTTTTACCGAGTAAGACTATACTACAGCAGCAATTGCATGCCAACAGCACTCTTTAAGACAAAAGAGCTATATTTGTGATAGTGAATTTAAGACTTACATTTAAAATGGGAGATATCTAATAATACAGTCAGGTACGTATGTTGTGTTAATTTACCCTTAAATAAACTGTCATTATAAGGTCTTTAATTCAGTGCTAGCCATTTTCAGACCCTGCTTTACCCTAACGCATGGGTTGAGGATACCTGGAATTACATTTCTCCACACTGAAAATACATATAGTAAATATCTTTAGAACTGAGTTTAATAAATACAACAAAAACTCTGCCTTGAAACGAGTAAATCACGTGGGGACGGGAGAAGTGAGCACGTCATGTGCTCAACACTGCTAACACTATGACCACGATTGTGAGTGATGCGAGTCACCCCGCTCACTCTTTGTTCGAGCTTCTGCCCTCTGGGAAGAGGTACAGAAGCCTGCGCTCCCGCACCTCCAGACTCTCAAACAGCTTCATACTCCAGGCTGTTAGGATCCTGAACTCGCTCCCCCGTTCTGCGTAGCGTCCTGTACTTTTACTGTCTGGACTGTCTGACTGCACACTGGCTCTTATTATTTATTATTTGTTATTACTCTTATTTATTGTTTGTGCCTTTTTGTTTATGATGTTTTTTACTTTTGCGCTATGCTTGCTGGCTCCGTTATTTATTGTGTTATCTGTTTATTTATTATTTATTCATCACTCTTCCTATTGATTGTTAGAATTTTTGCCTTCTTGGTTTTATATTGTGTCGCGTACATGTATGTCTATCGTGTTATGTGTCTCGTCACCGTGGGATAGAGAAAAACGTAATTTCGGTCTCTTTGTGTGTTGTGACATGTGGAGAGATTGACAATAAAGCTGACTTTGACTTTGACTTTGACTTTGATAAATTGAAACTTTCTTTGCCGGTGGAAATGAATAAATTCGGATTTCTTTTCTTTTTTCCTTCTTTTTCTCTCTTTTTGCTAACACCTCAGGCGCGTTCAGAAAATCGCACCGATGCCAGTGCACGACACTGCGAGTTGGTGTGCTCTGAGAGGAAGACTGCACGGGCTCCGCTTCCATCAATTTCCTAAGGCACCAGCACAACGTGTCTACAACGCTGAGTGTACGCACTGGCAGTCAGTTTTTGGTGCACTCGGAATTTCCGAATGACAAAATCAAGCAACGCACAGAATTTCGAACGGTCAAACTTGAAGGAGGGTTTACTCAATATAGTTAACGTGACGACCACATATCACGCTTGGTCCAAAGTTGTTGTTTTTAAATCCTGGTTATAGTACGCAGAGTAAAATGTACTTAATAAGAAACCTTTTCGTGTCCTCATGGTGATGTAATTTTTATTGTTTTAAATCCAAATTCCCTATCTTTTTTCAAGGCAGTTTTTTTCAAACGGCAGCTAAGGGTAAAAAGAGCTCAGATTTCATCACTTTCCATGTAAACAGGTGGTGGTTTATTAAATTCAAAACACAGATTACATTTTATAATTAGCATTATTTACATTCCCACCACGTTCTTCACTTCACAACACGGACACCTTATCATCACAGTGACGTCTCAACATGTAAACTACATATATACACCCCAGCCCAGAAAGAGCCAGAGAGACAAAACTTTTGCAGGTCGACACTACAACGACACAAACACTGCGGAGTGTACTAAGAAATATTATGTCTTTTGGCCTCAGTGGAGTGGCAGTTTTGCTCTTCCAAAAGGCCACATTGCACATAAATACGTATATTGAGTTAAATAAAGCTGCGAGCAAACTGACTTCTCATTTGTACAGAATGTGTGGGATTAAATTTGTGGCCCAAAGGACGAGTGGTTCTAATATCTTCAGGTAGTCTACTTGTGTTTATTTTCATTAATTAAAAGAGAACAAACCTCAAGGTTTTTTTTCTGGCATCCCATGCTGCTAATAAACCATCTATTAAAATTCAGAAAATTGATTGACATGCAGAAGCGCTGTCCACGATTTAACCTTCACAAACCTGACGTGCTAATTTAGCCTACTGACATTGG